>NC_090838.1:15159015-15462045 GCF_028021215.1 Eschrichtius robustus
GACTGGCTCTGCCTGAGGAAACCAGTAAGGCTTCTAAAAGCAGGTCGCCTCTGAGCTGGATCGTCAAACATGACAATGAACATGAGTTCCAACAGATCCTGTCTGGTCTTCCTGCTTTCAGACTGCTGCCTTTTAAAAGCTACACTCCACACAGTAACCTTAAAATCACTTCTCTTCTTAAACCTTGCAACTTCATTTCCAGGAAAATCCAAACTCCTCTTCATGGCCACCTCATCTACTGAATTGACCACATCTGGAACTGTATTCTGCCCTACATGCGTCAACCACACTAGCCTTCCCCCTGTCCTGGAGGACACCAAGCTTGTTCCCACCTTGTGGTCTTGGCACCTGGTTGTCCCACTTCCCATCTGCCATCTTCTCCCCCCACCCTAACACACCCATCTCCCTCTCATCACCTCAGAGCAGTGGTTCTCAAACAATTTCTCATCTCATCAAACCTCACAGAATCTACACACTCCGTCAGTATCCATGGGAGCAGCTTATTAGGACATTGAGAGTCACAAGGAGGGAAAATGTCTCTCAACTCCCGGTGAGAATTCACCAATTTCAAAGAATCTTAGAAGAAGCTAGAATGTTATCATAATGGGAAAGGGACACTAAGAAGATTGAAAGAAGTTATGCCAAGGTGAGAAGGGCTTGCCAAACACAATGTCTGCCAGCTCTATGGACATATGTCATTTGTCAGTCATCATACTCTTTGGATGATTCTCAAAGCCTTTGAACACTCTTACTAAACTTGAGGATTCCAACTTTATGAGTCAGCACTTCCCCAAGTAGAATCCAGCAACTTGCTTCCCAGCATCTCTTGCAGCTATACATGCAAGGAACCCAGACTTCATTGACCAGATGAGCTCGGCCATTCTGTTTCAGCAGCTAGTGGTGAAAAGAAGCAAGCACTTTGTAGACTTCATTCTGACAAGCGTGGGGAGACAGCTAGCTTTCAAAGCAGCCATGGAGAGGGTAGAGCTGGATACAGTGCCTGGGGAAAGCAGGGTGAGCTCTGTTGTCTGTGCCCAGCAGCAGTAGCTGTAGATGTCCCCTAGAACTGACCTGCAGTATCATCTGGGAGTGTTTCATGACTGTGTGGTCATGATTCTATTAAGTCTTTGAGAATAAGCAGAAAATGTGGGAATTAAGTTTAAACTTCAAGTTCTAATGTCTGTGCAGTTTTTAATGCCAGCTTTCTTGCTACGTGAGAGTTGGTTGAAGGCCGTGTTGGCTGCTCTGGAAAAGAAGAGGAATACTTTTGAAACTTAGGTAGCACATTTGTATCATTGTCAATAAGTTCTGAAGAGGTCGTTTAATGACCTACTGCTATTAATTAACATTTAGAACTCAAGATGTACTTCTATTCAAAACAATTGAATTAATATTTGAAAAGAGCAACTCACAGCAATTTCGCTTCCTTTAATAAAAGATTGGCATTGATTTTTATTGTTTCATTTTATAGGTATAAGCATGAGTGTTAAGTTTCATTACTTAATTTAAAAAAATATCAACCAATTCATTAGTCATCAGTGTAATGTCTTCCTCTTCAGAGCAGTCTTTCCTAAGGCTATATCTTTTTTTTTTTGTTAATTTTATTTATTTATTTATTTATTTTTGTCTGTGTTGGGTCTTCGTTTCTGTGCGAGGGCTTTCTCTAGTTGCGGCAAGTGGGGGCCACTCTTCATTGCGGTGCACGGGCCTCTCACTATCACGGCCTCTCTTGTTGCGGAGCACAGGCTCCAGACGCGCAGGCTCAGTAATTGTGGCTCACGGGCCCAGTTGCTCCACGGCATGTGGGATCTTCCCAGACCAGGGCTCGAATCCGTGTCCCCTGCATTAGCAGGCAGATTCTCAACCACTGCGCCACCAGGGAAGCCCCTGAGGCCATATCTTAATTAGTTTTTTCAAGCTTATATTTACCACTATCTACTATAACAACTGCATTTTATATCATGAATCAGGAGCTACATAAATATACGATAGGGATACATACAACAGAAATAGTAATTTCCTGAAACAAGTTACCCTTACCAAATGTGACACACTCTAATGTCTTCTGTTGTATTCATGTCCATTCGGTTCTATTTCATTTTTTTAAAAAAATATGGTCATCAACATCCAAACAGAGTTCATGATTCACTAATGTTTCCCAGTCAGCAGTTTGAAAACTGTTTTAAATAGATTCTTTCCCAGTGTCTCTTCCTTTCCAATCTATTACAGTATCCTGTGTGCTTCTTTTATATATTTTTTTAAAATATTAAATGTATTTATTTCTATACCCCACGAGACTGCAGGCTCTGGGAGCGCAGAGCTGATGCCTGTGTTGTCCGCTGCTGAATTCCTGTAAATTCTCCCTCACTGCGTGCAGGTTCACAGTCTACGGTGGGACCAGGACTTCAGGAAATGAAAGCTCATAGAACAGGGCTGATATTTAGCTGTGCCTTGGCAGGACAGTAAACAGGCATGACAGATTGTTTGTAGAAGAAATTAATTGGCATTACTTTTCCAAGAGTCAAATGATGCTGAGGAAATGGCTTTTCTCAGATTCACTCCACTGCCTGACAAGAGCCGGCTCTGTGCTGGGCATGGGCCCCGCAGACAGGCCCTTCCTCTGGCCTCCTCTAGCCGGGGAGTTGGTGCTCCTCCACCACAGGCTCCTTCTCTGAAGAAATGCAGGGGGAGAAGCAACATGAAGCATAATGGTCTGTTTCAGCACATTCGCATGTAGGCATATGTAGAAATTAAAACCATTTTGGTTTTGATAAAGAGGTCTAAACTGGTTCGGCTAGTGAATAAATTATGGGTAACTTTCTTTAAAAATTCATCAATACTGCTATTTTGTACAATTCTAAAAGACTGTTTCTTCATCATTCAGCTCTAGCTAGGTTATGCTCTGATAACTAATGACTCCAAAATCTCGGGGTCTTATAGCAACAAAAATTTACTTCTTGCTCTGTTATGTGTCTTTCATATGGCTACATCTTCATTCTGGCACACAGACTTAAGGGGCAGCCTCAATCTGGAATATGCTGGTCTTGTGACAAAGGGAAGGAATGAGAGATGGCAGAACCAGACGACAGATCTTAACGTTTTTGCAAGGAAGTGGCTTCTGTTAATTCCACTCACATGTTACCCCAAGTTAATGAACCCCAAACCAAAACCCCATCACATGGGCAAGCCTGATGTCAGTGGGTGGGGAATATAAGCCTTTTACAAGAGGTATGCCAAATTGCTAAAAGCCATAATGCTATGTAGCACAATGTATTTATACATCTTTTATAATGCGATGGATGGGTACCCCCTGGGGTTTCCTCTCTTGGTTCAGTAAGAACTTTTGGGTTCTGAATCCAGAACAGTCTCTCATCAAGAGGCCCCTGGCTTGGGCTGATCTAACAACTTTCTAACAGCTCTTCGGCTCCAGAGCGAGAGAGCCTCCATGGATTGGTCTCCATGTTCTTGCCGCTTGGTGACTGGTCAGTAAGGGAGCCGCACCAGCTCTCCCGCCCAGGCTGGTTGAGAAAGTAACTGAAAGCCTTGTCGTCACTCCCAGGAGCCAAGCCCTTTCCTTCTGGTCGTGTGCTGCTGCCCAGCTTCAAAGGCTCCCAGGACACATGCAAGGCTGTGGTGTCAGTTGGACTCCGAGAGATATTTTCTCCGTATTCTGGACTTACTGATTTATGACAAAAATGCCCAGTTGTGCTATTTAGAGAAATTCTCAGGTTCAGTCCTGACTCTGCTGAAAACCTAGAGAAGTAGGCCTGCTGAACACACAACCTAACCCATGCATAAGAATCACTCGGGAGACTTTTAAAGGCAGAGTCCTGGGTCCCCACCCCAGATATTCTGATTCAGATGGTTTGGGAATCAGCCAGGAATCTGCATTTAACATCCTCTGGAGGCAACTGCCACACTGAGGGAGTCTGCAATATGGTGGTTCTAAAGATCTCGGCAACAAGCCTGGACGGAGACCCACTGTAGGGGCAGGTGCAAGAAAATAGCCACCCAGCATGGAGGGTGCATGGTGGGACCGCGTTCCTGCAACAAATGGGCCTTGCCAAAGGACCAGCTCTGTGGTCATGGGACATCTTGGACCAGGGAGTGACTGCCCTCTCTCCTCCTTCTCTCCGCACTTCTCAAGAGCAGTCACTGATGACTTGGATCACCAAATGCAAAGGCCTCTTGGGAGAGTTCCGACAGCTCCACTTTGGCGGATGCTCCAGTTTCAGCCCCTTCCTGCCGGGCTGGGTTATGACCCCGATTCTGTACCAAGTGTCTATTTCCTTTGCCACTTCCTTTTCTGCCTCCACACTCTGTACAGTCTGGAAATCCACAGGCTTTTTTCTAGGTACTTTAAAAAAATTATAATAGGTGTTTTTCCTTGTTGTAAAAGTAATATAACACTGTATAGAATCTAGGAAATGTAGGTAAGCAAAAATAAGAAAAAAAAATATCCATGACACTACCACCCCAAAGATACACTATAGGGTATTCTTTTTCTCTGCTTATATATTCATCTATTTTATATAAAATGAGATCATACTGTATATTGTGGTCTTGTAATTTGCTTTCTGTACTTAATGTATTGTGAACAATTTTCCATTATAATTATTCTTCTAAGACATCATTTTTAAGGCTATACTGTATTCCATTGTATATTCCATTTATTTAACCAATTCTCCGTTGTGGGACATTTAGTTTCTACTTGTTTTTAAATTATAAACGGTGCTTCAATGTATCTCCTTTTATGAATTGTTGTGAATTATTGTTCTTTCCCTAGAATACGTTGCTGGAAGTGGAAAGTCTGAATGACCAGGGCTTCTTTGGTTCTTTGTGTACCATCTATGTCAGGAATTTCATCTGATGTGGTTTCAGCTACCACTCCTCTGCTGGTAATTACAAAATCTGGGTCTCTTGTCCCAATCCTGCTCCTGGACAGTAGACCTCCATTAATAACCCTGCCTGTTGTACTCTCTATTCACAGGTCACAAAAGCACTCCAAGCTCAAGCATTTACAAGAGTGAACTCAACCTCTTCCTCTTTAATGAACTCCCTCTCCTTTATTCTCATTTCTGCCAGTGGTACCGGTATTCTCCCAGCCACACAGGCATGAAGTCGGTGTCCTCTTTCCTCTCTTGAGCCCTTTATATTAAATAACTTACCAATGGGAATTCCCTGGAGGTCCAGTGGTTAGGACTCCATGCTTTCACTGCCGAAGGCCTGGGTTCAATCCCTGGTCAGGGAGCTAAGATCCCACAAGCTGTTTAGCGCAGCCAAAGTATTTTAATAAATAAATAAAGTTACCAAGTCTTCTACCCACATCTTCACCTGTTCAGATCTGTCCAATTCTCAAGGCTTATCTCTAATCACCTAATTGTAGGAAGTATATTCTTATCTTTCCAGCCAGACATGAGCCCCAAAGGAGAGGAAGGGGAAGACAAGAAGAAATATTTGAAGAAATAATGGCTGAAAAACTGTCCAAACCTGATGAAACATATAAATCCACAGATCCAAGGTCAATGAACCCCAGCCACAAGAAACACACAAACACAGAACATAAAAAAATGTACATAATGTAAAAACTGTACAAATCAAAATGTACAATCAAGGAACATCATAAAAAAAAACTGCTCGAAACCAGTGATAGAGAAAAACTTTTAATCACCTGGAAGAAAAAAAACAAAAAGAATTTCCATACAGAAGAACAAAATTAAGGAAGACAGTAAATTTCTCAATGGAAACAATGTGTGCAAAAAAACAGTGCAGCAACATCTTTAAAGTACTGAATGAAAAAAAACCTGACAACCTAGAATTCCATATCCTGGGAAAATATCTTTTGAAAACAACGGTAAATTAAAGACATTTTCAGACACGCAAAAGCCAAAAGAATCCAGTAGCAGCAGAACCACACTGCAAAAAAATGTTTAAACACGTCCTCTGCCTTAAAAAACTAAAAATAGAATTACCATATGACCCAGCAATCCCACTACTGGGCATGTACCCAGAGAAAACCATAATTCAAAGAGACACATGCACCACAATGTTCATTGCAGCACTATTTACAATAGCCAGGTCACGGAAGCAACCTAAATGCCCATCGACAGACGAATGGATAAAGAAGATGTGGCACATATATACAATGGAATATTACTCAGCCACAAAAAGGAACTAAATTGGGTCATTTGTAGAGACGTGGATGGCTCTAGAGACTGTCATACAGAGTGAAGTAAGTCAGAAAGAGAAAAACAAATATCGTATATTAACGCATATATGTGGAACCTAGAAAAATGGTACAGATGAACAGGTGTGCAGGGCAGAAATAGAGACACAGATGTAGAGAACAAACATATGGACACCAAGGGGGGAAAGTGGCAGTGGTGGTGGTGATATGATGAATTGGGAGATTGGGATTGACATGTATACACTGATATGTATAAAATGGATGACTAATAAGAACCTGCTGTATAAAAAATAAATGAAATAAAATTCAAAAATTCAAAAAAAAAAACAAAACCATCCTCTGGCTGAAGAATGTTAACAGATGGAAATGTGAATCTACAAAAGGAATGAAAGCACCAGAAATGGTAGCTAAATGGGTATATATGTAGGTTTTTATAAATTTATTTATTTATTTATTATTGGCTGCATTGGGTCTTCGCTGATGTGTGTGGCTCTCTCCAGTTGCGGTGAGTGGGAGCCACTCCTCGTTGTGGTGCGTGGGCCTCTCATTGCGGTGGCCTCTCCCGTTGCGGAGCTCGGGCTCTAGGTGCGTGGGCTTCAGTAGTTGTGGCACACGGGCTCAGTAGTTGTGGCTCGTGGGCTCTAGAGTGCAGGCTCAGTAGTTGTGGCTCACGGGCTTAGTTGCTCCACGGCATGTGGGATCTTCCCAGACCAGGGCTCGGGCCCGTGTCCCCTGCATTGGCAGGTGGATTCTTAACCACTGCACCACCAGGGAAGCCCTAGGTTTTTAAATTATTTTTCTCTTTAAAAGATAATTAACTGTTTAACCAAAAATAAGAGTCACAGAAGGTCAGAGGAAGAAGGAATCTTGGCAGCCACTTGTTTGCAGTTATTTACTAATGTCATTCAACTGATGGGAGGGCCAGAAATATAAATCAGGTTTCCTGATGCCTTGTCCAGATTTTCAGCTACCTAACTGAATGATGACAGATACAAAGCTCCTTTCCAACAGACCAGAGAACAGTTACTCTTTTTCTGGTTTCCAGGTCAAATACTTTTCCTTTTCAGACCTTCCTCTAGCCATTCTTGCTCACACACCCCCTCATGATAATATTTGCACAGGGCTTTATAGCTGCCAACCCTCCCACGTCTGTTCCCTCACTTGATCCTAAGAACAACTCCAAGAAGTCTGTAGGCCAGGAATTTGCATCTTCTTGATTTTACAGGTGAAGAAACTGAAGCTCAGACCCCAGTGAAATTTCCCAAGATGAGGGAATAATATCCTGGTGAAATTAGGAATTGAATTTCAATCTTCTGTCTCCAGATCTTGTGCTCATTCCACCAGCGCCATTCTGCCTCTCTCATGTGCCCGAATTTCATGTTATTTGGCAACATTCACCTTGCTCTTATTTTCTCATACTTGAAGTCATGACTTTTCTAGAAAAACAAAGCAACCTCAGAAAAGCAAAGGCACAACTTTTTCTTTCAGTCAACTCTTGGGCTTATTTATAACATATGCCTTCTCTGAAAGCAAAAGAAGACCTGAAAATGGCACAAATAGCATTTGCCTACAAGGAACACTGGAACAAACGGACTTAGAACAAACTAAGTTCCACAATGACTGAACACATTAGCCTGGAAAACAGAGCGATTAGTACACCATCAAACAGAAGGAACAAAATGTACAGTTTAACAATGGAAAGTCTCTTGGTTTCATATTGTAAGACCCTTTAAATGTAGGTGTGCTGTACCCCACATTTAGATGATACCCAACTTATACTGAAAATAATCTATTAGCAGTGAAAATTTTGTGGCGACTAATTGTTTCATTCAGTAAACATTTACTACCCCCGACCCCACGCCCCCGGTTTGCATAGGTCATTGAACTAAATGCTGTGGATGGAAAAAAAAAAGAGGCCCTTATTTACAAGTTGTCCACTAACAGGGACACAGATACAATATAACATGAGCTATAATGGAGGTAGGTGCTGGAGGAGAGGAAAGGAAGCAGCCCACTTCACCAAATCATTCTCCAAAGCCAATTCATTGAAAGTCCATTTGTCAAATGATCAGAGGAGATAATGACCAATTTACAGAATTTACCATTTAGTAAAATCTTCTTTTAAGTAGTATTTTTAAAATATTTCAGTATATAAAAATGTATTCTTCTGAGTACTTACTACAAGTCTGCCCTTGTGCTAAACACCGTACACACTGGCTTCATCTTAGGAAGTTATTGTACAAATTAAAGCTCACAGAAGTTAAGTAACTTGGCCACACTTACATGGTCAATCAGTGGCAAAACTGGGGTTTAAAACCAAGTTTGTCTGAATCCATCGTCTGATTTCTCAGCAACTCCCTATACAGTCTGTCTTACAGCAGCTACTGATTTTCGGTTATGTACTAGGCACTGTACTAGGGTAGGTGCATGAATTACAGCATTTATTTACAACTCTGTGAGCTATGAGTCCTTTTCCAGATGAGAGAAAGGCTCCGAGAAGCTGTGTAATTCATTTCAGGACTCTCATCTGTTTGAAACCCGTAGCTTCCTGTCCACTAAAAGACAGGCATCAGGGACTTCCCTGGTGGCACAGTGGTTAAAAATCCACCTGCCAGGGCTTCCCTGGTGGCGCAGTGGTTGAGAGCCTGCCTGCCAATGCAGGAGACACGGGTTCGAGCCCTGGTCTGGGAAGATCCCACATGCCGCAGAGCAGCTGGGCCCGTAAGCCACAGTTACAGAGCCTGCGCGTCTGGAGCCTGTGGTCCGCAACAGGTGAGGCCGCGGTGGCGAGAGGCCCGTGCACCGCGATGAAGAGTGGCCCCCGCTTGCCACAACTAGAGAAAGCCCTCACACAGAAACGAGGACCCAACACAGCCATAAATAAATAAGTAAAATTAAAAAAAAAAAAAAAAACCATCAGAGTATCTCAGATCTGCATGGGAAAGGACTCTTTCATTAAAAAAAAAAAAAAAAAAAAAATCCACCTGCCAATGCAGGGGACACGGGTTCCATCCCTGGTCCGGGAAGATCCCACATGCCGCGGAGCAACTAAACCCGTGCATCACAGCTCCTGAGCCTGCACTCTAGAGCCTGCGAGCCACAACTACTGAGCCTGCGCACAACTACTGAAGCCCACGCACCTAGAGCCCATGCTCTGCAACAAGAGAAGCCACCGCAATGAGAAGCCCGCGCACCGCAACGAAGGGTAGCCCCGGCTCGTGGCAACTAGAGAAAGCCCGCGCACAGCAACAAAGACCCAACACAGCCAAAAATAAAAAGACGTCATCACAATGACCCACAATGGCCAAGCTATTTTTTGAACATACCTGGCGTGCTCCTGCAGGTCCCTTGGCCGGGGATATTCTTCCTTCCTCATTCTCCAGGTCTTACTCACATGTCATCTTCAAAGTGTGGCCTTTCCTGACACCGTTTAAAACTGCACCCTCTGCCCCCCTTTCCTTGTTTCTTTTTTGTCTCCATAGCTCTATCACTAACTTACTATACAGGTTATTTTAAATCATCTGCCTCTCCCCACTAAAATAAGACCAGGGAATTTTTTTTTTTTTACATTTTGCCCATCCCTACATTTCTTGCACCTGGAACAAAGTACATGCTCAAAACTTATTGAATTGCATTAAACTTTTGCTCAAGATTAAATAGAAGTGAGAATTGGGTACTGAACCCAATAGAGGACGCCAGAGAGAATGTATATTCTGGTGAGCTCAATTTTGGGAACAAGGGCCTCATGGGACCCTTGAGTTGACAGATCTCGGAAACACTTGGAACTTCACAGAGCTTTTGCAGCTACACAGTGTAAGTAAAAGTTGAGAAAGTGAAGCAAGATGGCCAAAACCACAATACAGAGTGGCATGGACAAGTGTAGATGTGGGTGAAGAAAGCTAGAGAAGGAAACTGAATAATTAAAAAGACAGGCAAACCTCAATACAATATTTTGAAGGCCAAGAGAAGAGTGACTTTGAAGGTTAGGTAGTTGGTAACACTGGATGATTAAAAAAAAATGAAGTTAGAAAGGATAACAGGACTTTGTGATTTAGGAGGCCATCAGCATCTCATGAGACATTTCTGTGGGAATGCGAAGAGAGTATCAAACTTAGGAGTCAGAATGGTGAAATGTATGAGCTACTCACAGTGAAGTTGCTTATTATTTTAAAAAACAGGGCTAAACATTTATCTTTCAGTGTTACCTCTATCTGAATTTCAGAATCAAATATACTAAGTAACCTAGTTTTTCTCTAGCACTAGCAGAACGAAAAGAATTAACTTTTAAAGGCAAACAGTTTGGGTATATTTACTAGGATATTTAACTGTTATGTGACAACAGATTTCCCTCTGATGGAAAATGATCCCTTAACAATATTTTCCCCTTCCTTGGTGGAAATAATTGGGATTAATATATTATGACTGTTCTCCAGTTAAAAGTCTAAGGCCTGTGTCCTCTCCCAGAAGACAAACCTGCTTCGAATGAAGCAGTGATCAGAAGCTGTGATGGTCCACACATCCACCCCAGGGACAGGAACAGTGCCCAGCTGGGTCCACCGAGCTTGGCTATGGCTATTCTCAAAGTACTAGAAAACCCTGGCAGTCTGAGTTTATTGCAATAGAAAATGTTGGGTTTCACCTATCAAAAAAGGATAACAGATTTAAAAAAAAAAACAATAAATATTTAAGAGGTTTATTAAAGCATCTTATCACAAAGATGGAAACACATACAAAATTAGAAACATGCAGCCATCATCTTCCACAGTCAAGTTAAAATGTCATATATTTTTCCTGTTTTCAGAGCTGAAAACTTCAGATCTTATACCGAACTCGCTCACCCTGAATATTTAATTCATTCTTCCTGAAGTATCCAGGGCAGCAAATAACCAAAATGCAAACTATTATATAAAGAAAGTGCAGTTAAAAAAGAATATGTGTAGAGAATGCCCACTTCCCACCCACCCCCCAATCAAAGGCAAACAATGGCACTTTCCTCTTGCTTAACCTAGACTGTCTTCAAAAACTATTAAAATGTAATACACTTAATAACAACAAAATCTGACTTTTAATAGCTATCCAAAAAGCTTGTTAGTGTTTAAACAAAGGAAAATGTACTTTATATCCAACAAGTTTGAAGAGCCCTGTGTTGCAGCATTTTGTAAAATAAACAAGACAAAAAGCTGGTATAGGGTTTATTGACAAAGGCAGAATTTCTTCAGGCAGGTATGTAAGGAGGTGGTGGTTCCTTCTCGGGCATCTTCACTGCCATTTCATAGGTTGGCAAAACATACTGAAGAGAGACAAAAAATTATATTAGACTTAATTCTCCTTTAAAATTCTATCTGAATAATTCAGCTTTCAGAATTAATACCTTTAATAGGGGTATATAAACCTACGGAAGAGCTGAAGAAACGATTAGCTAAGTACACTTCACCCTTGAGTACGCCTGACCCTTGAGCAATGTGGGCATTAGGGGCGCCGACACTTTGCACAGCTGAAAATCCACATATAACTTACAGTTGGCCCTCCGTATCTGCAGTTCCACATCTGCAGATTCAACGCAGACTGTATAGTACTGTAGTATTTACTACTGAAAAACACCTACATACTAGTGGACCCTCGCAGTTCAAACCCATGTTGTCCGAGGGTCAACTATAGCTCCTGAGAGTAGAGATGACTAATAACCTGGAGCTTTTACACACAGGTGAGATGTCTGATCCAAGATCACTAGAGATGGATGATGGAAGGAGGGAGGGCAGACAAAATTTTGCTTCTGAACTGACCCTGAGGCCACCAGGACGCCTTGACAGGCGGTATGTGCCGCCACCTTCCCCTCGCTCCACTGTGACTGATAAAGCAGCAGTGCCAAGTACACCTCAGGAACTTAGGATCTTGGTGAAGGGTACCGCTGAACCATGCTAAAGGAATGCTCCATTATGAGGCTGTATTTCATCAGAATCTGTAGGCAAAGGATCAAGCACTTGTGTCCTCTGCTCTAAGGTAAAGGGCACATCTATGTAGAAGAGTGGCATTTTTAATCTAAGTGACTCCAATGTGACAGGCTGGCCCTACATGGGTTACATATACTCTACATGCTGGAAACCTGGGAAAACAGTACAGCAGCAACTAGACGGCCTGAGGGGTAGGCCTCCCAACAGACTCATGGAATCCACTGCATTCATCTCCCCACAGGAAAATCAGCTTCCCCTTTGGATCACATGGATGTTTTTGGAAAGCAACACAAGCTTCAGCTGATGGTACCCTATCCTTAGAAGTTCCAGAAGCCAAGAGCCTGGCATCGCTCACACTGCTGGTCCCTGTCTGATCTCCCCCTCAAAATGTAACACTTGGAGACCGATTACGAATCAAACCTATCGGCCAAACAGAATGAGATGAGCAGTGCAGGGTGCCTCTAGCCCATGTACCCAGGATTCCAAGTGGGAAAGGCTGAAACTTGTAGATACAAGCTATCCACAAGTTTAGGATTATCCCTAAACCACAGTTATGGCACTGAAGAGAAAGTCAAGATCCAGGTTCTTCTCTTTGGAATAACTGATAAAGGCTAGTGAAGATTTAATACTGTAAAGGATCATTCACCTGTGGAGGTGCTTCAAAGGCAGGGTACACAGCAATCTCTGGCATGTTTCTGTTGTTGATGTATTTATAACAGTTCCAAACACAGTTGATTAGATAAGCCTAAAAGAATACAAACAAAATTTACATATGCTCGAAACTCAACAGACCACCTGCTCTAAAATTAAGGTGACTTACAATGCTCTCCCCACATTTTCTCCACAGAGAAGGAAACTGGCATCCACTTGGACCTAGCACAGGCCAGGCGCTTTCCCTACCTGCCCTCACTTAAATGTCACAGGTTTTACTACCACTGCTTTACAGAGAAACCAGAGTTTGGGGTTCCAATTCAAGTGTGACAACCATTGTGCTGCAGAAGAAATTCTATTTTTGAACCTTGGGAATTTTAACAGGTTTTCAATCCAAATCATGAACCACATCCAAAAACACAATGATGTTCCTTAGGAAGAATCCTGGCATTTCCAACCACTGCCTGGAAACAAGAGGGAGGACATACCCTGGAAGCTGTCTCTACTACTACATCAGAATAAGGAGAACTGTAAGGAGACACAGCAACAAGAAGGTTTTAGACGGATCATGTCACAGTCCAAATGGCCCCCCAAATATTTAGTGAGCAACTCACCTTAAAAATGATGAACAAGGCAAAGAATACAAGAACAATGAACAGGAGGCAGCTGGAGTCCAAAGCCAGGAGGTCATCTTTATAGGGAAAATCAGGCTATAAAAAAAAAGGGGGGTGGGGGATGAATAGGCAGAGCAGAAAGGATTTTTAGAGAAGGGAAACTATTCTGTTATGATATCACAATTATGAGTACATGTCATTATACACTTGTCCAAATCCCCACAATGCACAACACCAAAAGTGACCTCTAATGTAAACCACGGGCTTTGAGTGATAATGATGTACCAGTGCAGGTGCATCAATTGGAACAAATATCCACTGTGGTTCAGAATATGGATTGTGAGGGAGGTTGGGTGGGCAGGAGGGGGTATATGGGAACGCTGTACTTTCTGTTCAATTTTGCTATGAACCTAAAACTGCTCTAAAAAATAAAGTTTATTAATTAAACATATACACACACACTTATAATTCAGCCTTGGCACCTGTACTTTGTGATAAACTAGAAAGCATCTTAAGAATACAAACAAACGGCACCCAAGTCAGAACTGATATTCTAATAAAAACTTATAAGCAGAATTTAACTCAAAGTGCTTTCTAAGCCTCATCATCATTAATGCATGCTACTGATCACTTAAAATATATGTTTGAATACCCAGAATACTCCTAAGAGTCTAAACTGAGCTCATTTTCTCTTTACTCTTCACTATTTTACATCTTCCTGGCCTTTGGGAACACACAGTCTCCTGTACATGACCCCAGATTTGTCCCTGGGTCACTAAGTCAGGAGATGCTGAGATTTACCTAAGTTTCATGGGCTATTCAGTCCTACATGGGGAAAATGATTTTTTAAAAGCCAAGTGTCAGGAATTCCCTGGTGGTCCAGTGGTTAGAACTCCGTGCTTCCACTGCGGTGGCCGGGGTTCCATCCCTGGTCGGGGAACTAAGATCCCACAAGCCTCAAGGCGTGGCCAAAAAAAAAAAAAAAGCCAATTGTCAGTCTCAACGCTCATCAGAAAGGGGCCAAAAGAAGGCACGTCCCTGGTTACGAAGCCAGGCAAGCTTATACTATTTACTGGACACATAAAATGTTCTGCTGAGAAAGATCAGCTGTATTTACTCAAATATTTCTTTAGCATTTACTGTGTGCAAGGCAATGAGCTAGGTTCAGGGAGAAGGGCATTACAAACTAATTTAGGATTTACAAGCTGGCCAACAGAGAAAGCATCTTCCAGTCTGGGACACCAAGTGAATAACAGAACAGAGAAACCACTGGGGTTCTGCCAAAGGAATAGTAAATTCCTTTTGATGTTCTTCTATAAAGTTCAATTAATCTTTTAAAACTTGTAACTGTTTTTAATGGAAACATCAACACAAAGGCCCAAATAATTTTACATTTTCATAAAAAAAGCACACAGAAATCCCAAGGACCAGAAGAAAATCGTATCCACACACCAACCCCAAACCCTAGCTAGGAAGTGTCTCCTTGGAACAAAACTGTTCTTCAAGCCTTCATCTATAAATAAAGAAAAGGACAAAAACTGAATGGGACCAGCTCCCGGGGGAATGCTATAAATTTTATTCAGAAGGCTTGCAAATTTTCAGCCAAGGACTACATGATCAGAGAGAACTATGCTCAGGAAGCTGCTGACCATGGCTGCCCAGGCCAGCAGGCCCTGCCCCGGGCCACCTCTCTCCAGCCCCATCACATGCTGCTCCCACCACGTCTGCTGGGCCACCGCGGTCACCTTTGAGTTCCCTGACTATGCCACGTTCCTTCCTGCATCAAGGTGTCTCTTTTACCTGGAACTTTCTTCTGTACTTTTCCTATCTGAAGTCCTACTCAGACTCTTGAGTGCAATTCAAAGCTCACTTCCCAGCCCAGGTGTGGTATCCGTGTGATACCCACTCACAAAGCAACCGACACTTTTACTTCACCGTCTTTATCACAATTTTAATTCAATAATCGTCAACTTCCCAATTCTTTCACTAGAAAGTAAGTTTTAACTGATGTAGCCCTAGGACTGAGCAGAGTGCCTTGCACATAGGAAGCCATCAACAAATGTTTTTTGAATGAATGAATAATAAATTTGTGGTATGCAAAATGGACTATCTGAAGTGGGTTTCGAGAAAATTCCCAAAAGACAGCATTTTTGAAATAAACTTCCATTTATCTGGATCCTACACCTCCATCCAGACCTTACTTCAGCCCACAGTGTTCCCTGCCCCTCCATCCCATGGCATTAACTTATGCTCATTTACTGCTGTCATGGGACAGCCCTAGCTTATTATCACAAATGAGATCTTCATGTCTTGACTCCCCAAATACATGGTTTGCTCCTTGAAGAGAAGGAAGTTATGTTTCTATTTATACCATTCACTAACAGTTTGCCTAGAATAGAGTGAAGGCTATAGAAGGCACTCAAATATTTGCTACAGATGCTTGCAAAGACAGAAAGCTACAACTCCAATGAGTGCCAAATACAGTCGAATTATTATATTTTTCATATACCCCAAACAAAAGCTGAACTACTCCTGAAGTTCTATGATATCCATCTTTAGGGACTTTTAATATTGGATTATCCACATGGTATGGCAAGAAGATATTCTATTTTCATCTTTTTGGTTTCAACACGGTCATTAAGAGTAGTAATGATAATTGCTTTAAAACATTTTAAAAAATAAACAGGGGAGGTTAAAATAAAAATAGTGCCCAAAAGCTGACTCTGAATTTCAATGAATGAAAAAGAAGTTTAATTAGCATACACACTTACTAACTGATCCAGATACTCTTTGATTCTTGGCAAGTAAGTGAGAGAACTGATAGCAACCAGGCAGCTGAGAACGAAGTCAAAAAGCCGGTAGCAGAAGAACGGAATCAGCCAACCCACTTGATACTGAAGGAAAGAAACAGCAACCACAACATCATGTCACGTATATGCAACGACTGGGTACCATTCAGTAAAACTCAGAACTCCAGAAGTTAAAATCATAGAATACTTACAGAAATTGCTCCGTATACCAGCATTGAACTGATGATAAACATAAGAACAGAGACGGCAAAAAGAACACAGGCATTATCTAAGAAAACAAAAGCAAGAATCTAATTAATCTACTTACATAACAAAAAGAATAAAACTCTTTATGACAAAATAATGTTATTAAGTAATGAAGTTTGAGAAACCCATGCCTTTTTCTTGTTTGTTAAATGGCCACAACTCACTGCCACTTATTTAGGATGGCACATGAAGCAGGTACTCTGCCAGCGACAGATCTCTGCCCAGAGTCTAACTTCTGAAGATATGAAATAGATAATTATAATTCAGTGTGGCAAGTGCTACAACAGAAGCAGAAACGATTAGTTTTGCCTGTAGAATCAGGGAAAAAATATGGAAGAAATGGTACAATTTGGGTCTTGTGAGATAAGCAGGGTTCGACTGGAGCAAAAGGCTGGTATTTGCTTAAGAGACAGATGTATTAAACATAGAGTTATACAGATGCCCCCAACTGCCTTAGATAAAATACACAGCCTGAAATTCAAGGTTCTCCCTTAATCCCCCACCCCCATTTCAACACCTAAAATTCCTGCTCCGCATCCCTTCAACCATGGCTTCTCTGCTACATCCGGGTCTATTTTCTTCTTTGTTCCTCAACCCTTCCTCAGATTGCTGCCTTTCTCTACATTAATCCATGTTCACTAAATTTTCTCACAAAGCACTCATGTCATCTCAAACAAAACAAAAACAAACCAAAAAAGCACCCCCACTCGACTTGATGAGTTTCTCAGCACACATCTAAAGCTGATTCTCTGACTCTGGCTAGTTAAGAACCTGAAAGGCACTAACAATGATGAATGATTAGACTAACTGCCGAATGTTCACACTACTGGATAAATGTTATGTATCATCTTGTCACTTGGCAATGCAAACAGCATCAATATCTGGCACTAAACCAAGTAAGAACAGCCCTCTTTAAATTTTCCTAGAGGATATAGGATAGCTAAATGTCAAGGACTTAAAGAACTTCCCTGCCGCAGCACGCAAAATGGCACTCAAAGGGAAGAATTCAAATATAAACAAACTTGAAAGCAAAATTTATCAGTCAAACAATCAGCTTTCAAAAATCTGTTACTGGAAGACTAGGAGTTGATTTTGACTTCTTAAAGTATTGGAACAATTCAAGTGAAGTTCAAGGTCTTCCGCTGGAGCAACAAATAGCAAAACAGAGGAGAGATGGGGTGGTGGGTGGGAAACATATTTCATGCCTGGAACAAGGGACACTCCAGTATGTGTGAATCAATAAGGCAAACAAAATATGAGAGGCCAGATGCCAGAGAAGAACCTCAGGTTCCCACCCACCACTACATTCAGCACACCTCCTTTGGGAGGCCCCAAGTGTTCACCCATCTCCAAAGTGAGTATAAATAAGGATAAATTCGTATTTGAAAAACAGCTTGCATATGCTGCAGAAGTATTTCCTATAAACTGAGTGTCACATCCTATTTGGCTGATTAAAAATAACTAATCACAAACCTCATTTAAAAAAATCAGAGGGATTAACCAAGATGGCGGAGTAGAAGGACGTGCTCTCACTCCCTCTTGCGAGAGCACCAGAATCACAACTGGCTGCTGGACAATCATTGACAGGAAGACCCTGGACTTCACCAAGGAGGATACCCCACGTCCAAGGACAGAGGAGAAGCCACAGTGAGACGGTAGGAGGGGCGCAATCAGAGTAAAATCAAATCCCATAACTGCTGGGTGGGTGGCTCACACACTGGCGAACACTTATACCACGGAAGTCCACCCACTGGAGTGAAGGTTCTGAGCCCCACGTCAGGCTTCCCAACCTGGGGGTCCGGCTACGGGAGGAGGAATTCCTAGAGCATCAGACTTTGAAGCCTAGTGGGAATTGATTGCAGGACTTTGACAGGACTGGGGGAAACAGAGACCCCACTCTTGGAGGGCACACACAAAGTAATGTGTGCATCGGGACCCAGGGGAAGGAGCAGTGACCCTGGGGGAGACTGAACCAGACCTACCTGCTGGTGTTGGGGGGTCTCCTGCAGAGGCGAGTGGTGGCTCTGTTTCACTGTGGGGATAAGGACACTGGCAGCAGAGGTTCTGGGAAGTTCTCCTTGGTGTGAGCCCTCCCAGAGTCTGCCAATAACCCCACCAAAGAGCACGGGTAGGCTCCAGTGTTGGGTTGCCTCAGGCAGAACAACCAACAGGGAGGGAACCCAGCCCCACCCATCAACAGTCAAGTGGATTAACGTTTTACTGAGCTCTGACTGCCACAGCAACAGTCAGCTCTACCCACCACCAGAGCCTCCCATCAAGCCTCTTAGATAGCCTCAACCACCAGAGGGCAGACAGCAGAAGCAAGAAAAACTACAATCCTGCAGCCTGTGGACCAAACACCACAGTTACAGAAAGATAGAGAAGATGAAAAGGCAGAGGGCTATGTACCAGATGAAGGAACAAGAAAAAACCCCAGAAAAACAACTAAATGAAGTGGAGATAGGCAACCTTCCAGAAAAAGAATTCAGAATAATGATAGTGAAGATGATCCAGGACCTCGGAATAAGAATGGAGGCAAAGATCGAGAAGAAGCAAGAAATGTTTAACAAATACCTAGACGAATTAAAGAACAAACAAACAGAGATGACCAATACAATAACTGAAATGAAAACTACACTAGAAGGAATCAATAGCAGAATAACTGAGGCAGAAGAACGGATAAGTGACCTGGAAGACAGAATGGTGGAATTCACTGCTGCGGAACAGACTAAAGAAAAAAGAATGAGAAGAAATGAAGACAGCCTAAGAGACCTCTGGGACAACATTAAACGCAACAACATTCGCATTATAGGGGTCCCAGAAGGAGAAGAGAGAGAGAAAGGACCAGAGAAAATATTTGAAGAGATTATAGTCGAAAACTTCCCTAACATGGGAAAGGAAATAGCCACCCAAGTCCAGGAAGCGCAGAGAGTCCCATACAGGATAAACCCAAGGAGAAACACGCCGAGACACATAGTAATCAAAGTGGCAAAAATTAAAGACAAAGAAAAATTATTGAAAGCAGCAAGGGAAAAACGACAAATAACATACAAGGGAACTCCCATAAGGTTAACAGCTGATTTCTCAGCAGAAACTCTGCAAGCCAGAAGGGAGTGGCATGATATACTTAAAGTGATGAAAGGGAAGAACCTACAACCAAGATTACTCTACCCGGCAAGGATCTCATTTAGATTTGATGGAGAAATCAAAAGCTTTACAGACAAGCAAAAGCTAAGAGAATTCAGCACCACCAAACCAGCTCTACAACAAATGCTAAAGGAACTTCTCTAAGTGGGAAACACAAGAGAAGAAAAGGACCTACAAAAACAAACCCAAAACAATTAAGAAAATGGTCATAGGAACATACATATCGATCATTACCTTAAACGTGAATGGATTAAATGCCCCAACCAAAAGACATAGACTGGCTGAATGGATACAAAAACAAGACCCATATATATGCTGTCTACAAGAGACCCACTTTAGACCTAGGGACACATACAGACTGAAAGTGAGGGGATGGAAAAAGATATTCCATGCAAATGGAAATCAAAAGAAAGCTGGAGTAGCTATACTCATATCAGATAAAATAGACTTTAAAATAAAGAATGTTACAAGAGACAAGGAAGGACACTACATAATGATCCAGGGATCAATCCAAGAAGAAGATATAACAATTATAAATATATATGCACCCAACATAGGAGCACCTCAATACATAAGGCAACTGCTAACAGCTATAAAAGAGGAAATCGACAGTAACACAATAATAGTGGGGGACTTTAACACTTCACTTACACCAATGGACAGATCATCCAAAATGAAAATAAATAAGGAAACAGAAGCTTTAAATGACACAATAGACCAGATAGATTTAATTGATATATATAGGACATTCCATCCAAAAACAGCAGATTACACGTTCTTCTCAAGTGCGCACGGAACATTCTCCAGGATAGATCACATCTTGGGTCACAAATCAAGCCTCAGTAAATTTAAGAAAATTGAAATCATATCAAGCATCTTTTCTGACCACAATGCTATGAGATTAGAAATGAATTACAGGGAAAAAAACGTAAAAAAGACAAACACATGGAGGCTAAACAATACGTTACTAAATAGCCAAGAGATCACTGAAGAAATCAAAGAGGAAATAAAAAAATACCTAGAGACAAATGACAATGAAAACACGACGACCCAAAACCTATGGGATGCAGCAAAAGCGGTTCTAAGAGGGAAGTTTATAGCTATACAAGCCTACCTAAAGAAACAAGAAAAATCTCAAGTAAACAATCTAACCTTACACCTAAAGAAACTAGAGAAAGAAGAACAAACAAAACCCAAAGTGAGCAGAAGGAAAGAAATCATAAAGATCAGAGCAGAAATAAATGAAATAGAAACAAAGAAAACAATAGCAAAGATCAATAAAACTAAAAGTTGGTTCTTTGAGAAGATAAACAAAATTGATAAGCCATTAGCCAGACTCATCAAGAAAAAGAGGGAGAGGACTCAAATCAATAAAATCAGAAATGAAAAAGGAGAAGTTACAACAGACACCGCAGAAATACAAAGCATCCTAAGAGACTACTACAAGCAACTTTATGCCAATAAAATGGACAACCTGGAAGAAATGGACAAATTCTTAGAAAGGTATAACCTTCCAAGACTGAATCAGGAAGAAATAGAAAATATGAACAGACCAATCACAAGTAATGAAATTGAAACTGTGATTAAAAATCTTCCAACAAACAAAAGTCCAGGACCAGATGGCTTCACAGGTGAATTCTATCAAACATTTAGAGAAGAGCTAACACCCATCCTTCTCAAACTCTTCCAAAAAATTGCAGAGGAAGGAACACTCCCAAACTCATTCTATGAGGCCACCATCACCCTGATACCAAAACCAGACAAAGACACTACAAAAAAAGAAAATTACAGACCAATATCACTGATGAATATAGATGCAAAAATCCTCAACAAAATACTAGCAAACAGAATCCAACAACACATTAAAAGGATCATACACCACGATCAAGTGGGATTTATCCCAGGGATGCAAGGATTCTTCAATATACGCAAATCAATCAATGTGATACACCATATTAACAAATTGAAGAATAAAAACCATATGATCATCTCAATAGATGCAGAAAAAGCTTTTGACAAAATTCAACACCCATTTCTGATAAAAAAACTCTCCAGAAAGTGGGCATAGAGGGAACCTACCTCAACATAATAAAGGCCATATATGACAAACCCACAGCAAACATCATTCTCAATGGTGAAAAACTGAAAGCATTTCCTCTAAGATCAGGAACGAGACAAGGATGTCCACTCTCACCACTATTATTCAACATAGTTCTGGAAGTCCTAGCCACGGCAATCAGAGAAGAAAAAGAAATAAAAGGAATACAAATTGGAAAAGAAGAAGTAAAACTGTCACTGTTTGCAGATGACATGATACTATACATAGAGAATCCTAAAACTGCCGCCAGAAAACTGCTAGAGCTAATTAATGAATATGGTAAAGTTGCAGGATACAAAATTAATGCACAGAAATCTCTTGCATTCCTATACACTAATGATGAAAAATCGAGAAATTATGGAAACACTCCCATTTACCATTGCAACAAAAAGAATAAAATACTTAGGAATAAACCTACCTAGGGAGACAAAAGACCTGTATGCAGAAAGCTATAAGACACTGATGAAAGAAATTAAAGATGATACCAACAGATGGAGAGATATACCATGTTCTTGGATTGGAAGAATCAACATTGTGAAAATGACTATACTACCCAAAGCAATCTACAGATTCAATGCAATCCCTATCAAATTACCAATGGCATTTTTTACGGAGCTAGAACAAATCATCTTAAAATTTGTATGGAGACACAAAAGACCCCGAATAGCCAAAGCAGTCTTGAGGCAAAAAAATGGAGCTGGAGGAATCAGACTCCCTGACTTCAGACTCTACTACAAAGCTACAGTAATCAAGACAATATGGTACTGGCACAAAAACAGAAACATAGATCAATGGAACAAGATAGAAAGCCCAGAGATTAACCCACGCACCTATGGTCAACTAATCTATGACAAAGGAGGCAAAGATATACAATGGAGAAAAGACAGTCTCTCCAATAAGTGGTGCTGGGAAAACTGGACAGCTACATGTAAAAGAATGAAATTAGAATACTCCCTAACACCATACACAAAAATAAACTCAAAATGGATTAGAGACCTAAATATAAGACTGGACACTATAAAACTCTTAGAGGAAAACATAGGAAGAACACTCTTTGACATAAATCACAGCAAGATCTTTTTTGATCCACCTCCTAGAGTAATGGAAATAAAAACAAAAATAAACAAGTGGGACCTAATGAAACTTCAAAGCTTTTGCACAGCAAAGGAAACCATAAACAAGACGAAAAGACAACCCTCAGAATGGGAGAAAATATTTGCAAACGAATCAACGGACAAAGGATTAATCTCCAAAATATATAAACAGCTCATTCAGCTCAATATCAAAGAAACAAACACCCCAATCCAAAAATGGGCAGAAGACCTAAATAGACATTTCTCCAAAGAAGACATCCAGACGGCCATGAAGCACATGAAAAGATGCTCAACATCACTAATTATTAGAGAAATGCAAATCAAAACTACAATGAGGTATCACCTCACACTGGTTAGAATGGGCATCATCAGAAAATCTACAAACAACAAAAGCTGGAGAGGGTGTGGAGAAAAGGGAACCCTCTTGCACTGTTGGTGGGAATGTAAATTGATACAGCCACTATGGAGAACAATACGGAGGTTCCTTAAAAAACTAAAAATAGAATTACCATATGACCCAGCAATCCCACTACTGGGCATATACCCTGAGAAAACCGTAATTCAAAAAGACACATGCACCCGAATGTTCACTGCAGCACTATTTACAATAGCCAGGTCATGGAAGCAACCTAAATGCCCATCAGCAGACGAATGGATAAAGAAGATGTGGTACATATATACAGTGGAATATTACTCAGCCATAAAAAAGGAACGAAACTGAGTCATTTGTTGAGACGTGGATGGATCTAGAGACAGTCATACAGAGTGAAGTAAGTCAGAAAGAGAAAAACAAATATCGTATATTAATGCATGTATGTGGAACCTAGAAAAATGGTACAGATGAGGCAGTTTGCAGGGCAGAAGTTGAGACACAGATGTAGAGAATGGACATATGGACACCAAGGGGGGAAAACTGCGGTGAGGTGGGGATGGTGGTGTGATGAATTGGGCGATTGGGATTGACATGTATACACTGATGTGTATAAAATTGATGCCTAATAAGAACCTGCAGTATAAAAAAACAAACAAAACAACTAATACTAAACTTTTATTGGGTTATTTGTATGGAAATATGTTAATATAAATGTTTCAGACGTTACATGAAATTTCTAAAAATCTTATATTTGTATTTGTATGGAAATATGTATGGAAATATGTTAATATAAATGTTTCAGACATTACATGAAATTTCTAAAAATCTTATATTTGTATTTGTATGGAAATATGTATGGAAATATGTTAATATAAATGTTTCAGACATTACATGAAATTTCTAAAAATCTTATATGTTCTGGTATAATGTTATATGTAATAATCCTAGTTATTACTTTAAAATGTATATCTCAGAAATAACTAATTTTCTTGTCAACTGCATTATTATGAACTTTCATCAAATCTTTAACCGTGGTCATTTTTAAGTCTTTTGTCATTTACAGACAGTTCTGGGTGTACTCTGATGATTTTGCAAATATGTTCCTATAAAAGGGTTTCATCTTCAAAAAATTCATGGAAAAGACTCTGACAAGTACAGGTTTCTGGTAACTGACTGTACTGCTGAACTGAATGAATAAGCATTTTCAGAACTCTAATGAAAAACTGATGAACTCATAAAAGTGCTAATAAAAAAATCAGTTTTCAGGCCAATGATTAGAAATTAACTTACCTTTGCAATACTGGGTCTGTGGGAAAGTAAAATTTTACCTTCCACAGAAACACCAACTACTGTATGACCAAGAACTATGTATTTTTTTTTAATATTCGCTCAATAACAGGGCTTCAGTAGAATATAATCAACAAAAATATGACAATAAATAGACCTGATTTTCTCTATAGCAGCGACAACACTCACGCAACATGCAGTGACCCTGTGACTTCTTCCCTGCAGCTCTAACAAAAGAGTCAGTTGTACAGACCTACGAGAATGTCAGTAACCGTAAGTCTTTTTCTACACCTCAATTTTAAGAGAAACACACATGACAAGGGAAAACGCTGACATTAGCAGGTTCAGTAAAATTTTACAGCCTAAAGTAAAATTTTATAAATGCCAAAAAATCGTCACTGGAAGCTAAAGTTTTATTTATTGTTCTATTCTGGCTTCTAAATAAAAACAGATTACTCAGAAGAAAAAAAATCAAATGCCAGAAAGCATGTTTCTGTACGTTCTTGGTATTTCTGCTATCAATTTGACAACAAAATTAAAGGATTATACTGTATTTGGAAATACAACCAGGAAACTCATTTAAAAAAAAAAAAAACACTTTAAAAACACAGTATGAACAATTGTTAGTGTTATCACACTACAATGTATAACAGATGGCCAGAAAACTCTACTTGGCTCCTAAAATAGGTTAGCCCTGAGGACAATGAATCATTTGAATTAATGACAAATTTTTTTTTTTAAAAAACTTCATTAATGGATCAGAGAAGATCACAATGTACAGAAGTACAGAACTTTATGATAAAAGCTAATCTAAAAAGATCCTACAATATAAATACAACACACATGTGGACTGGGAACATTTTTCTGAAATGAAATTTTTCTGAAGAAGAAACTGTTCACACTAAAAAGTCTGAAGCATAATTTTCTGTTCAATATTAAATGTTTAACATAATTTTAATATAAAACTAAACCTGTATTTTAGAGAAAGATAAATAATGAAAAATACTGCTATCGGAATAAATAGGTTTAAAAAGGTAATTTCCATGAACATTCATTCCATGAATGTTCTAGGAATACTCTATTTTTAACGCCAATGTCAAATCTCCACCTAAACAATAAAAATATATTAAGAATTGAGACCCTGGGCAAAAGATACCACCAAATATTCAAATAATTCACATTTTATATTTTACTGTAAGATTTTTGCTCCATGAGCAAATCCATCCTCTACTACAACTTGTCAGCTGACCCTCAAAGGCTCAGTCTTTTTTGTAATTCCTTCTCCCCTCCTCTCTCTACAGTACCCCAATGTATACAATACACATTTCTCAAAAATCTTCCAGCAGTCTATTACATTTTCTGGCTACAAATGCTCAATTATAATTCTCAATTATAATGCTCAATTATAATTTTTGAAAAACCTACAAAAACATTTTGTGCCTCGGCAAGTATAACAAACATAATTTAATCAATCCTCCTCTAAGTAACTGTATGTGTGTAATTAGCAGGAGATATTTTCAACTAAAAACATACCAGCCATTCTCTCGGACGAATAGTAATTGCCAATGACTTCATACTGAATGTTGACAGCTGGCATTGAGTTCGGATGTGTTACTTCCACAGTCAGCAAAATTGCCATCAACAGGTTGACCACCTGTGAAAGATAACAGTTTATCAATTATACTACTAACCAGGGAGTGAGCAGTCCTCAGCACAATCTTTAGATGTCTTCCCCTATTTAACATTGTTTTCCCTGAAGTAACAGAGACACAAAAAGGGGACTACCTGTGAGACAAAATACACAATACCGTTTTAAGAATACTTTAAAGTAAATATTTCATAAAGTGAAAATACAAACTTAATCATTTCAGAGAAAAGATGTTTGACTGATCCTGTGTCAATATAACAGAATAAGAAGGCACAATAATGAAAAATGAGAGATCATCACAAATTGTTCATTTGAATCACATATTTATTAATATCCCAGTCTCAGAATTTCCAGACTTGAAGAAGCTAATCCATCAGATAAATATAATTTCCATGGGCTAAGTATGTAATGATCCATCAGATAAGCCTAAGGCCCCTCCACAGTTATCTCCTGTCCAGCGATAGGGAACTATAAACTCTTGAGCTACACTCAAATGCTTAAAAAGATTTTGACTGTGCCACTTAACTTTCACCTATTGGTCTTAATTCTACAGTTTGAGATAATTTGCTACCCCTTCTGAATAAGTGCTCCTCTGACACCTAAGGGCAGCCAACATATGCCTCCAAATATTGTCTTTTCTAGAATAAACACTCAAGTACTTAAACCAGTTTTCTAACCAGCATATTTTCCAGCTAGCTCACTAGTTCCTCTTTGCTCCCCTCCATACACACGTTCCAGTTTGTTCAACATACTATTAAAATGAGAGAAGATCAGCCTGATCACAACACATCGGGATCTCAGTTCCCACATCCTAGGCTAACAAATTTCAGTTAACGCAGCCTGAAAGGGCACTGGCTGCATAAATCTTTTGAATGTCACATGAGTGACTCCCTAAAACTCCCAGTTCTTTTTCACATTTGATCCTGCTAAGCTACCACCTATATCTACCTGTAGAGTTGGATTCAGAGGCCCAAGCGTACGCCCTTATATATATTTGCAATCAAATTTCATCTTATTAACATTCTTGCCTATCAAGATTTTCTCCATCTAGATTCTGACACCCTGCGGATAGACTTACTCTCTCTCAGCTTCCTGCATTTGAAAATATGATCATCGTGTAATGAGAATCTCCATCTAAGTCATAAGCAAAAGAACAGGGCTGATGACAAAGCCGCCAGACAGAGGCTGTTCTCTTCCCCTTAGCCAGCAACCTTTGAATAAAAGTCTTTAGTCCAGAGAAACATCTTGAGACTTTGTCAAACATCTTGCTGAAATCCCATCACTGGTATCTGGTGAATTTTCTTAGTCTACCAGGGTGTAACTCCAATTCAAAAAGGAAATTCTCTAGGTCTCTAGTTGTTAGTGAACTGCACAGTTATCCCAGGAGGCACCACTTCCTTTAAGTGATCAAAACAACCCTAATGATTTGAGGATTGGAGTAGGCGTCCCTATCTAAAGTTCACAGAATCTGTCTTCCTTCCCTTTGTGAACATTTGATACTTTCAAGGGATATCGGAGCTTTACCAACAGTGTTTTAAACAATCTCTATTATGTAGCTCTCTCCTGTCCACCCTGAATGATAACACAGCTTATCAGCTGAAGGCATTTCACATTCTATAAGACATGCAGCCCAAGTTTTATCTTTAAATAAGATAAACAATGTCACAATACCTAATTCAGAATCAACTGATATTTCTGACTATATACTATAAGTAAATTCACATATATTACTTCACTTATTCCTCACAACAATCTTGTGAAGTATTACTTACGCCCATTTGCAGATGGGTAAACTAAGGTTCAGCAAAGTGAAATAACTTGTGTTAAGTTCACTGAGCTGAAGAGCTAGGATACAAATCTGGTTCTTTTTAAGGCATCCTTCTGCTTACCACTATAGGATTACTTATAACCATTCCTAAGCAACCCTTGTTTTGAGATCTTTCCAAAATAAACCATTATTTAAGGCTATAAAATGTTTATACTTTACCCTCTAAATAAATAGGTTCAGTAACATGCCTTTTTCCTTGCACTGCTCAAAAGCAAGGTATTTTATCCTTCAATGCTTGAAAGGTCTTACAAGGGACAGTCATATTTGCAAGGTGACTCCCCAGTTGAAGGCTGATTTTTTTTTTTATTGCCCATTTTTATTGCAATGGGTTTTGGACAGTATATGTGGTGTATGAGTATGAGTTAATACAATCACGTGAATTAATTATTGAACAATCAGATATATCTACTAAAACACTGTATATTCTGTGTATGCAAATGAGTTCAAAATCAATTCACCAAACTCTTCTTTGCTAAGCACAATACGGTCATAGTTTAAAAGCTCTGCACTGTACAGAAAAACACTTTCATGTCAAGAAAAACGTGCAAACTCAAATTACTACGTGAAGGAAATGACACAACAAAAATATTTAGGAGTTTAATTTTCCCTTCTTAAATATTTGTATCACATGTAGGGTTTATAAAAATCTCTTTTCTTCGCTTCCATGGGTAAGTCACAGACTCACCCATTATTATCTTCTAATATTAGTGACACTTCAAATTTCTTTTCACTGTGAGTCATACCCCCGAATATTAAACAAAATAAATATAAGTCTAATCAAAAGGACCAAGAAATGGTAAAATAAATTCAGCACTATTTCATTAAACGCTCAATTTTTCAAATCTTCACTGAATTAATTATATTTCAATAGCACCCCAACTTAACATTTTAAAGTACTAATCTGGAAAACCCATCCTTGTGATCTTAAAAGATACATCACTGAGCACCTGTCCTGTGCTCATATGTAGGCCCTATCCTATTTACTTTTGATTACAGTTGATATTTCTACTAAGTTCCATGTAGCGTTTTTTAAAACACACATAAAACTTTATAGTTTTGTAATATAAAATTTCTATGAAGAGAGCAACTATATACAAACAATTCCAGAATATTTATTCCTGATTCATTTTTCCCTTTTACTGCATTCACGAAAGAAAATTAGTAAAAATGTAATTAAAATAATGATCAACTTCTAAACCTAGTAATATGGAGAGGTATAGAATGCAGCAAATATGTCAACAGCATGGGCAATGGACACACCAATGTAGGAGCGGTATTATATTTAGTGAGATAAACAATGTGGTTTGTGTTATAAACCTAGCGCACACTTTATATAAGTAAACAAACAGCAAGGAAGACCAGATGTGTCAGATTTCACTTGTTTCAAAGGAATAGTATCAGATCCTTGCCTGGGGAGAGTAATTCCTCTTTGCTTCTCATTTCAAGGCCACACCCATCCCAGAAGACCCTTGAGGACCGGTTTTGTTTCTGTTTTATTTTTTAATCATTATTCTTTAGTTTTCCCACAGCCTATTTTGCCACAACCCAATATCTGCTAAGACTATAATTAGAACAGTGTTTTAGGGCAACCTGATAAGGGTCTCAGGCAAGTCAGAGAGCCGTCATCAGATAGAGACCAAAATGGACTATCTTTAAAAATGTTGTTAAATGTATATATAATTAAATGTATGTATACGGTTGTTGTTTACCATTACGTGCAGTTACAAATGAGTTATTCCTACTATTTTTGGAGGAGATAATTCATTTAATAAATGTCTAATAAGTACTGCAAATGCTCTAATAAGTTACTATTAAATACACAGTTTATAGAGAAAGGTATATCATCTTCCTCCCTCAAGGAGAACATCTTGTTGTAGGGGGTAACAATTTTTAAAAAGATAATCATACTAATGTGTAATTAGTACTATTTAATAAGTACATACAAGAGGTATGCAGTAACTTTTCCAGGTACACAGTGAGGAAACCAGATCCCTCTGGCTGGGAGTCGAGGAAGCTTCATCAAGAAAACAACTGAGGGCTTCCCTGGTGGCACAGTGGTTGAGAATCTCACTGCCAATGCAGGGGACACGGGTTCAAGCCCTGGTCTGGGAAGATCCCACATGCCGCGGAGCAACTAGGCCCGTGAGCCACAATTACTGAGCCTGCGCGTCTGGAGCCTGTGCTCCGCAACAAGAGAGGCCACGACAGGGAGAGGCCCGCGCACCGCGATGAAGAGTGGCCTCCACTTGCCGCAACTATAGAAAGCCCTCGCACAGAAATGAAGACCCAACACAGCCATAAATAAAGAAAAAAAAAAAAAAAAAAAGAACCAGCCATTTATTAAAAAAAAAAAAAAGAAAACAACTGAACTATTAAAAAACTAACTGCATAGAGGAAAACGTAGGAAGAACACTCTTTGACATAAATCACAGCAAGATCTTTTCTGACCCACCTCCTAGAGTAATGGAAATAAAAACAAACAAATGGGACCTAATGAAACTTAAAAGGTTTTGCAGAGCAAAGGAAACTAAAAACAAGACGAAAAGACAACCCTCAGAATGGGAGAAAATATTTGCAAACGAATCAACAAAGGATTAATCTCCAAAATATATAAACAGCTCATGCAGCTAAATATCAAAAGAAACAAACAACCCAATCCAAAAATGAGCAGAAGACCTAAACAGACATTTCTCCAAAGAAGACACACAGATGGCCAAGAGACACATGAAAAGATGCTCAACATCACTAATTATTAGAGAAATGCAATCAAAACTACAATGAGGTATCACCTCACACTGGTTAGAATGGGCATCATCAGAAAATCTACAAACAACAAAAGCTGGAGAGGGTGTGGAGAAAAGGGAACCCTCTTGCACTGTTGGTGGGAATGTAAATTGATACAGCCACTATGGAGAACAGTATGGAGGTTCTTTAAAAAACTAAAAATATAATTACCATATGACCCAGCAATCCCACTACTGGGCATATACCCTGAGAAAACCATAATTCAAAAAGACACATGCACCCCAATGTTCACTGCAGCACTATTTACAATAGCCAGGTCATGGAAGCAACCTAAATGCCCATCGACAGACAAATGGATAAAGAAGATGTGGTACATATACACAATAGAATATTACTCAGCCATAAAAAGGACTGAAATTGGGTCATTTGTGGAGACAGGGATGGACCTAGAGACTGTCATACAGAGTGAAGTAAGTCAGAAAGAGAAAAACAAGTATCATATATTAACGCATATATGTGGAATCTAGAAAAATGGCACAGATGAACCGGTCTACAAGGCAGAAATGGAGACACAGGTGTAGAAAACAAATATATGGACACCAAGGGGAGAAAGTGGGGGGCTGGGGGTGGGATGAATCGGGAGATTGGGATTGACATGTATACACTAATAATGTATAAAATAGATTAACTAATAAGAACCTGCTGTATAGCACAGGGAACTCCACTGTACAGTAGAAACTAACACAACATTGTAAAACAACTATACCCCAATAAAAAAAATAATAAATAACTGGAATTGGCAAAATGGTTGTTAATGGTTGAAGCTGTATGATAAGTAAATGAAAGGTTTTTATACTATTTCATTATTTTTGTGTATTTGAGATTTTTCTCAATAAGGTTTTTAAAAAGTGACTTGGGGGAGAGCATTTTGGAGAGCAGGAATAGCATATTCAAAGGCACTGAGGCAAAAAAAAAAAAAAAAAGGTATTTGAGGAAAGATACTAACTTTCAAATATACACAAGCTATACATATTTAAAGGTGTCCGGGGTGAGGACTGGAAAGGAACACAGCTTGAGGGAGCCTGTCTTCACTTCTACCCCAGCTACCTAACTTTTAGACTGTTTATGGTGAAGACAGTCATGAAAAATTAGCCATATATTAAATCTTTCCAAGACCTAAAATTATAACAAATGCCCAAAATGTCTTCTTGTAGTACACCATTAACCATGAAAGAGGACACCCCTGCAGCAGACTTTTAAGCTCATTTTCAATCGTTCAATAAGCATCTGAACTTATACCACATAAGAAACTGTTGTTTAAAATCACGTGGCTTCAAATTTTTCAATAAATGATAGAAAAAACAACTTATCAACGTCAGAGTTTAAACTGGAGCTCATTCTGAAATTTCATATTACTTAAACCAGGTATTAAGCCAGGCATGCTTCTTTCAACTGGCTCTGGCTTCTCTGTGTCCTACTGCACTATTTAATACCATACAATTAATCCTTTACTCTACAGTGTGCAATCGCCTAACATGAGACCAGTAGAGGCATTTCTAGAAGGCAATGACACTGTATCAGATACAAAGTCGTTGCTACAGTGTCTGCACCCAGCAGGAGGGAGGACTGCACCCCTAGGTTCCAAACAGCACAGGGCAATCTAAAGAGAATCATATTCTCCCACCTGGAACAGAGGAGGAAGAGTATCCTGACAAGGTACTTGCAGAGGGAAGTGACATTCCAGTTCACCCACTCCCATATTATTTCTCTTAGTAAAGAAGCTTCTGGCAAAAAAATGCACTGTTCAGACAACTCCTCTTTGCTTGTGTCTTGGTGATCTTGTTTTCTGAATGTTACATGTCTCCCCAGCTAGACAGATATTGTGTCTTTATAGTGCCAGGATCCTGAAGCCACACTTTTTTTTTTTAAAATAAATAAATTTATTTATTTATTTATTTATTTATTTATTTATTTATTTATTTATTTATTTATTTATTTATTTATTTATTTAATTTAATTTATTTATTTATTTATTTATGGCTGTGTTGGGTCTTCGTTTCTCTGCAAGGGCTTTCTCCAGTTGCGGCGAGCGGGGGCCACTCTTCATCGCGGTGCGCGGGCCTCTCACTGTCGCGGCCTATCCCGTTGCGGAGCACAGGCTCCAGACGCGCAGGCTCAGCAGTTGTGGCTCACGGGCCCAGCCGCTCCACGACATGTGGGATCCTCCCGGAAAGGGGCACGAACCCGTGTCCCCTGCACTGGCAGGCGGACTCCTAACCACTGCGCCGCCAGGGAAGCCCCCACACTTTTTAAAGTCACCAATACAATTACAATACTGTAATCCACAAAACCAATGGCCTTTTCCAGTTCTTAACGTAATTTGAATCTGATATTACTGATCACCTTCTCCTTCCCCCTTGACACTGTACCATTAAGTTTCACTTTTGTATCTTTGCTCCAAAGTTCTTTGCAATACCATCAGTATCTTAATGGCAGATGCCATGGCCAAGACAAGAAACACTTGAGAGCCTCTGTGTGGCAGCTAATAGGAACACAAAAGACGAATAACACGTCTCTGTGATTTATTCTTTTTTTATGTGCACCACAGCCATCTACATTGTAGATAATCAATATATCTCTTAAAACAGATTAACTGATGTAAGCACCTTATAATATTCTACTAACCAGAGAAATCCATGCAAAGAAAGAACAGCTACGGCATCTTTTTATAAAACTAAAGCACGCAAAAAGGATGCTATGCAAAATGTTTTCACATCAAGTCCTTCCAGTGGGAAACAGATTTACAACTCCCTGTTCCCTATTTTGGGAGAATAAATGCCCTTACTAAAGTTCTTCTCTCTGCATTTTGAGTTTCATGGTTTATAACTCCTACTTTTCCTTGCTATTCCCTTAATTTTTATGAGCTGAGCCCATAGCATCAAAAAAAAATCTGCCTTGGAAAGAAATACAGCCAATTACATTCAGATGGCTGAAACAGAGATGGTGTTTATTTTCTTCTTGAGGAGTTAGAAATCCTTTGTTCTGTGAATGGAGGGAAGGATATGAGAAGAAACAGGAAGAGTAAGTTTGCAGGTTGAGTCCCAGGCTGCTGAGCTCTTTCTCAATTAAGTAGGAGGGAAGGTCATCTTCTAGGAATGAAGGAAGCAGGGTTGACTAAGAGGCCTGAGGACCCTGAAGATTTGAATTATTCAGTTAGGGAAGGCAGAGCTAAGGACAAACAAAGAAATTGAAGACCCAGACCCTTAGCAAAATGAAGAAATAAAAAGTTAGAAATACAATGCTGCTGTTGTCCTGAACTGATCAACGTCCAGTTTTACAAATCAGTTAAAATACAAAGGGGGGGTGGTCTTCGTGGGGAAATGTGATATAATTATAGCAATAAGATGATGTTTCTGAATATAAAAACAATGGAAATATTAAAATAAGCTTAGAAACAACCCAATAAGCCTACACATTCAAGTTTTGTTGTTTTTAATGTACATTAATGAAGCAAGACTGTAAGTAACAACATGGCAATTAGGAATAAAGTGGAGTTCCAGTAGTCCTCTGGGGGTGGGGCATGAAACTGTATCTGCCTAACTGAAGATGATTCTCATCTGGTGTTTGCCAAATGGTGATGATTTCGATCAAACCTCTGGGGTGGGAAGAAATGAGAACAGAGAAAGGCAAAAAGATACATCTGTGATAAAGCTTTTCCTTTTTCGCAGTTCACAGACGTTATCAGAAACTGCAGTATCACTAATGCCACAACCTCCCAAACCAAAAACAAAAATTAAAAAAATCACAAAGTCATTAGCGAACATAACCAAGTCGACAATATGAGAACTTTGTCAAAACTTCTGTAAAGTCATCATAACCTAAAACTACTTAAACAGAAGCACATATTTACAAGTCACAAGTTAGATTCAATGTATATGGATACTGGAGATGGTGGTAAGAAATCACAAAGGTATTACTAGTGAACCACCAATCAATAATACTGTAAACTTGGTTATGACATAGAATTACATAGATCTTGGCCCCCAGGGAATGCTAGCATATGTGACCAAAATGGAGTAAGCCCTCAAAAAAGGTCTCAAAAAGCGGAATAGGTCTGTTATGAAAAGCGTCTCATGAGCACGGGATGGGGGAGTGAGGGGATCTACTGCATTAGGAAAAGGCAAATCGAGTGTATGTAAATCCTGGCAAATGGTATTACCTCCAAGCGTACTTCCAGACTCACAACAGAGGCCTTTCTGCCTACATCACAAACACACTGTAACAAGGTCCAGGAACCACAGACAACTGCGTTAAAAATGGATACGGCGCCTTCCCTTCAAGCAAGAAGTAATGTTAAAACTAGGCTGCATCTATCAAGGTGCATTCCTATTTGTTTCGCTGGGAAAAAAAAAAAAAAATCCAGAAAGCACTGGGGGAAGGGAGAGTTCTTTCAGATCACGGAAGCACACAAAACGATGCCGAAACCTGGTCATTTCCAGAACTCCCCAAACCAAAACCTAGCACCCTCATCCCGCCGCCCACCCCCCACGCCCCCCTGCAGCCCCTCTGCTTTTCCCAGTCCCGCTTTCCTCCTCTTACTCTCTCCCAAAAACCATCTCCCTATTCCCACCCACCACCACTCCGATTCCGGGACACAAGTCTGCCCCCTCAAAGTTAGAAGCCCCTAAAAAGAAGGTCCCCCACGCCTTCCCGCCCCACCCCTTCCCAGTGGATCCTCCCTTTCGGACCACCCCCCCTTCCCGCTCCTGGCGCATTCCCCCCAGCGCCCCTACCCTCCCGCCTCGCCAGCCCTTACCATGTACCAGGTCCCCAGGATGATTGTCCCGGTGCGGACATGGCAACAGCCGCAGCACCGGGTGCTGTAGAACCGGTCGCTGCGGCTCCGCTTGAAAGTCATGGACACCATTGGGAATCTGGCGGGCCTCGTTCTTGGCCGGGGCCCTGACAAACGCCTTCCGCCCAGCGGTTGAACCCAGATAACTCCGTCACTGTCCAAAATCAAACGACGCGTTTTCTAGCCCGCCCCCGGCCCGGGCCCCAGCCAGACCCTTCACACCTGCGCACTGAAGGCCCAGCGCTGCTCTCGCGCGAGCTCGGTTTACCCTTTTCCTTCACCTTCCCTGCACACAGGCCAATGGAAGAGCGGAAAGCTAGGTGGACCCGGCCCTTGATTGGAAAAACTTGGAGATTGACAAGATCTCACGCCCAATCAGAACTGCAACTCGCCTTAGCGCTAATGGATCCCTGCCTCTTACTTGAGGGCGAGGGGTGGCTCGAAGGCCTAGGGTAGTTCGGGTTGAGGGGAGCCGGGTGGTCAGCATCCCCAAGATGAGAGCGGCAAAAAGAGAGGCATTTAGTGGGGAAAAAAAAGAGGGTCGAGATGGAGTAGATGGCAGAAACCGGGAACGAAGGACTTTCCTGAGTGACATCTGCCACGTACTGCTTCGGAGGCGACACGGGACCACGACTGCTCACGTGAGTTTTGCGCATAGCTCAATTATGGGGCCGGCTAGGGGCGGTGCCTGAGGGAAAGGGGGCGGGGCTAACCCCTGCTCTGGGGCCTTCCAGGCTAAGGGAATCGGGGATTTACTGGAGGGGGAAAGGGTTAGCTTTCCACTCTCACTCACTCTGACCCCTCTTTGGTGGGAGCAAAGAAGTACCTACCATCCAGCCCTGCCAAAGGCAAGTGTGAAGCAAAAGAAAGGGTTGACGAAAATGGAAGCAAAAGGGTTGACGAAAATGAAAGCGAAGTAAAGCGGAAGAACTGCTTAGCTGTCGAGTGTTTACAGGTAGAGTGATTTTTATAGGGAAAAATTGTGAAACACGATGCAATGTACTAAAAGATTCCCGGGTGTTTTCAGTGAAAAACCAGCCATAGTCTGGCTCACCTTTCAGGGTATTCTGAATCTATAGGAGCTCTCCATCTTTCTTTGTGGAGCTAGGTGTGGACAAAGAATGTAACCTGCTATTTCAATAAACTAAGGCTGTGTGGCGGTGGAGCCAATCAGCCTCTGTAGCCACCACAAGTGGTGCATCCTGAGGGGATTCAGGATGGAGAGAAATAGGTTACTGGCGCTAGATGGTTATGGTGCATATCAAAGGAATAATTTTAATAAGCCCAGACTCTTGCGTCTTCCCATACATGGAAAAACACTAAATTCACTGACCTGAGATATCTAGTTTTCTTTAATTAACAGTAATCATTTGATGTTCTGACTGCCTGGAATTTTTTTTGCAAAAACTCCTGTATCTCCTGGCTCCTCTGTTACCTGTTTGGAACAGGCCTTCAGAGCTATCTGAGAGGATGTCTCCTGGGTTTAAATCCTCAGTAAGTACGACAAATAAAACATAATTCTCAACTTACAGCTTGTGTGTATTTTTTTCAGTCAACATCTGTTCAACTCTAAATGCAGGTAACAGGTAGCAAGAGGAAGTACTCGTGTCCATTGAACTTCATATTGAATCCCCCTCCTTGGAAAAAGCCATTCTGCAGCTATTTGTAAATTCATTTCCCAATCCTGATTTGAACAATGTAAGTGGGTACTTTACAATGTGCTTTAAACCGGTTCTAAGATTTTACTGGTCCCGTCGTTAATTAATGAGTAAACAAAATCTTTGACACATGTTCATTTTGTATTTGTATGAGACATGACTTTTACCTTTTTAAGAAAATATATCGTTTCACTCTTTGGAAAGTACTCTTCCTTTTAGGGAACAGAAATGCCTTCCCCTCTGCCATTCTTAGCTGAAAACCACAGTGAATTCAGTGTAAAGTTTATTGCATTGGCATGGCTTCAATGAACACTGCCTGAAATTATATATTGATTTGTTGATTATTTATCTCCCCCACTAAAATATAAATTCTAGAAGAGCAGAGACTTTGTTTACTTCTGCAACACTGAAGGAATTGTCTGTGGACAATTATCCTGGTTTGGATAATACTCTCAAACTATCTAGGAGGCCATAGTTAAGCCAAGCTACGCTGAAGAATGGAATGGGGTGGTAGAAGTTTAACTCAGAATGAATTATGATGTTTCTCCACTTGGTAGGGAGAAGACTAATAATACCCACACACACACCAAAAAAAAAAAAAAAAAAAAAAGTTTCCATAGGCTTTACTGTGTTCTATGCTTGGACCCCATCACTTTATTTTGAATCATTTCATCCTTAAAACAACTCTATAAGCAGCCACTTTTACATAATTTAACTCCACAAAGAAGTTAAATTGCACGTCCAAAGTTAGAAGGCCAGTATGTGTCAGAACTTAGATTAAAACCTACCACACCAGTGGTTTCCAAACTTTGTGGCACACTAGAATCACCTAAGGATCTTTAGAAACCACTGCGACCTAGCTACTACCCCCAGACATTATGATTTAATTGTTATGGGGTCAGACCTGGGCATTAAAACTCTCCAGGTGATTTTTTTTTTTCTACTGAAGAATTTACTGGGGCTGTTTGACCTGTGAATATGAAAAGTCTGAGCTTACACGGCAATGTGGGGTTTCCTAGCTCACTTAGCGTGAGCTTTTCTACACAGTCATCAGGATGTACAGGACTGGGGGTGATGACCAACACTGGACAGATGTGGACCCCCTGCCCAGGTGCACTTGCCTCTCCCTGCTCTCTCTGCCCAACCAGCTATCCCTGGGGCAGAAGACAACTCTGTGTGCCTCCAGTCATTCTGGAGGCTAACTCTGGGTCTGTCCAGGTATGTCTGTGTGTCCTCTGGGACCTGCCAACTGGTAATAACGTCTTCCCTGTCCGTGCCTTGTTTTCAGTCACCAGCCCTACCTTGGGGCAGCACAAGAATGGACTTGCCTTTCAGAGTGAAGATGACAGAACCAGCTAAAAGTTCTTTTTTAAAATTTTTTTTTAAATTGGGGTATAGTTGTTCTACAATGTTGTGTTAGCTTCTACTGTACAGTGAAATGAATCAGCTATATGTATACATCTATCCCCTCTTTTTTGGATTTCCTTCCCATTTAGGTCACCACAAAAGCTCTCCAGGTGATTCTAATGACCAGCATTATGTTATTCTGCCTTGATATAAAATGTGGGAGATAAAAATAAATACAATACAATCAAACAAAAAAAATAAGATAGGATAGAAAGATAAGATGGGGGAAAGTTACCTGGTTTATCTAGATGAGCCAAAATCAATCCATATTCCAAATTAAATATATTTAACATGGCATCACATCAGCTCTTAAGGTCTGCTTTCCCTGTGCTAGGACTCTGGACCATGAGATGGTGGCTAAGTGTCAACACCAGAGAATATACATACTGTTGATTAAGGGGGGAAAATATGATTATGGAAGTTTTGTCTGAATAATTTTTATCTAATATGCACGCCATTTTGGAGGAGAAAATAATTTTAAGGTATTATTAGCAGCTTATCTTTTTTTTGTTGTGATTTCTGGGAGAAAATCATGTAGAAACAACCACAATAAAAGAAATTAGGGCAAATTTGGAGCTCTTCAAATAGCAAAGTTTAACCTACTTTTCTCTTTTATTTATTTATTTTTTTTAATACTTTGGGGATTGATTTTACTTTTTTTTTAAATTAATTAATTAATTAATTTTTGGCTGTGTTGGGTCTTCATTTCTGTGCGAGGGCTTTCTCTAGTTGTGGCAAGTGGGGGCCACTCTTCATCGCGGTGCGCGGGCCTCTCACTGTCGCGGCCTCTCTTGTTGCGGAGCACAGGCTCCAGATGCGCAGGCTCAGTAGCTGTGGCTCACGGGCCTAGTTGCTCCGCGGCATGTGGGATCTTCCCAGACCAGGGCTCGAACCCGTGTCCTCTGCATTGGCAGGCAGATTCTCAACCACTGCGCCACCAGGGAAGCCCTACTTTTCTCTTTTAAATAATGGCTTCAGCTTATTCACATGCCTTTAGCACATTTTTTTTTTTTTGAGTTTTGCAATTATTGAAACCTCACACATACATTGTTTGGCTGTAGAATTCTAAAATCATATTTTTTTCCAAAAACGTTTTTATCCCATATCACGGAGTAATGATTTATAGCAAAGGAATACATGTCACTCAATTTGCTTCTCAGTGTGTTATACAGAATTATTTGCTCATTTGGTAAACATTACCTCATCCACTTCACCTTCTTCATCATCATCATCATCATCATCTTCAATAGCTTCTCCAGTAAAGTATAACACTGATTTTAGGATTATACACTCACGTAAAAAGTGACCAATTTCAAACTCTGCAGCAAGGATAGCTTCGGCAGCATCATCCAGATCTCCACTCTCAGGAACTTCAGGAGGAGCAAAAAAATTAAAGAGTCATTAGAAACTGTTTTGGTCACAGTACGAACCGTTGCACGTCCCTTGTGTTTCTGCTTCTTCTTAATGGTTTTCAAAATGACATTCTTCCCTTTTTTCCTATCTATCTGGCACCCTGTACAACCCATAATTTCTGGCCCATCAAAAGAAAAAGGATCAGAATAATCTGATTCTGACCTCATCCTATATGTCATTATCAGCACTTCATTTGTGAAATATTCATTGGGTTCAAAGTGAAATTCTAAGACAAAACTCATAGGCTGACCAGCATCTGAGAACTTCACTTTAATATCTTTCAAGTATTTCAGAATAGGTTAATCATGTTCCTGAACCATATCACTGAGCAAGTCACCATTCTTAAAAACGGTCAACCAAAATTCAGGAATTCCCTTGGGGTCTTCTTTTTCTTTATCCTTTTTCTCATCTTCAATCTTGGCCTTTTCTTTAAGCTTCTCTGAAATTTCATCTTCCTCATCTGGTTTCCATTCACGTTCTTCTTCTGTAGGTTCATAAATGGCATTAATGATCTCAAATCTCTTATCAAATAGAGGCTGATAGAGGACAGCATACTTTTTTTTAACATCTTTATTGGAGTATAATTGCTTTACAATGGTGTGTTAGTTTCTGCTTTATAACAAAGTGAATCAGCTATGCATATACGTATATCCCCGTATCTCCTCCCTCTTGTGTCTCCCTCCCACCCCTATCCCACCCCTCTAGGTGGACACAAAGCACCGGAGCTGATCTCCCTGTGCTATGTGGCTGCTTCCCACTAGCTATCTAGTTTACATTTGACAGTGTATATATGTCCATGAGAACAGCATACTTTCTTTAAAGATCATGAACTTCCTCATAGAACTTGGCTTCTATCTGTGCCCATTTAACTTGAAGGTTTTTGAGAGCATTCACGCGTCTTTTGACGACCCTAGGCAAACTTTCAATGTATCCTGTTGGTGTTTCTACCAGACCATCAGGTCTTTCTGGAAGGGCTGTAAGAATCTGAGGATTTTGCATCATCTTAACAGTCAGCTGAGGCTCTTTGATTTTTGTTTCTTCACCAGTTTCTTCTTCTACTTCTTCAAAATCATCCAAATCTTGACCAAGTTCAGACTGTTCTTTGTTGTCGATGTCTGCCATGTTGTATGAACGCCAAAAATCTCGTCCCCCTTGCGTGGTACCGGGAAGGGTGAGAGCGAGGGGGCCAGCCATCTGGTCCCGGCTCGCAGCATTCTGACGGCGAGCGCTCCTTAGTCTCCGACCCTGTCACGGCCTGATTCCTGCAGCTCTCCGGTCCCCGGTAACCATTTTCTCTCCCCGCCCATTTTTCCCCCTCAGAACAACACTTCTTTCCTCTGATGTGACTTTAGCACATCTTTATTGATATACCGTGTGATGGGGATATGAGAATGAACAAGACAAACAATGTGCCTTCCCCCGTAGTTTTTCACAGTCTGGAGGGGAAAAGATAGTCGGCCATCATGGTCACTATGGTAGACACGCTATCTGCTATCACAGGGTAATAAAGTGTGTTATGGGAGCACGGAACAAGAATACCTAACCTATCAGGATAGGTTTCCCAGGGGAAGTGATACCTAAGCTGATAGTAGAAGGAAACTAGGCTGGGGACAGAGAAAGCCTGAACCAAGTCAGAGGCAATACTATGGAAAAAGTGTAGTGGAGAGAGAGGGAGGACGGAGTAGGGGATGTTTGTGTAGCAGAAATGGTGTCTGCCCTGCCAGGGGCTACATTACCTAGCATCCGTTTTCCAGCATCCCTTTTATCAAGGTGGCTGTCTGAATAGTTATTACCAATGGAATATGAGCAGAAATGACATGAGTCAAACAGGACCAGGGCTTTTAAGAAGGGTGGGATAGTTCCCCCCATAATACCTTTGCTCTCCTTTTCCCTCTTTCTCCGCTGGCTGAATTCAGAGAAGTCTGAGGCCCTGGGGCACGGCAGAGTCACCAGATAGAGCCTGCGCACTTGAATCGCCAAATAAGGGGAAGTCACAAGATGACCCTGGATGGTAACACAAATAAGAAATAAATGTTAATAAGATAAATCAATACTGTTTGGGGGTTTGTTTTTTATAGCAGCTAGCATATCCCAATCTGAAAGAAATTTAGTACAATTAGAGAAATGTGGGGTTGGGAGAGGAATGGGAAGAGAAGGGTAAGAGCTGAGGTCAGACAGGAAAGTTTGAACCAGATCAAGAAGACCTGAAAAGTGTAGGGGAAAGTTGGGAAAGGTTTTGGCATGGACCCAAAAGCCAACAGGGTACACTGTCTAACTCACCTTTCTGGATTATCTGATTCTAAAGTCTCTGCGCTTTTCTTTGTCTTTGGAGCTATTTAAAACTCATAAATTATAGATAACTGTTAGTTATTTTTATTCAGTAGATACGATTGACAGAGGTGGTGACAGAAGGGATGAGACTAGGAAACAGAGAGAGGAGTCAAAAATGTCTTCTAGAGTTCTGGCTTGAGCAACTGATTAGATGCATACTAGCTGGGTTCTGGGAGTGGAAGACAAGGTGTAACTAGGGAATGGGCATGTTGAATATGTTATGGTTAAAGGCTCTCCAAGAGACTTGTCAACTTAGCAACAGGATAAGTGGGCTTAAAGCTCAAGAGTGAGATCTGAGCTGGTGATATTTATGGGAGAGTCATTTTGTAAATGTCACAATTGGGAGAAGGTAAAAATGAGAAAAGAAAAGGGTCTGACACAGAACCCTGAAAAACACCAACATTTATGGGACGGACAGTGGCAGAGAGAACTTCAGCGAGAATGAGGCGGAGCTGCTAGAGGATACACAGAAAACAAGAGGAGGTGGTTAATTGGAAGCCAGGAAAGAATTTCTAGCACTAAGAACAATTAATGTATAAAATGCTGTAAGAGGTGAGATGGAGACTGAAAATGCTCGTTGAAGTGAACAAGATCTTGGATATCTAGTCAAGAGCAATTTTAGTGGAGAGGTAAGGACTGAAGCCAAGCTGCAGTTGACTGAAGAGTAAGAAGTTAGAGAGAAAGTGGAGACAATGAGGAGAGACTACATTCTCAGGACGTTTTGTCAAGGAAGGGGATAAAAGATGAGAGCTGGAGGGAATTCAAGTCCAGAAAGTTTATTTTTCTTTTCCTTTAACATGATGGAAACTTGACTACAGTATATGCTGATGGGAAGGTGCCAGTAGAGAGGGAGAGATTACAGACAGAAAAGAGAGAGAATACTGTCGAAAGAGTTTAAAGGAGACCTACGTCAATGGGAAGACATCCTTGTTTGTGGATTAGAAAACGATATTGTTGAAATGGAAATGCTCCCCAAATTGATGTGCAGATTCAGTGCCATTCCAATCTAAATCCCACCTGTGTTTTTCTAGAGAAATTGGCAGGCTAATTCTAAAATGCATATAGAAATGCAAGGGGGGAAGGATAAATTGGGAGATTGGGATTGACATATACATACTACTCTATATAAAATAGATTACCAATAAGGACCTACTCTATAGCACAGGGAACTCTACTCAGTATTCTGTAATGGCCTATATGGGAAAGGAATCTAAAAAAGAGTGGATATAGTATAACTGATTCACTTTGCTGTATACCTGAAGCTAACACAATATTGTAAATCAACTATACTCCAATAAAAATTATTAAAAAAAAAAAAAAAGAAAGAAAAAAAAATGCAAGGGACTCAGAATAGCCAAAACACTCTTGCAAAAGAGCAGGGTTAGTGGAGTTCCACTTTTCACATCTTACTACAAAGCTATATAGTCAGGAGGGTGTGGCACTAGTATAAGGCTAGACATGTGGGTCAATAGAATAGAATTGCGAGTTCAGACGTAAACCTTTATATTTATATTTATGGTCAATTGATCTTTGATAAAGAAGCCAAGATTTTTTATTTATTTATTTTTTTGGCCACGCCGTGCAGCTTGTGGGGACCCCGACCAGGGATTGAACCTACGCCCTCGGCAGTGAAAGCGAAGCACAGAGTCCTAACCACTGGGCCGCCAGGGAACTCCCAAGAAGCCAAGATATTACAATGGGTTAAAATAGTTTTTTGAACAAGTTGTACAGGAACAACTGGACATCTACATGCAAAACTATGAATTTGGACTTCTGCCTCATACCATACACAGAAATTAAATCAAAACTGATAAACTCTTGAGTCTTTTAAAGAGAAAATTGGCAAATTAGAAGACTGCAATGATAAATTGAACTAGTGCCCAGCACAAAAGAGGGAAAAAATAAGCAGTGATGACATGGAAGGCAGATTAACAAGATATAGGAGCAGATTCCAATTCCTATAAAATGGACTATAAAATGGAGATGATAATAATACTTTTCTGGTGGGTACCGTGAGGATTTCATGAGTTTAGTCACATTAAGGATTTCAACAGGGCCTAGTATCAGCATTCAATAAATATTAGCTATAATTGATTTGAAATTGATTTGTGTAAGTAGTATGAGGTAGAAAGCTAATGATATGTTTAATATAAACTGTTTAAATTATATTAGCGCCCGGAAAAAGATTTCTTACATCTGCTCTAAGCTTCCCTGCAGATTTTTATCTTTTTTTCTTGTTTTAATATTTCCCTGCAGATTTTTATAATCCCATTTCTACCTCATCCTTACTCCCAACCCAACTGATATTATTTCATTACATGTTATTTTTTTAACATCTTTATTGGAGTATAATTGCTTTACAATGTTGTGTTAGTTTCTGCTGTATAACAAAGTGAATCAGCTATATGCATACATATATCCCCACATCCCTTCCCTCTTGTATCTCCCTCCCACCCTCCATATCCCACCCCTCTAGGTGGTCACAAAGCACGGAGCTGATCTCCCTGTGCTGTGCAGCTGCTTCCCACTAGCTATCTGTTTTACATTTGGCAGTGTATATATGTCAATGTTACTCTCTCACTTCGTCCAAGCCTACCCTTCCACCTCCCCATGTCCTCAAGTCCATTCTCTATCTCTGTGTCTTTATTCCTGTCCTGCCCCTAGGTTCATCAGAACCATTTTTCTTTTTGAAGATTCCATATATATGTGTTAGCATACGGTGTTTGTTTTTCTCTTTCTGACCTACTTCACTCTGTATGACAGACTCTAGGTCCATCCACCTCACTACAAATAACTCAATTTCATTTCTTTTTAGAGCTGAGTAATATTCCATTGTACATATATGCCACATCTTCTTTATCCATTCATCTGTCGATGGACACTTATGTTGCTTCCATGTCCTGAGTATTGTAAATAGTGCTGCAATGAACATTGTGGTACATGTCTGTTTTTGAATTATGGCTTGCTCAGGATATATGCCCAGTAGTGGGATTGCTAGGTCATATGGTAGTTCGATTTTTAGTATTTTAAGGGACCTCCATACTGTTCTCCATAGTGGCTGTATCAATTTACATTCCCATCAACAGTGCAAGAGGGTTCCCCTTTCTACACACCCTCTCCAGAATTTATTGTTTGTAGATATTTTGATGATGGCCATTCTGACCGGTGTGAGGTGATACCTCATTGTAGTTTTGATTTGCATTTCTCTAATGATTAGTGATGTTGAGCATCCTTTCATGTGTTTGTTGGCCATCTGTATATCTTCTTTGGAGAAATGTCTATTTAGGTCTTCTGCCCATTTTTGGATTGGGTTGATTGTTGTTTTGATGTTGTTTGTTGGAAGATTTTTAATCACAGTTTCAATTTCAGTGCTTGTGATTGGTCTGTTTATATTTTCTATTTCTTCCTTGTTCAGTCTTGAAGGTTGTGCTTTTCTAAGAATTTGTCCATGTCTTCCAGGTTGTCCATTTTATTGGCATATAGTTGTTTGTAGTAGTCTTTTAGAATCCTTTGTATTTCCACAGTGTCAGTCATTACTTCTCCTTTTTCATTTCTAGTTCTGTTGACTTGAGTCTTCTCCCTTTTTTTCTTGATAAGTCTGGCTAATGGTTTATCAATTTTGTTTATCTTCTCAAAGAGCCAGCTTTTAGTTTTACTGATCTTTGCTATTGTTTCCTTCATTTCTTTTTCATTGACTTCTGATCTGATCTTTATGATTTATTTCCTTCTGCTAACTTTGGGGTATTTTTGTTCTTCTTTCTCTAATTGCTTTAGGTGTAAGGTTAGGTTGTTTATTTGAGATGTTTCTTGTTTCTTAAGGTAGGATTGTATTGCTATAAACTTCCCTCTTAGAACTGCTTTTGCTGCATCCCATAGGTTTTGGGTCATCATGTTTTCATTGTCATTTGTTTCTAGGTATTTTTTGATTTCCTCTTTGTTTTCTTCAGTGATCTCTTGGTTATTTAGTAGTGTATTGTTTAGCCTCCATGTGTTTGTATTTTTTACAGACTTTTTTCCTGTAATTGATATCTAGCCTCATAGCGCTGTGGTTGGAAAAGATACTTGAAATGATTTCAATTTTCTTAAATTTACCAAGGCTTGATTTGTGACCCAAGATATGATCTATCCTGGAGAATGTTCCATGAGCACCTGAGAAGAAAGTGTATTCTGTTGTTTTTGGAGGGAATGTCCTATAAATATCAATTAAGTCCCTCTTGTTTAATGTATCATTTAAAGCTTGTGTTTACTTATTTATTTTCATTTTGGATGATCTGTCCATTGGTGAAAGTGGGGTGTTAAAGTCCCCTACTATGATTGTGTTACTGTTGATTTCCCTTTTTATGGCTGTTAACATTTGCCTTATGTATTGAGGTGCTCCTATGTTGGGTGCATAAATATTTACAATTGTTATATCTTCTTCTTGGATTGATCCCTTGATCATTATGTAGAGTCCTTCTTTGTCTCTTGCAATAGTCTTTATTTTAAAGTCTATTTTGTCTGGTATGAGAATTGCTACTTCAGCTTTCTTTCGATTTCCATTTGCATGGAATATCTTTTTCCATCCCCTCACTTTTAGTCTGTATGTGTCTCTAGGTCTGAAGTGCGTCTCTTGTAGACAGCATATATATGGGTCTTGTTTTTGTATCCATTCAGCCAGTCTATGTCTTTTGGTTGGAGCATTTAATCCATTTACATTTAAGGTAATTATCGATATGTATGTTCTTATTACCATTTTCTTAATTGTTTTGGGTTTGTTTTTGTAGGTCTTTTCCTACTCTTGTGTTTCCTGACTAGAGAGTTCCTTTAGCATTTGTTGTAAAGCTGGTTTGGTGGTGCTGAATTCTCTTAACTTTTGCTTGTCTGTAAAGGTTTTAATTTCTCCCTCAAATCTGAATGAGATCCTTGCTGGGTAGAGTAATCTTGGTTGTAGGTTTTTCCCTTTCATCCCTTTAAATATGTTCTGCCACTCCCTTCTGGCTTGCAGAGTTTCTGCTGAAAGATCAGCTGTTAACCTTATGGGGATTCCCTTGTATGTTTTTTGTTGCTTTTCCCTTGCTGCTTTTAATATTTTTTGTTTGTATTTAATTTTTGACAGTTTGATTAATATGTGTCTTGGCATGTATCTCCTTGGATTTATCCTGTATGGGACTCTCTGCACTTCCTGGACTTGACTGACTATTTCCTTTCCCATGTTAGGGAAGTTTTCAACTATAATCTCTTCAAATATTTTCTCAGACCCTTTCTTTTTCTCTTCTTCTTCTGGGACCCCTATAATTCGAATGTTGGTGCATTTAATGTTGTCCCAGAGGTCTCTGAGACTGTCCTCAATTTTTTTCATTCTTTTTTCTTTATTCTGCTCTGTGGCATTTATTTCCACTATTTTATCTTTCAGGTCACTTATCCGTTCTTCTGGCTCAGTTATTCTGCTATTGATTCCTTCTAGAGAATTTTAAATTTCATTTATTGTGTTGTTCATCATTGTTTGTTTGCTCTTTAGTTCTTCTAGGTCCTTGTTAAACGTTTCTTTTATTTTCTCCATTCTATTTCCAAGATTTTGGATCATCTTTACTATCATTACTCTGAATTCTTTTTCAGGTAGACTGCCTATTTCCTCTTCATTTGTTTGGTCTGGTGGATTTTTACCTTGCTCCTTCACCTGTTGCATATTTCTCTGTCTTCTCATTTTGTTTAACTTACTGTGTTTGGGGTCTCCTTTTTGCCCACTGCAGGTTCATAGTTCCCATTGTTCTTGGTGTCTGCCCCCAGTGGGTGATGTTGGTTCAGTGGCTTGTGTAGGCTTCCTGGTGGAGGGGACTGGTGCCTATGTTCTGGCAGGTGGGGCTGGATCTTGTCTTTCTGGTGGGCAGGACCACATCTGGTGGTGTGTTTTGGGGTGTCTGTGAACTTAGTATGATTTTAGGCAGCCTCTCTGCTAATGTGTGGGGTTGTGTTCCTGTCTTGCTAGTTGTTTGGCATGGGGTGTCCAGCACTGTAGCTTGCTGGCCGTTGGGTGAAGCTGGGTCTCAGTGTTGAGATGGAGATCTCTGGGAGAGCTCTCGCCAATTGATATTACATGGGGCTGGGAGGTCTGTGGTGGTCCGATGTCCTGAACTCGGCTCTCCCACCTCTGAGGCTCATGCCTGACACCAGGCCGGAGCACCAAGACCCTGTCAGCCACACGGCTCAGAACAAAAAGGAGGAAAAAAGAAAGAAAAAAAAATTTTAATAAAAAATAAAAAATAAAATAAATTATTTAAATAAAATTAAATAAAATAAAAAAAGAAGGGAGCAACCAAACCAATAAACAAATCCACCAGTGATAACAAGCGCTAAAAACTGAACTAAGATAAACATAAAACTAAGATAAACATAAAAATTACATGTTATTTTAATTTGACCTTTCACACCATAATTTATGGTTAAAATGTGTTCTTCTATATTATACTTCTTTATCAACTTTAACCATAGCCTTCTTGAAGGGAATAATTTTTAAAGACTTCTACCAAGGAAAATCTGACTGTCAATAAAAGCATTTAGAGCAGATGAATGAACCTGTAATATGATGTATTCATTACTTCCCAGAAATAAAAGGATTAGTGAAACATCAATTCAAATCCCTACTAGACTCCTCATTAGACTATCTTATCAGTTCTGGGACATCTGGAAAATATAGCTGGAATATTCAAGACAGTCTGTCCGCACATCATCTTCATAAAGCAAACATTGTTTTGGCTGGAAATACTCCTTAATAAAATAGAACCCAGCTGCTTTCCTTTAATATTCTATTGAAATATTTCAAAAAGAACTTCATTTCATTTGCTCAAATCATTCCCATAACCATCGCCTCAAATGTTTTTTTTTCTTATAAATTCTTGATGGCATGTGAATCTTTAAAAAGTCCCACTTGGCACATTTTGTGGTTTTGTTGAAATGTTTGCCTTTTAATCACGCAGGATGGAGGCTTCAAAACAACACAACTACTTTATAGAAATAATTAGTGGTCTGCCCAAAGCCTGCAGTTCAATAGAATTGTTATTCCCTTCTATGTTAATGTGTATAGTACTTAAGGAATTTATTATATACCTGAAAGAAGTTTAACAGAGATAAAGAAATTTGGAAATTTGTTTTTGTTTTTGTTTTGTGGCCATGCTGTGCAGCTTGTGGGATCTTAGTTCCCCAACCAGGGATTGAACCCAGGCCCCGGCAGTGAAAGCACCAAGTCCTAACCACTGGACCGCCAGGGAATTCCCAGAAATCTGGAAATTTGAATTCTGCTTCATAGAGTAGTTTGTTAGTAAAAGTCAGTAGAACATTTAAGCTATGTTATAAATTAATTTCTTTTCCCCTCCTCCCCAAAATTGTGCTTTGGAATAAGGAAAAATACTAAAGAAAATGAACTAACTAAGGGCAAACAACAGTGGGAAATAATCTATAACAAACTGAATGATATCTTTGCTATCATCAAAATATATCACAGAGGGCTTCCCTGGTGGCACAGTGGTTGAGAATCTGCCTGCTAATGCAGGGGACAGGGGTTCGCGCCCTGGTCTGGGAAGATCCCACATGCCGCGGAGCAACTAGGCCCGTGAGCCACAACTACTGAGCCTGCGCGTCTGGAGCCTGTGCTCCGCAACAAGAGAGGCCACGATAGTGAGAGGCCTGCGCACCGTGATGAAGAGTGGCCCCCGCTTGCCACAACTAGAGAAAGCCCTCGCACAGAAACGAAGACCCAACATAGCAATCAATCAATCAATCAATAAAAAAATGAATAAATCTTAAAAAAAAAAATATATCACAGAAATTCAGGGACTTCCCTGACGGTCCAGTGGTTAAGACTGCGCTTCCACTGCAGGGGACACTGGTTCGATCTCTGGTTGGGGAACTAAGACCCTGCATACCCTGCATGCCTCCCCCCCCAAAAAAGGAAAAATCACAGAAATTCATAAGTAAATATAAAACAATGCCAATCTTCTTGATAATTTTTTATTTTGAAAAATATAGTTATTTTTCATAAAATTATGTTGTCTATGTTAACATCTAATGGATTTATCATTGTTATTTTTAAATCAATTTATAAATATTTTATTTTTTAATTTTTAAAATAAATTTATTTATTTTATTTTTTGCTGCATTGGGTCTTCGTTGCTGCGCGCGGGCTTTCTCTAGTTGTGGCAAGCCGGGGCTACTCTTCATTGCGGTGCACGGGCTTCTCATTGAGTTGGCTTCTCACTGCAGTGGCTTCTCTTGTTGCGGAGCACAGGTTCCAGGTGCGCAGGCTCAGTAGTTGTGGTGCCCGGGTTTTGTTACTCCGCGGCATGTGGGATCTTTCCGTACCAGGGCTTGAACCCTTGTCCCCTGCATTGGCAGGCGGATTCTCAACCACTGGGCCACCAGGGAAGTCCCCCTAATGAAGCTTCAATCTTTTTACTCTCATGAAAACAGAAGGCAATCAGGCTTTGAAATATTTCTACCACAATTTAATTATTCACCTCCAGTCCCTCAAGGTATTCCTTGTCTCTTAATATTGGTAATTATCTCCTTTAGCCAAATAAAAATGTGTGATTTTTATTTGTAATTGCTCCAGGTATTAGAAGGAGTAATTGTTAAGTGTTGCCCAAGTACCGTGAAGATGAAAAATGCTATGTAATTATCACCGTGGGAAAATGACTTTCCATGCACTTAGCTGAAATCACTACTTGGGCTTGTGGAGTTAAATCTGAACTTTCAGGACTTCTGGGATGAACGCGGTGACATAGGTTTAGCATCTGTCTGGTTTTTCTCAAGTCATACAAAAGCATCAAGAACGATGGCCAAATAATGAACTTTTTGTTCAGCAAAGTTGGGAGCAGATCCACAGCCTTCAAAATATGAATCGGAGCTGCTAACAGCAGCTGAAATCAGACAGAAACCAGAAAGAAGGAGGTGGTGATGCGGTGGGAGGCCCAATCAGCAGCAGCAGAGTCCAGAAAGCATCAGCAAACATAAGCCTCCTAAGATGAGGGAGTCACCTTGAAGAGAAGGTGTGTGTCTCCTCTTATCCATGGACTTGGGTAGCAGGACTGGAGGTAGGAGTCCTCCTGGAACCTGATTTATTTCAGAGTAGCAGAGGAAGGGGTCTATACAAATAATTAAACAGGGAAGCCATAGGCATTAGTCTGCTAGGGCTGCTGTAACAAAGTACCACAAACCGAGTGGCTTAAACAACAAATTTATTGTCTCATGGGTCTGGTGGCCAGAAGTCTGAAATCGAGGTGTCTGCAGGGCTGGTTCCTTCTGAGGGCTACGAGGGAGAATCCGTTCCGTGCCTCTTGCCTAGTTGCTGGACATAGGGCAGTGGGCTTCTCAGGAGGTACACCTTCCAGCAGAGCACAGAGCAGGCAGACCCAAGGAGGGGACCACCGGCCACCACCCAGTTTCTATTGATGCAGCAAAGCTGAACAAACAATTCACACCAAGGTAATAGCAACTTAAGTACGCCCACCTCCTTGTTGGCATTTCAAAAAAAGGGAGCCAGGGTGGGTGCTACTTAACTCCATTGGAATTAAGCTACCATGGTAAAATTTTAGTACAATTTTTAGATAAATCTTCCCCTCTGGAAAGGCATCAGGGGAGGTACTTGGAAAAGCTATCACTACTTTGGTCCCTTACATCACATAATTGGTTAGAGGAATGGGAAGTGGCAAGTGGCCCCGGTAAGCATTGTGGAGAGCTGGCTCCAGTAAGCCTGCTGGACGGCACTTGCCAAGGGGCCAGCCGGCCATGACGGAGTGGTGCAGCGGAAGATGCCAAGGAAATCTGCATGAATGCTGAACGTGGCTTTCCTGTCATGCTGGTGCCCTCCTTCTTCAGATGCTTCACCAGGCCCGTCACCAGCCTTCCTACCCTCTGTCACTGGCAAAAGGCCCAGCCAGTGACTGCCAGCAGTAGAGAGGAAGAGGAGGGATTTGGGCATTGAACAGCCATCCTCCCCGGCCGGCCCAGCCCACTGGGATCTACTCCTCCTCTGAGCTCCCTTGCCTTGACCACCGTGGCCAGGGCTGCCATGATGCACAACTCCAGAGGGCGCCACTCACTTGCAGACCCAGGCTGGTTTTGTTCAGTATCTGTGTACGAGTTTGTCTTACCACCTCGGCTAGACAGCTCCTGGTGGGCCAGGACAGATTTGTAAATCTTTTTATACACCAAACCACCTAGCGCTAACCCAGCCTGATAAATATTTGCTGATGGATGGGCAATCCAGAAAAGGGGTCATTGACCCTGAATCACAGATAAATGCACGGTTTAGTCTTGTAAGAGCATCTATTTTAGAGCTCTGCAAACCTGATTCTGCCCAGCTTTGGCATCTGGTACAGATATTAGTCATTCAGCAATGTGACCTTTCCTGACACAGGGTGTCTCCGAGCAGGAGCGTGACTTGACGCACAGCGGCTTTCTGCCCATGCTAAGGTCAGTTTCCTCTTCCCTAAAAGGGTTCAGTTTTTAGCAGGGATTTCACGAGCCACAGGGAGAGCTGACGCACTCTGCAAAGCTCTGAGTGGGGTTTGGATTAGTCATGGTCATAACCACTGTTTATGCAACCTCGGAGCAGGCCCAGGCTCACATTTCTCCCAGAGGCCCATGGTATTTCTCTCTGTGATTTTTTTCTTTATTTTATTGAAGCATGGGACCTCAAAACCATACTTGAATACTTGTCCTCTAATGTAAGAGTTTGAGCAGCTAAATGGTACCTTATTGGGCCCTTTCAAGCCCGCCCACCTTCCATCGGGCAACTAACATGCAGTAAAAACACTTTCAGACACTTTCACAGCACTGCCTGTGTGCTGGGCTGCCCTGCTGGAATCAATTGTAAGTGGGTGAAAAACAATGGGAAAAAAACAAACAAAAGCAAAGATGCTGAACTGAGAATGAGAGGGCCGGTATTTTAGTCAGTAGCTTGTTGCCTGGCCTTGAGCCGATGATTCCTCTGTGCTCCGTGTTGCCATGTGCACGGTGGAGCAAGAGGAGCGTGCCCCAACCCTGCCATCCACAGGACACCTGTTCTGAGCCGTGTGTCCCTCTGGGAGAAGTAGGAGGGTGGGATGGGGCAGGCCAGCACCAAGCCCCCTAGCCCTTCCCTGGTGCCCTTGGCATGCATGACCAGGGGTGGGGATGTCACCTGTGGCCACAGGACAGAGGTGGCTATGTTTTTTCAGGTCAGAGACTGAGTTTGGAATTGTTCTCATGACACAGTCCCCAAGCTCTCTGGTTCCTAAACTAATTATTAAGACCAATAAATTGATTCTTCTTTTCTAAGAATGCCAGTCTCCAAATGCCCCAGGGTGAGAGGGCAGCCTTTAGTGGCTCCAGCTGCCTGGGAGGGCAGCAGGGGACCCAGCACCACCCCAGGAGACATGGGCTTGGCTTGAGTTCCAGTTATACCCTGAACTCACAGAGTGACCTTGAGGAAGTTCCTTCCCTTCCTAGGGCCTCAGTTTTCCCATCAGTGAAATGAGGGGGTGGACTGTGGGAACCCCAGGGTTTCTTTCGACTCAGAGGTCTGAGGATCTGTTTGCCTTTCCTTCTCCATCAGGCCTTTTTTCTTCCTTGCTTCTCCATCCTCTCAGTCTTCTAATTCCTTTCCCCATTCTTGCTGGAGATTTTGGTTCTTTTTCTGGCTGGTCTTGGCTGTTTCACTGATATGGGCCCCAGTTTTCTCAGTGGACAATGAGAGTTTGACTAAGAGTGTCTAAAGGCTCACCCAGCTCTGATGCTCTGGTCATCCTGGGATCCCATGGTGTAAAGTCCCATCTGGTGCATAGCCGGGGTGGTGCTGGATAATCTGTGCTGGGCCCCTCCATTCACCCATCGCAGTAGGACCCATCCCTCAGATGCCCCAGCTGCTACCTCACCTACTGGTCCAGACTTCTCAGGAGGACTCCATGGACATGTCTTAGACTGAGGCCAACAGGCAGACTCTGTTGTGACTACTTTTTTACCTGTCAGCTTGATTTATAGTCTCCACTTACTCAATCAAACACTAACCTAGGTGTTGCAGTGAAGACATTTTATAGATGTGATTAAAGTCCATAATCAGTGGACTTTAAGTACGATAGATTATCCTAGATAATCTGGGTGGGCCTGAGTCAATTGCTCGAAAAGCCTCAAATGCAGAGCTTAAGCTTCCTGGGGAAGAAGAAATTCTACCTGTAGACAGTAGCTTCCATCCATGCCCCTGAATTCCACCTGCCTTTCTCTAATGACGTTCCGTATAGATTTCAGTTTTGCCCAGCGGTGGCTTCTCTTGTTGCGGAGCACAGGCTCTAGGTGCGTGAGCTTCAGTAGTTGCAGCATGTGAGCTCAGTAGTTGCAGCACGCAGGCCCCAGAGTGTGCGGGCTTCAGTAGTTGTGGCACACAGGCTCAGTAGTTGTGTCTCGTGGGCTCTAGAGTCCAGGCTCAGTAGTTGTGGCGCATGGGCTTAGCTGCTCCGCGGTATGTGGGATCTTCCCAGAGCAGGGATCGAATCCGTGTTCCCTGCATTGGCAGGCGGATTCTTAACCACTGTGCCACAAGGGAAGTCCCTGCTGTTACTTTTAATGGTAGAACCTTCTAAATATATCTTGCTGAGAATGGAATATTCTACCACCCTCACTGCTCAATTTAACAGCTATTCTTGAATATCTAAAATGAAGACAAACAGCCAAGCATAACCAAGCATGTGAGGCTCCAGGGAATACAAGGATCCTGGGTCTGTGAGCTAAAACAATCCTGCAAATTAGGAGAATCTATGGAATCAGGGGCTGGAAAGGGATCTTGGGCAATTGAAACTAAAGAACCCAGAGTTCTTTGCCTTTTTGTTTTCAAGATCTGAGCTTTTAAGCATCTCTCTCTTTATCCTACAAATACAAACTTACCAAATATCTGAACTATAATTTTTAAAAGTAATAAACAGTGCAGATTCCATTAATGTTTGTCCCTGTTGGGTGAGCAGGACAGGTCGACCTTTTTTTGTACAGTTTATAAAATGGAGAATATTGTCCTCTGAAGTCCAAGAGAAACACAATGCACCTAGTAGATCCTTCTGTCAGGGGCTGAGGGGCTAGGAGTGGGCTGGGATGGGGAGTGATGGGGTCCCTACGACAACAATGGATGTCAGTGAAAATTACATAGAAGACAAGCCAAGTTTCCCAGAATCTTCTTCTGCTCTCAGACAATCCCAGGCCATGGGGTTCAGGGCTTGCTGAGCTACAGTGAGCAGAAGACTTTGAAAAGGCTCCTGACCCTCTCTGGTGTGCAGCCTTGAAGCAGGGCGGGACAGCTAGTGTCGAACCTTTTCAGCCCTAACCTGGAGCATGCCGCTCTTCCTCCTTCGCTCGGTGCATGCATTTTCTTCTTGCTTCTGGCCAGTGCGGACACGCAGGAGGGACTGGCTGCTTCCTAACCGGAGCTTCCGACTGCTCAGCCGGCAGCCCGCCCTATATCTGGGGCAGCTGTTGAGGGCTTGTCTGGGCCAGGCAGGAGGGCATCAGCACAGGCTGCCAAGCGTGAGGCGTGCCCCAGCAGCTCAGCTGGTCTCTTGCAGGCTGCGATGGGGCACTGACTCATCTTCCTCCTCCTACAGCTTGCAGCCAGGCAAGGAGAGCTCACTCAGAGCAAGGAGGGGCATTGGCCCCTTGGGCCTCCTTTCTGCCTTCAAGGCTGGCAGTGAGCTCCTGCTCTGAACACTTCGCAGCTGGTCTCAGCTTTGCCCGCTCGACAAGTCACAGTGACCTCAGCTGGTGTATCTGGGGAGCCGAAGGTTCAGGGTGGTGCAGCTTACCTGGCCTTTTGGGTGTGATGGGAGATGAGCAGGGTGTGGCGTAGGGGGCATACTCACAATTTGAACGTGTAACTCACTGGGGGTGATATTTTGGAAAAATATTAATGTGCTTTTCCCTTTTGCCTTTCTGAGTATGTATATTTTCTAATTTTCCTGAGGCATTCATTTACATGGATGAGATGAAGATTGTTCTAGAAGGACTGCAGAAAGGAAGAAAGCATTCATATTTACTTTTTGACACTCAAGGTTTTCATAGCCTTGTTAAAATATTGAAATACAATAACTGTACATATTCAAAGTGTACAATTTGATGAGTTTTGACCTACATATACATCTGTGAAATGGTCATCACAATCAAGGTAGCAAACTGATTCATCACCCCCAAAAGTTTCCTTGCTCTCCCACTAGTTCCCCAGGCAACCACCAATTTTCTTTCTGTCACTATAGATTAATTTGCATTTTCTAGAAATTTATATACATGGAGTCATAGTACTTACACATGTTTTGTCTGTTTTCTTTCACTCTGCGTAATTCTTTTGGCACTCATCCCTGTCATTGTATGAATCAGTAGGTCATTCTTTTTTATTGCTGAGTAATATTCCATTGTATGACTATCCCACAATATGTTTATTTACCCATTGATGAACATTTGATTGTTTCCAGTGTGTGGCTATTATAAATAAAGCTCCCGTGAACATTTGTGTATAAGTCCTTGTGGGATATATGCTTGCATTCCTCTTGGGAAAGTTCCTACGAATGGAATGGCTGGGTCATATCATCAGTGTATTTTTATCTTTTTAAGAAACTGCCAAACTGTTTTACCAAGTAGTTGTAATTTTTTCTACTCCTACCAACAAGGTATAAGAGGTCCAGTGCTTCACATTCTCACCAACTCTTACTCTGGTCAGTCTTTATCATTTTAGCCATTCTAGTCCATTCTAATGGGTGCAAAGGAGTATTTAATTATGCTTGCAATTTGCACTACCCTAATGACTAATGACATTCAAAATAAGATTTGTAGCGAGACATTACTCCAGCTAGCCTGGCTATTGCTTGGGAGGATTTTCTACGTTCCTTTATACTGAAGCAAAATACCACTGGTGGCTAAAACATGGGTGTGGCATGTGCATAATGACATTCATACAAGGATATTCATTGCAGCATTCTTTGTAATAGCAGAACAGTGAAAAAGCTAAGTGTCCATTAATAGAGGCCTGGTTAAATAGATTATAGTATTATAGTATTAGGTTCTCCAGAGAATTAGAACCATAGGATGTGGGTATATATAGAAAGAGATTTATTTTAAGGAATTGGCTCACATGATTGTGGAGGTTTGGTGAGTCCAAAATCTGATGAAGGAGGCTGGCAAGCTGGAAACTCAGGAAAGTTGCAGTTCAAGTCCAAAGGCAGTCAGGCTGGAAACACAGGAAGGAGTCAATGTTGCAGTTCAAGTTCAAAAGCAGTCTGCTTGTAGATTCTCTCTTGCTCAGGAGAGGTCAGCTTTTTGTTCTTTTCAGGCCTTCAACCAACTGGATGAGGCCCACCCACATTATGGAAGGCAATCTGCTTACTCAAAGTATACCATTTTAAATGTAAATCCCATCCAAAACCACCCTCAGAGAAACATCCAGAATAATGTTTGACCAAATATCAGGTCGCCCCAATGGCCCACCCAAGCTGACACATAAAATTAACCATCACAGGTATGAATGGAATACTATGTAGCCATTAAAAAGGAAAGGTAGCTCTATAGGTACTAAAATGAGTATATCTCCAAGATAAATTACTAAGTGAAAAAAGAAAACAGCTGCAGACAGTATGTAAAATATGCTACTATTATTAAAAAGTTTTTAAATAATGTGTGTGGTTATGATTGTAGATGCATAGTACATATTTTAAAGGACATACAAGACATTATTATGGGGGAGAAGGCAGTTGCCTCCAAAGAGAGGAACTGAGTGGCTAGGGAATAGGAAAGAAATAGACTAACTTTTTAAATTTCATCTACATCTTTTGTAGTTTTGAAATTTTATGGCGTGTACAGAAGCCTTTGCTTTAAAGCCCAGCTCCGTAGATCAGAGCTGTGTCTCAGCCTTTCCTCCCGGGGGGCTGCAGGCACAGCGGCAGCCACTTTAGAGCAAAAGTGATGACAAGGGGGGATGGGCGGGGGTGGAGACCAGAGTATGCTCCGGAGCGGCGTGGACAGGATTCAAGAGTACAGCTCACCCGTTTGCTCTGGGGTGGACAGCCCAGGCCAGGGGCTGGGGAAGGCGGGCCTGGAGCTTGGAGCAGGGGGGGACAGGACGCTGCAAGAGCCGGGATGAGGTTGAGTTGGCCAAGGAGCACCATGGCTCCACCAAGCATTACTTTTCGCTTTGCAGTGAAGTCTGGTCTGTTCCCTTCTTGGTCCAAGGATGGGAAAGATGACATAGGTCCCACAGGCCTTTAAACCCACCCAGAGGAAATCTCTTTCTAAACTAGACTCTCCCCGACATTTTGGGTTTGTAAATCTATGTAGAGACCCTCCCTCCTGACAGGGGGCCTGCAGAGGAAATCCCTGCACAGCGTGGACGGGTGAACCCTCTGCTTTGTAAGCTCTTTAAGGTTTGGACTCCACAATAATAGGGCTTTGCTCAAAAAAAAAAAAAAAAAAAAAGAAGCCAGCATGTGTTGCAACTTGATGGTCAGCATATGGTAGTGGTTAATGGCGTGCTGTCAATGTGCTGTGCGATTCCAAATTCCTCCAGCCCTCTTCCCGCTTTCCCATGCTCCTCCCTCCCTATTTCCTTCTCCCATGTCCCCTAATTTCCCCCAAACCCTGGACTGACTTGATTCCCTACTTCCCCATCTCATCTTGACCACCCCACGCCCTCCTTTGTCAGATGTTTTCAAAGCAGTAAACAGAACCCCAGTCCCACTGCCACTCACTCAACCAACACCCACCCCCCACACACATTTTAAAGCAGACCTTTAGTTTTTCTGCTGTTTTGTTGGAGTTTATTTGGGGAGGAGGGGGAAGGGAGTTGCTTTTTTTTTTTTTTGACTGCGTTGGGTCTTCGCTGCCGTGCACAGGCTTCTCATTGCATTGGCTTCTCTTGTTACGGAGCACGGATTCTAGGTGCGTGGGCTTCAGTAGTTGTGGCTCGCGGGCTCTAGAGCGCAGGCTCAGTAGTTGTGGCGCACGGGCTTAGTTGCTCCGCGGCATGTGGGATCTTCCCAGGCCAGGGCTTGAACCCATGCCCCGCGCATGGGAGGATTCTTAACCACTGCACCACCAGGGAAGTCCCGGGAATTCTTTAATAGATTTTTTTTTTCTTCTTTTCCTTGCCCTTCTTTCCAGAAGACCAGCATTTCATGGCTCAGGACTCAGTAAAGAACCAACTGCTAAGTCCGACTAAAATCAGAAGGAAAAAGTTGAAAATGGAGTTTTCCCACTGGTCTAGCTGTCTTTAAAAATGTTTCTTTTTTCTTTGTAACGTGTAATTAAAATTTTGTTTATTTCCTGAACTCTTTTAAGAGGTTTGAGTGCATTTGGTGCATTTTTGAGAAAAGTACAGCTTGTATCTTCACTATCTTGCATCATGTGTCCGGCACCACATCCCACAAGACAAATACAACCAAGGCCTCTTAGAGCTTCCAAGGTATGAAACTGCCGGTGGCAGCTCATTCACATTGCTGTAACCGCCGCCCTCATGTGACAGAGCTGTCTCTCGGATGGACAGCCCAGTTCCACACCCCCTGCCAGAGCTTTCCCACTTGAGGCAGAAATACAGGGCCTGCTATACATTCTTGTCTGGTGTGTGGTCACATGCCCCGAGTCGCCAAATCAGAAGTTATTTATACCAAATGCTCAAACCAAAAGGATTACTTAAGCTGTGATCCTTGAGTCCTTCTGTTCTCTCATCTCCCACCTCCAGTAGTATGTACCATTGGTCCTATCACCAAAATATGTTTTACGAGTGTCCCTTTCTCTCCATCCCCACTGCCATCACTCTAATCCAAGCTACCATCTTCTGTCTCCTAGAATATGCAATAGCTTCCTAACTTGTCTCTCTGCTTTCACTCATGGCAGAAAAAATTTACTGAAAAGTCCTCTATTTTTCCCTTCTTTGCTTCACTCCCCTGCCCTGCATTTCATTTTTCAAGTCCTGGAATTATAGGAAAGCTGTAAAGCAGCCTAACAAAGTCTGTACTTGTGGGAGCCTGAATCACAGATGCTTCTTTGCTAGAGGTTCTGAAGGATAGAGAGTGTGTCTGGATCCAGCAGCAGAGCCAGAGATGAGATTTTCTCAGACTGGGAAGGGAGACAGTTCCATGGCACCTGAGAGCAGTGAGGAGCCCAGCCAAGGCTCCAGGGAAGGAGGTCACCAGGTCAGATAACTTGGCAGCCTGGGGTGCCGAGGGGGACTTGTGGGGCAGAGGCATTGAAGGGACTACCCTTGTCTTGAACAGTCAGGGTACCTGCTGTAACCATGACAACTAGATGCCCTCGCCCAGTTTTCTGAGCACCTAATAAGGATTCCCTTATGGTCCTGAAAGGGGAAGAAGTCTCAATAATGACCTGTCCGGAAGGAAGGGCCTTAGGCAGAATAAGGCAAGATCTGAATGTGAACCAAGATTCACACCTACTATATACTTACCATGACCAGTCTTCCCAGTTTTCTCTGTCCTGACGGATTTCCTAGGACATGGGACTTTTAATCCTAAAAGGTAGTCTAGGATGAGTTGTTTACCTTGTTCAAAGTTCCTTCTACAAACTGGTAAATTTTTTAAAGATAAGATCATGTTACGTCTCTTATTCAAATCCAGGTTCCTTATCATGGCCTCCAAGCCCTTTGTGAGCTGGATCCCACCTCCTTCCCAAGTTATCTCCAAGTGCACCTAGACTACTCCTGGCCTCACTCCTTTCCATCAGCCACTCTACCTCTGTTCTGTCTTCAACAGCACAAGTTAATTTTTTTGTTCCTTCTTTTTTTTGGCTGTGCCTTGCGCATACAGGATCATAGTTTCCTGGAATCTTAGCTCCCTGGCCAGGGATCGAACCCATGCCCCCTGCAGTGGAAGTGCAGAGTCTTAACCTCTGGACCACCAGGGAAGTCCCAGGCCGAGTTTATTTTTATCTCAATCTATGACCTACTGTTCCTACTGCCTGGACCACCTTCACCTCTTCCTCCTGACCCTTTCCAAGGCTGTCTCCTCCCCTCCTGCACATCTCAGCCCAGAGAAACTCTCTCTTGCCATCCCCTTTAAAGTAGTTTCCCGCCCCACCCCGGTCCCAGTCCCTCTCGCTAAAGCACTCTCTTTAATGTGCTGCTGATCACATGTGGAAATAGCGGGTCTGTGTCTTTGTCTGTTGTCTGTCTCCCCCTTAGCTTGGAAGCTCCCAAACTCTGGCTCAGAGCTTTACACAAAGCTGGTGCTTAATGAATAGTTGTCGCCTGGCTGACTGCAATTTTTTGCAAGTTTAATTTTTTCTCTTCTCTTTTCTTTTTCTTATTTTACTAAACAAGAACAGTGAATAAGCAGATTCAGTTTTTTGAGACTAACATGTATTTTGGTGGATCAAATGAAAACCAGTCACTCAGCCTGCTTAGTGTTGGGGTTTGTTAGAATAAGCATTGTTTTCTCTGGCGAACATTGTAGGCTATTTCCCTTTCTTCAATCCTCCTTGGGGATTTTCTTTCTAATCTCTCTGATGTATATAAAGAAGCCATCAAAGGTAATACAGGAAGGGGGAAAAAAACAGAACAATGGGGCACAAAGTAAGATGGTTAAAAACAAATGCAAATGCATCAAAAAGCACAATAAATTTATTTGTTCTTAATTTTCCATTTAAAAGATTGTGATTATCAACTTGGATTTAAAAAATCAGCTATATGCTTTTTACATGGGACACACCTGGGAATAAGGGTACAAAAAAGTTGAAAATCAAAGAATGGGAAAATAGGTCAGGCAAATAGTAACCAAAAGAAAGTTGACAGCGGCCAAAAAAGATTTTCAAACCAAAAACATTAGCAGGGAAAAAGAAGATCACAACATAGTGGCAAAATGTTCAATTTACCAGAAAGATACAGCAGTTCTAAACCCACATACCACCTATTTAAATAGCCTTAAAATATATATTTTAAAAAATGATAGAATTACAGGGAGAAATGAACAAACTCGCCATAATGATGAGCGATTTTGACACACCGCCATCAAGTATTGATATGTCAAGCACAAAAAATGTTAGAGATTTGAAAAAGTAATTAACAAGTGTGATGTAATATACTCACTAGTATTTGGGAAATGATTCTCCATTGGTCTCTCATGCTTCTCCAAGTCCTGTGAGTGCAGATTTTGTTCTGCACATCTGTTCAAGGATGGCTGTGTAGTGGACAGCCTTGGAGTACAGAGACAGTGTCTCCCTCCAGAGCAGTTCACTGTCTAGTATAATAAAGGTTAATGTCTCCCTCCAGGACAAGATTTGAGCTGGTTTGCTTGCAGCCCATAATAAAACATTGGAGCTTCCTAAACTTGTGGTTCCTCAGCTGTGAAACAAACCCACTGCACGTCCAGCATCCACAGGATTGCCTCATATCGCCCTCGAGGGCTAAGAAGAATCGGCATGAGCGTGAAACTCAGGCTGCCTGCTCTGCCCTGACTAATAATGTCTTTGTCTCTGATCCAGGAGTCTCGTGTCTCCTGTCAGCATCTGTGACACTGTAGCAGGCTAAGTTACTGGACTGCAAGTAAGATAAATATGAGACCCTTCACAGTTCTTGATATGTGGACCCTTGCACCCAACCGTGGACAATACACCATCTTCCTCGAGCAATACACATGGAACGTGGACAATTTACCTAGCACAGTGCCTGCCGCCTGAAAGACAGTCAATGAATGTTAGCTCTCACTTGCCTCTAGCACTACTGTTCCTCTCACTTCCTTGAGCAGTCAGCAGCCAAAGGGAAGAAATGAATCATGTGAACAGAAATCATAGAGTATTAAAACCGTCTGAGAGATGGAGATAAGTGGGCACACAGGGAGCTATGGTGTAGAACAACCCCTTCTGCGTTGGCCCTACATTGTGACTTCATTATTTGATTTGAGGCAAGACCATTCCCAGGAACACAAATATTGGATTTCTTTTTTTTCGGCCGCACCGCGCAGCTGATGGGATCTTTAGTTCCCCAACCAGGGATTGAACCCAGGCCATGGCAGTGAAAGCGCTGAGTCCTAACCACTGGACTGCCAGGGAATTCCCAAATATTGGGTATTTATATTCAATTGTCAAGACACTTTCCCAAGGTCCTATGGAAATTAAATCTATATTAACCATTTTCTTATCACTCAGATCAGCAATAACCTAGCTTATTAAACCGTTATGAATTCATGCTTTTAAGGGCCTTCTGAGAATGTGAATTTCTTTCTTTCTTTCCTTTTTTTTTTTTTTCTGGCCGTGCCGTGGCTTGCAAGACCTTAGTTCCCCAACCAGGGATCGAACCCAGGTCCTCAGCATTGAGAGCTCAGAGTCCTAACCACTGGACAGCCAGGGAATTCCCAGAATGGGAATTTCTTCATCCTCCCTCCTCCTAGAGCTACAAAAGCTTAACTCATCTTGGATGAGCTTTTTGTGTGTGTGTGTGAAACTGGCTTCTTTTCTTTCTGTAGCAATTTTTGCCACCTACACTCAGATACGGAGGAATTGCACGTGTTAAGTCTCAATCCTATACCTAGAAGCTCACTCTTAACTGACTGGGCAGAATCTCCCGTGTATAAGAGTCTAGGTGTCTGCAAGAAAACTCGAGGTCCGACCCCTACTCTGTAGCCATGATCCAGGGAGAAGGGGTGTCGAACGGTCCAGGCTTTGAATCCATGGCGGGAGGGCTGTTATGCTTCTCTGTTACATGCCTGCTATACTCCTTTCCCAATCATCCCAGCCCCACGTAGTCCAACGTGACTAGGGCTTTGGGGACAGTCGTGATCTTCATCACATTTCCCTTGTGGCCAGTCTCAGCTCATCACTGTAGCCCCTTAAATAGCATATCCACTGCCAAGACACTGGTGCCCAGGGTAAGTCTTATTGAGGATCTCCTGGCAAAGAGGAGATGTTATTCTGCGTGCACTCCGAAACACCTGCTATAAATCTATTCTTCCCCCAAGTTCTTCTCCCCAGAGAAGCTCCTCCTTCCTTCTCTCTCTCTACCTCCCAAATCTCCTCCTTTTTCCTCACCAACCAATCTGCTCCAGCGAGCGCTCTGTACAATTCCTCCTTCTCTGAACCTGGGGCTGTCTGTGTACTCCGCTCAGCAAATCCAAAGCCCAACGAAATAGTCCATCTACCGTTTTGCCAGACACCTTCCTGGGGGGCCACCACTCCCTTCTATCTGTGTGCAGGATTTGCAACACTAGGACTCACGTAGCTGGACACCCGCCCTTATCACGTTTCCTTATGGGGCCAGGTTCTCCGCATCCATTCTTTTTTAATTATTTATTTATTTATTTATTTATTTATTTATGGCTGTGTTGGGTCTTCGTTTCTGTGCGAGGGCTTTCTCTAGTTGCAGCACGCGGGGGCCACTCTTCATCGCGGTGCATGGGCCTCTCACTATCGCGGCCTCCCTTGTTGCAGAGCACAGGCTCCAGATGCGCAGGCTCAGTAGTTGTGGCGCACGGGCTTAGTTGCTCCGCAGCATGTGGGATCCTCCCAGACCAGGGCTCGAACCCGTGTCCCCTCCATTGGCAGGCAGATTCTCAACCACTGCGGCACCAGGGAAGCCCTCCGCATCCATTCTCGTATTCAGTTCTTCTTGCAGATGAAGAGACTGAGAGGCCAGAGCTGAAGTCAGTTGCTGAGAGTTACCCAGGGACTCCAGAGGTCCGCGGGGAGGGCAATCTGAGAAATGCAGTAGATAACATCAACATTGCTCAACAGCTGAGACCCAGTCTTTAGCCTGGGGCTTTTCCTAAAAGATTGTAGAGACCCTGGGGTGTCCAGTGTGTTAGAAGAGCAGTGAGGGCCTCTCTGAGGCTGCCTTCCTGGCAGGAACTTGCAAAGGTTTAACTGCAAAGAATTAGAGGACCGGTCAGAGGTGTGGGTGGAGTTAAGAGAGCCAAAGGGATGTCAAAGCCCTTAGAGCCATACACACTACTATACACAAAATAGATAATCAACAAGGACCTACTGTAGAGCACAGGGAGCTCTACTCAATATTCTGTAATAACCTAAATGGGAAAAGAACCTGAAAAAGAACAGATATATGTATATGTATAACTGAATCACTTTGTTGTTCACCTGAAACTAACACAACATTGTAAATCGACTATACTCCAAAAAAAAAAAAAAAAAAGCCCCTAGAACCAGCATCAGAGGAAGTGTGAATGGTTCTAGGCTGAAGGGACCACCAGGGGAAGGAACTGTGTCACCTGCAAAGAGGGTGTGTGTGTGTGTGTGTGTGTGTGTGTGTGTGTGTAAGGTGGGGATGAATACCTAGTTCTTTCTCCCCTCCTGCCCTGCTATCTTATGTTAGTGCCTCCCAAACATGAGCAGAAGCGAGGGAGCAGGGGCACATGGGTGATGCAGTCCTATCTGTCAGCCTCCCAGGGAAGATCAGGGCAAAGAAGGGGTGGCAAGTGGAATATGTAAAAAATTAATAAACAGAAATCTCAACCAATAGAGTCGGGAGACCAGAAGGGGGAGCTCTCACATCCTGTGACTGTAGCAGAGCCCAACAGGAAGAAGAAATATTCCTCCTCTTTCCTGGCAAGGACTCAGCCAATGAAAAGCCATGGATTCTTTGCTTACTAGAGCCCTCCCACCTTCCTTGCCCCTCTACAAAAGCGTTCTCCTTCCCTTGCTGTGCAGGGACTTGCACATGGCTGGTCTGGTTGCAGATCCCGAGTTGCAATTCTCTGCTGACCCGAATAAACCCATTTTTGCTGACAGTCTATTCTTTCAGGTCATCAAATATAACCAGCACCACCGATGCAAGAGAATGGGGAGGGTAGGAGAAGCAGCCACTGTTGAGTGAGAGAGCTCCTAAACTGGCAGGGGAGAGACAGACTGCATGATCTCCAAGGGCTGTGCGAGGGTCCTTGCCATCCTTCGAAAAAGGATGAAACATGTCACTCGAAGATCCCACCAGACACCCGAATGGGTCCAGGATGACGCATTTCAGGGAGAGGGTTGGGTGTGGGCGGTTATTTCAACCGTGGTCAGCAGAACCCCCTCCAGCCCTCCAGCAGGTCTATAACCACACACAGCTGCCCTCAGAGCTGTGGCCACCTGAAGTCACACCCTGAGCTCAGGTCCTCTGGCCCCTGACATGTGGCCACAGAGAGACAGCTTTTTGCTAAAATGACCAAACAAAGAGAACTCAAAAGATCTCTTATGTCATGGCTCAAGTCCACTTAACAACAGATGTAAAAGTATGCTGCCCTGGACACCAGCCTCGGAAGTGTCCTCAAAACACCCTTGGTTCCCTCGGTGCCTATATGAGTCTGTAATTCTTGACTTTATCAAAACACTTTCTCCATTTGCCACAGGGTCCCAAATTGATCCACACCACAACTCAGACTTGCAAAGAAAACAGATTTTTAAATTTCGTAGAGGGTAGATTCAATCTTCCCAATAAGCTACCACCCACGGAATAGTAAGAAAAGCAAAACGTCTTTAGTCCATTCCAGAGATTTCATCTGATGCATAAGTTTAAATTGCTCCTCCAGATGATGGCACTTGGGCAGCTTATTCTCGGCTTTCCATCCCCTCCTCCTGCCTCCCTGCAGAAGGGCATCTGGGATACGGATGGGGGTGGGTCTCTGGCTTGTGGCCCCATAGCAGAGGGATGGGCCCTCCAATCTTCAAGGTGGTTCCGATCCTCCCTGGTCTCCACTGGTTTGCCTCTGTCCTGGCCTGACGTGGCTCCAAGCATGGAATTTAGTGAGATGTGGGCCTGGGGAGCCCCGGAGGTCTGAGGCCAGGAGGGGTCTGGCCTTGTGCGGCCAGGTGTTGCCGACTGTGTTTATTTTGCAAAGACCAGATGACGCCTGTGCTGGGTGGCCCGTGATGGAGCCCACACCCAGCCTGACGTCAAACCAGGAGTCAGCTGGCCCAGCGGTAGAACTAGGGTCCTCAGAAGCCCCATTGTCACCTAAAAGTAGGGGTGTCTGTGCTGTACCTCTGGGCTCTGTAAATGGACCTCTTTCACCTTATATAATCTACCTCCTGGGCTCCTGGCCCAGGGCATCCGAGAACTGGTGAGCAGGCTGTGAGCCAGGGGAAACCAGCCGCCATCAGGCTGGTCCTGCCAAGCTGCGGCCCTGGAGGGGCAGCCCTGGCTCTCGCGAGGAGCGGAAGGTGCCAGAGGGCTACGCGAGGGCCTGACTGCTGTCTGGCAGGAGGTCTCCTGCCCCAGAAATGCCCTGCCCCAGTCCCAGCTCCCACTACCGGATCATGTAATACGTAGCTAAAGCTTACACTTAATGCAGCCGCAAAGCTGGATCACATGCACAAAAAAGCTGGGGGAGGGGGTACTGACAGCTGGAAAAAAATCATGCAAATGATCGCGCTAACTCTGTTCTTCACGCTTAGGGTTCAGGGCCTCGAAAAGTCTGGATCTGGCCCTGATAATGAGCTCTCCCTCCCAGGAGCTTAACTCAGAGAAAGAGCATTCTCTTGCTCATTCTGCGACCTTTGTCAGAGGGTGAACGCGGCCCAACTCCTGCTCCTTTGACATTTCCAAGCCCTGCCCTCGGCTGGGCCCTGGGCAGACGCTGAGAAGACACGGTTCCCGGCCTTGAGTGTTCACAGTCTCACAGGGGAGACAGACCTATAGGATGAACGATATTTACAAATAATTTCTAGTTCTGAAATGCCCTCCACATGCCAAGATTTTTACATACCTATTCTTCCCGACGACCCTAGGGGTGAGTATATCTCCAACTTACCGACGGGGAAACACACTCAGAGCAGCAGTCAGGGCCACCCAGCCCGAGATTCGCATCTATGGGTTCAAGGCTGCTCCGCTGCCCTGTGCCACCTTCAGCCATGATGCTTCGGGCATCCTGAGGGTCTCCTCCCAGACATCCAGGACTGCAGGGCAGGCTAAGTCTGTTCAGCTGTCCTCCTCAGGCACAGGCAGATCGGGCTTGGCCCCATGAAGGGAGCCCCGTCTCTTGGCCTCTTGATTGACATGAGGGTCCCTCAGGGCCTTCGCACAAACTACATTGTGGGAGGAGCGGAGGAGGAGGGAGCGTGTGCTCGCTGACCTGGGCTCGGGGCTGGGGCTGGCAGAACCCCGCCGTCCGTGAGGGCAGGACCTGCTGCTGTTGCAGCAGCACCCAGAGCCTCAGTGGAAAGCGTAGGGCTGGGCGTGAGTCAGAAATGGCCGGAAACGGAAGACCCCAACAAAGGTCTAATGAAGGGTCCAGTACAGCCTGTGGGCGGGATCGGGGGATTCCAATGCCAGATTTAGCACATAAAAAATACAGGATGCCCGGTTGAATTTGAATTTCATCTAAACAACAAATGATTTTTTTTTAGGATGAATACTTGTAGCTCTAATATTGGGGACATACACTAAAAAATTATTTGCTATGTAAGCAGATAGGGTAGGGGGTCCCCCCAAAAAGAGAACTAAGAGTCACTTTCTTGACATAAGAGAAGCCATTTTAGCCTAAGCCACTTTGTGAGCTAAGCCTGACCACAATGCTTGTCCTGGAACAGGTCTCGGTAATAATGATCTTAAGAGAACAAAAGGACCAACTTATCAGGTGAGAGAAGTAACCACAGCAAAGATAACAAATCAGTTGTAAAGACTCCCAGTTCTATTTCAATGGTAAAGACTAGCCTAAAGCACTGTCTTGAGCTGTTTTGCAGAATTTAAATCCCCCCTGGGCGCTCAACCACCAGATCAACAGGACCTAAGGGATAATAATGTTGACCTTTTCTGACCCTCAGGACTTCAATCAACTAAAGCTTGAACTCTGCCCACGCTGCCCAACTCCTTCATGAATATACATGTACTCTTAGTTTAAAACTGCCCCAATTTTGCTGTTCGGGGAAACACTGCTTTGGGAAAGATCTCCGTGTCCTCCTTGCTTGCTGCAAGTAATAATAAATCCTTCCTTCTCCTGATCTTTGGCTCAGTTGTGTTTTTTGGCTCAACACCCACCAAGAGGCAAACCACAGTTTTCGGGTAATAGTTATTTCTCTGAAATTCAAATCTAATGGGGAATCCTGTTTTTTTTTTTTGGCAATACAAAGTTAAGGACATCCAAGGATAGCTACAGCAGGCAGCTGGGCGGGGAGGGTGATGGGAGAGATGGTGGGAGGGAAATGCCCCCCAGGAACCTGGTGGAGCTGGAGGTCCCCAGGGCCAGAGCTCAGCAAGGCAGGAGGGAATGGGCAGAGGGGGTGGCAAGAGGAGGAGTAATTAAATGTATGACTACCTCCCTCCTCTAGGACCTACAGTTACTACTCTCACTGCCTACAGCACCAAGTTCCATGCTTTAGCATTAGGGAGTCTTTCCCCTCTAAGCTCCTGAGACACACCCACTGCTCTGAGCAGGCAGTACTCCTGGGTGAACCATCAATTCACTGGGGCTCAATCCAGCCTCAGGGCCTTTGCTTATGCTGTCCCCTCGGGCAGTCTTGGAATTTAGAGTTGGAACGGTCCTCAGAGGCATCTGTTCTCACCCCCTTATGGGCCAGAGAGGAAACATCAGGCTTGGCAGGTTGAAAAGACACACTTAAAGCCACTTCTCTTCCAGCCAACCAACCTTCCTTGGCCTTTAAGGTCCTACCCACATCTCTGCCAGGAAGCCATCAAGGTTCTGCCGGGCCTGCCCTTAGACAAGTAACTATGGCTCTCTCCATTTCATCACAGGCTGTTCTGTCCTACTTGCTGCCGGTCTCTGTGTCCCTTTTCCCTGACCAGAGTGTAAAGTTCTTTTTCTAAGCCTTCCCTCAGCACAGTGCTGGGAATGTAAATGCAATGATTTTCTTTTTAAATTATACCCTTTGATTATAGTTCAACAATGTAATCATAGTTATTAAATAATTAAAGAGCCGCCTAATTTGGTGCTTGTGGTAAATGGGGAGACTTCTAGGACGTGACAGCATTTGAACAAGATTAACGTTTCAACATAAAGTTTAATTTTTTAATTAAAACCAAGAGTACCAAACATTGTTTTCATCTATTTTCTTACAAGGATTGTTGATGCAAATGATTTATGATGATTTTTCCATGGAGAAAGAATTTACTCTGGCTTTTTCTTTTCTTTTCTTTCTTTTCTTAGATGTGCTGATTTTTTAAAAATTACTTTATCGAAGTTAGTTGATCCGCAATGTTGTGTTAATTTTTGCTGTATAGCAAAGTGATTCAGTTATACATATATACACATTCTTTTTCATATTCTTTTCCATTATGGTTTATCACAGGATATTGAATATAGTTCCCTATGCTATACAGTAGGACCTTGTTGTTTATCTGTTCTATCAATATATATAGTAGTTTGCATCTGCTAATCCCAAACTCCCAATCCATCCCTTCCCCACTGCCCTCCCCTTGGCAGCCACAAGTCTGTTCTCTACGTCTGTTTCTGTTTCATAGATAAGTTCATTTGTGTGTCATATTTTAGATTCCACATGTAAGTGATATCATATGATATTTGTCTTTGTCTGACTTACTTCACTTAGTACGATAATCTCTCGGTCCATCCATATTGCCGCAAATGGCATTATTTCATTCTTTTTTATGGCTGGGTAGTATTCCATTGTATATATGTAATACATCTTCTTTACCCATTCATCTGTTGATGGACATTTAGGTTGTTTCCATGTCTTGGCTGTTGTGAATAGTGCTGCTGTGAACATTGGGGTGCATGTATCTTTTTTAATTAGAGTTTTGCCAGATATATGCCCAGGAGTGGGATTGCAGGATCACATGGTAACTCTACTTTTAGTTTTTTTGTTTTTTGGTTTTTTTGGCCACACTGTGCAGCATGCAAGATCTTAGTTCCCTGACCAGGGATGGAACCTGTGCTCCCTGCAGTAGAAGTGCAGAGTCCTAACCACTGGACCACCAGGGAATTTCCTATTTTTCGCATTTGAGGAACGTTCATCCTGTCTTCCACAGTGGCTGCACCAACGTACATTCCCACCAACAGTGCAGGAGGGTTCCCTTTTCTCCACACCCTCTCCAGCATTTGTTATTTGTAGACTTTTTAATGATGGCCATTCTGACCGGTTTGAGGTGGTACCTCGTTGTAGTTTTGATTTGCATTTTTCTAATAATTAGCAATGTTGAGCATCTTTTCATGTGCCTACTGGCCATCTGTATGACTTCTTTGGAGAAATGTCTATTAAGATCTTCTACCCATTTTTCTTTTTTTTATGGCTGCACTATGAGGCTTGCAGAATCTCAGTTCCCCAAACAGGGATTGAACCCAGGCCATGGCAGTGAAAGCCCAGAATCCTAACCACTAGGCCACTGGGGAACTCCTGTCTTCTGCACATTTTTCGATTGGGTTGTTTTTTGTTGTTGTTGTTGAGTTGTATGAGCTGTTTGTATGTTTTCTTTTGTTTTTTGACCACAACACACAGCTTGTGGGATCTTAGTTCCCCGACCAGGGATCGAACCCTTGCCCCTGCCATGGAAGTGGGGATTCTTAATCACTGGACCGCCAGGGAAGTCCCAGAGCTGTTTGTATATTTTGAAAATTAAGCCCTTGTAGGTCACATGATTTGCAAATATTTTCTCCCAATCCGTAGGTTGTCCTTTTGTTTTGTTTATGGTTTCCTTTGCTGTACAAAAGCTTGTAAGTTTGATTAGGTCTCATTTGTTTATTTTTGCTTTTATTTCTATTGCCTTGGGAGACTGACCTAAGAAAACATTGGTATGACTTACGTCAGAGCATGTTTTGCCTATGTTCTCTTCTAGGAATTTTATGGTGTCATGCCCTATATTTAAGTCTTTAAGCCATTTTGAGTTTATTTTTGTGTTAGCTTCTGCTTTTCTTAACTTGGGGGTTCCCTGGATGAGTTTCAAGGAGACTATGAACTCTTTTAAATAGTGTAGAGAACGTTGTTCTTTGGTGTTCCCAGCAGCCCCCTCGGCCTCTTCCCTCTGCTCATCCTGTACACCCCCCTGAGCCCTCTCCACGTAGGGTGGCCAGCTGTCACCACACACGTGCAGAGCACCGGCCTGGGGAGGAGTTAAATGCACAGCGTTTATTGACAATATATCCTTACACATATCAACTATTAATTCATGCTTGCTGATAGAGCAACTTGTATAACATTTTTATTTTTCAGAAACAGTTCTTTTAATTCAGAACAATGTTATGCAATTATCTGTCAGCAAGGATGTGGCTTTTGGTTTTTTGGGGGTTTTAAATTAATTAATTAATTAATTTTTTGGCTGCGTTGGATCTTCGTTGCCGCGCGCGGGTTTTTCTCTAGTTGCGGTGAGCGGGGGTTACTCTTCGTTGCAGTGTGGGGGCTCCTCATTGCAGTGGCTTCTCTTCATCGCAGAGCACGGGCTCTAGGCACACGGGCTTCAGTAGTTGTGGCTCATGGGCTCTAGAGCGCAGGTTCAGTAGTTGTGGTGCACGGGCTTAGTTGCTCCGCGGCATGTGGGATCTTCCCAGACCAGGGCTCGAACCCGTGTCCCCTGCATTGGCGGGCAGATTCTTAATCACTGCGCCACCAGGGAAGCCCAAGGATGTGGTTTTTATGTATTTTGAATGTTCACATTCCTGAAGAAAAAGCTTTTTAAAAAATCACAGAGGTCCGGTGCAATATTTCCTATTGCAGCAATCACACTTTTCCTCGGGAACAAGCGACAATTAAGGTACAGTGTTGTCATCTATGCTACAAGCTTCCAGAGCTTTTCTCTCCCCTTCCTTCTGTGACCGCCCCTGACCCCCACACACATTGCCAGAGCTTTGGTGACACAGTGCAGCACATCCATAGACAGTCCTTTATGAGTTAATAGCTTTGCAGTTTTCCCCAAGAATAATAGTCATATTTGTGGGACTCAAGGGCTATTTCTGGTGATGAAGGAAAGAAGGAAGGGAGGCAGGAAAGAGGGAAAGGAAAGAAAGAAAGGGAGACAGAAGGAAAGAAAGAAAGGGAGAGAGAAAGAAAGAAAGAAAGAGAAGGAAGGAAGAAAAAGAAAGAAAGGAAGAACGGAAGGAGGGAGGGAAAGAAGGAAGGAAGGAAGGAAGGAAGGAAGGAAGGAAGGAAGGAATGAAGGAAGGAAGGGAGGGAGGGAGGAAGGGAGGGAGGTAGGGAGGTAGGGAGGGAGGAAGGAGGGAAGGGAGGAAGGAAGGGAGGAAGGAAGGGAGGAAGGAAGGAAGGAAGGAAGGGAGGAAGGAAGGGGGCTGACAGTGTTGAAAGGCTGCACGAGGCGCCCTTGGCCAGTCCCCAGGGTCCATCTGCTCTGCTCTCGCTGAAATATCCTCCCTTTGCCATTTCCACCTCTTGAGAACCTCACAGTCCTTCAAATACACCTCCTCCTTGTGTGACACTTTCCTTCCTTCTACTGTGATCACTTTCTGTCTTCGGCTGGGACCTTTAAGATGACGGCAGGGCCTAGTCCTGAGCCAGAAGAAAGGATATTGCAAAAGGTAGGCCGAAGGGAAGGGGTATCATGGGACCTGTATCGGGAATGACTGCCAGGGAGAAACAACATAAGACAGATCTCTGGCAAGCCGCAGAAGCATCTCATGACAGCACTGCCAGAGGCAGGCAGGGCTCCGAGCAGAGGGCCAGTGGGGGAATTAGAACGGCCGCCCATGCAGGCAGAGGGGCAGAGAGGCAACTCTTCGTTTCTACACACTGTGATTTTTTTTTTTCCCATGAGGGTAAGAATGGAGTAGAGAAGATGTTCAAGAAATATTCTTGAGTGAGAATGAATCAGTGAATGGTTTTCCAGAGGCTGGGGGATTTCAGGGGCTCTGAGTCACAAGGAAAAATGGAATGCCTGCATCCAAGCTGCAGAGGAAGCAGTAAGCTCGTTACTCATGGTCGGGGCCTTGCTGGTGAGGGAGCAGCTGGGTCCCGCATCCAGCAAAGGCCCTGGTTTGGCCAGTGAGACTCGACATCACTGTCCAAAGGAAGGGCGTTAAAGGACCCTCTGGATCTGATTTCTCTCTGTATCAAATTTTCTAAGGCTTGAACATCAAATACCGAGAATATGAGTATCTCAATTTTCTTCTTTATACTTTCCTAGATTTTAAAAATGTTTTGCTCGATCGGAGTGCTTCGCCGTGACATCCCCATTCCCTTCCCCTATTCCTGCACATGTGGCTCTCCAACGGTGTTTCACTCACGTCCGGGGTCATTGTCCAACAGAGCCTGGTCTCGGAGCGAGGCTGAAATCCAGCCTGGGCCCCATCGGTCAAGCCCTGCTTCAGAACAGAGGAGGGGCGCCTTTTCATGGTTCATCTGCCCAGACGGGGCACCTGTTTCTAATTCTCTCAAAGGTACCGTATGTGTTGGCCGAGGCCGGGCTGACATTCCCTGGGGATCGAGTCTAGATGAAGGTACCTCTCTGCCCCCATCACCCACCTGGGATGTGCTGCTGGATCCCAGTGGACTCGGCCACGTTTGCCAGGCCCCCCTGCCATCGCTAGAGGCACAGCCTTCAGCGCAGGACACCACCGTGCCTGTGAGCAGGGCCCTCGTGAGGTGCATAGTGGCTCTGCTTTCTCTGAGGTCCTCAAAACCACGTTATGCCAGGAAAAGTGCTACACGTTGTCAGGTGGCTTCAAAGCCCCAGTCACGCAGAGCTGTAGTGAAGCCGTGCATCCTATGTTAACTTCACTCTGGGATTAACTTAACTGCGAAGGACGAGGGGGTGCTGGGAGAGGGAATACATCTGAGTGACAGGTGATCTTCTCTGCTGACCTTCAGTTATCCCTCCCCTGGGAGGGCTGAGGGGTCCTTACTGAGTCTAGCTTGTCGTGTCTGGGCTGTCTTCTGGAGGATACACTCTGCCTCACATTTTAATGCTTTCCGGAGACTCCTCTGTCCCCCAGGCAGACAGATATCTGGTGGCTGGTCCCACCAGTGACCCAGACAGGCCCACACCTGGCTGCTGCCCGCTTAGGGGCAGACATGTTTCCTCTGGCCTCCTTTTGTTACTTCTAGAATCAGAAAGAACAGGTTCATCCGTCTTCTTTCCTTCCTTTCAGCGTAAATGGCAGCTACCACACAGTTCAGAAACGCTCAGGGTGGAACCCAGGGGAACGGGTGTGAGCAGACACTGGTGGCTTCCTACCCTACAGCGCCCCCTTTCTGTCTTGGTCAGTAGCAGGCGGCCGTAAATTCAAGGACCCCTTTCCAGCCTCGAGAGATGAATCTTAATTGGTTGAAAGCAGTGGTCTTGGGGGAATTCCCTGGCTGTCCAGTGGTTAGGCCTCATGCTTCCACTGCCAGGGACCGGGGTTCAATCCCTGGTCAGGAAACTAAGATCCACAAGCCGTGCAGCGCAGCCGAGAAAAGAAAGAAAGAAAGGAAAGAAAGCAGTGGTCTCGGCACCCAGGCACCCAGTGTCTGCTCTGGGCTGGCCATCCTGTTCGGCGTGGCCATCCCAGGAGAGAGTCTTCCCCCCCCCGACTCCCCCCCAGAGCCTGGCCCCTGCTCAGATCCAGGCACATCCTGGGATCCACGTAATGCGTGAGGCTCCGCTGTCTCACAGCTTTACCCCCAGCCCCCTTACACCCCTGCCAGGGCTGTGTGGAAACTTCAGAGACCTTCCCTCTCTCATCCATCACTGGCCTGCACTGTTTACCCCTGGGACACCCGCTCACTATGGCAGTGACCCTTCAGGTCAGGTGGTGCTGTGCTTTCTGTACAATGTTCCCAGTTCAGGAGTATCTGGCAAGGCAGGAAGGCCCCGGGCTCCAGGAGGACCGGGTGCACCTCGGGGCCGGCCTAGTGTTCACAGGCCTCTCTGTGATCTCCCTCAGGCTGGGGGGGAAGAAAATCTCTTTTCCGTACTACTCTCAAAGGCACCCCCTGCAGGACACCAGCAAAGCGCTTCCTTGACCTTGGGTATTTGTTAAAGGCACTGATATCAGGCCTGCTTTGTAAAATTCCCTGAGGCTCGTAACAGGGAGGAGAAGGCACCAGGAGAACACATGTTAGTGTCTCAGGGAATTGTCCCTCTGCCTCTTCCAAGGAAATCTGCCTCTTCCTGTACCAGCCTGCCTTAGGTTTGTGCCGAGTGGGAAGGGCTGTCTCTGGTCATAGGGGCACAGGGCTGGGCTGTGAGCGGGAGTGCTGGGATTGGCCAGTGGGTGGGGGCGGAGCTTGCTGACCAGTCCAGCAGGGGAAGGAGGGGCAGGAGGAGGTCACAGTCAGCTACCCTCCAAGGTCAGGGTTTGTGTTTCCAGACCTCCTGGGACCACCACGTATATATGCGTCTGGCTCTGATGGGGAGAGCTGAGATCCAACAAGTCCAGTGGGGGCCAGATGCAGTGTGCTGGGCCCTGTAGGAGAGCTTGACAAGGCTCTGGCTCGTTCAGGATCCCGCGGTCTGGTGGGGAGGCAGCCTCAGGCACTGACATGCAGACTGTGGAGAGAGAGGCCAGACCTCGGTGCACCTGAAAAGTTGATTCCTGTTTGGGGGGCGGGGGTGGGGTCTATGGAATCTTAAAAGGCTTCTCGGATGGATGAGGTAGGGCTTAAGGCGACCTTTGTTAGGGAGTTGACAGGAGTCCGACGGGGGCTGGGGTGGGGGGAATGGGGGAATGCATTTTAGACAGAGGTGACAGCTTCTGGATGGCAGATATAGTCAGGCTGAAACATCATCGGTATGCGGGGAGGGGGAGGGCCGTGGAAATAAGCTTGTGGCCAAATCACAAAGAGGACTGAATGGGGGCGGGGGCAGGGGATGTATTTAACTTCAGTTTGAATTGTTATCACCCTCACGGTTTAAAGGCCCTTGTCCCCAGGCCCAGCTCTTACCTTTTCCTCCCCTCCAAGTTTTTAGCCAGTTCTTTCAGTATTTACCACCATAGGTCTAAATATTACACATGTATTACTCCTGTTTGATTTTCCGATTTTAAATGCCATTCATTGAATCTTCACTATAAAAGATGATTTCACTCCTTCCCACTATACAGAAACATATTTCCTATCCCTTCAAATATAGTTACACTATAATTCTAGTTAGAAACATATTTTGTGTTTACATTATTACTGTATCAGTGATATTCAAGCTGAATTATACAGTGTACCATGGTAACTTTTCCTTTCTCACTTATTTTTGTGCTTTTCCTGAAATTCATCATTGTCTTTGTTTTGTGTTGTTTAAATTTCTAAGTACTCATCACTAATTAAACTCCAAACTTTGTGTCAAGTATATCAATCTCTGTTCAAGATGTTCAGAAGCCTGTGGGGACCTACCAATTCAGTCTTCCTGGGAAGTCCCTGCTCCCGTCTGAAAAACTCCCCCGGAAGCCAATGCACAGCCATCACTGGGAGATTCCCGTCACCTCTCTCCTGGGTTAATGTCCCCTGGTCTTCTTCTTTCTTGTTTTACCCCATATTTTGGTGGGGCACATCCCCCAGTAGCTTCCTGAGACCAGGTGCATTAGAGGTAAATTTTTTGACACTTGAGATCTGGAAAACTCTTCATTCTATCCTTGCACTTGATTGTTTGGCTGTATAAGGAATTCTTGATTGAAAACCGTTTTCCTTTAGAATTTTGAAAATATTGCTCCACTGCCTTTAAAAAAGTTGCTGTTGAAAAACTGGGAAATATTTTGATGTCTATTTCCTTTGTCTGCAACAGAATTTTTCTTTTAAATCTTTTCTTTTTGTCCCCATTGTTTTGAAATTTCACAATGACCTGCCTTGATGTGGGTATCTTTTCTTCTACTTTGTTGGAATGGTCCCTTGCAATGTGGAAACTTTCCCCTCAGGTCTGGGAAAGTTTCTTGAAATATTTCATTGATGATTTCCTCTGACAATAGGGTTTTGTTTTGTTTTGTTTTCCTTTTTCCAGTTTTATTGACATACAGCACTATTTAAGTTTCAGGTGACTTACATACATCATGAAATGATTACCATAGTAAGTTTAGTGAGCATCCGTCATCTTGTATGGATACAAAATAAAAGAAATAGAAAAAAATTTTTTTTCCATACAGAAGTGTTAAAAAAATATTTATCATATCATATGTTACATCCCTAGTACTAATTTATAACTGGAAATAAGTACCTTTTGACTGCTTCTGTCCAATTCCCCCACCCCACGCCTCACCTCTGGTAACCACAAATCTGATCTCTTTTTCTGTGAGTTTGTTTGTTTGTTTGTTTTTGAAGTATAACTGACCTACAACACTATGTTAGTTCCTGGTGCACAATATTATGATTCAATATTTCTGTACATTTCAAGATGATCACTCCCACACTAATACCATCTTTTTTTCTTGAATTTTTGAATTTTATTTTATTTAGTTTTTATACAGCAGGTTCTTAGTAGTTATCCATTTTATACATATCAGTGTATATATGTCAATCCCAATCTCCCAATTCATCACACCACCATCCCCACCACCCCGCCACTTTCCCCCTTTGGTGTCCATACGTTTGTTCTCTACATCTGTGTCTCAATTTCTCCCCTGCAAACCAGTTCATCTGTACCATTTTTCTAGGTTCCACATATATGCGTTAATATACGATATTTGTTTTTCTCTTTCTGACTTACTTCTCTCTGTATGACAGTCTCTAGATCCATCTACGTCTCTACAAATGAGGGTTTTTTTTGTTTTTTGTTTTTACACCCTCTGACTATAGGTGGAAATACCATTTCTCCCAGAATGTAACCAGATCTTGTGGCCCTAGAATATAATCAGGGAAGTAAGTACTGGGAGAAAAATAAACAAAGACATCCCGTTAAGTCTGTCTGGAGTAGGAATCAAGGCGTCCACTGACTTTGGAAAGGGAGTCCTGTGGTCCCCTTTCAGTCCTTGCTGAGGTCCTTCATGTCAGCCCGATGCCTGGAAGCTTGGGAGTCCCACCTTGCAAGACTTTCTCTGGGCAGCCCATCTAGGATAACACCTTGTCTTAGTCTCTTCAGGTTGCTATAACAAAATACATAAACTGGGTGGCTTATACACAATATTTATTTCTCACAGTTCTGGAGGATGAAAGTCCAAGATCATGATGCCGGTGGGTTCTGGTGGGAGCCTTCTGGTGGGGTTCTGGCTTGCATACTGCTGCCTTCTCCCTATGTCCTCACATGGTAGAAGGAGCCAGAGTGCTCTCTGAGGTCCCTTTTATGGGCATTAATCCCATTCATGAGGCCTCCACTCTCGCTCCAGCGCCTCCCAAAGACCCCATCTTCTAATACCATCACATTGGGGGTTAGGATTTCAACATATGCATCTGGGAGGAAACACAAATATTCAGACCATAGCACATGCCATCCATGAATCCTTGGCATCTTACTTTGCTTGATTCTATCAGCCGCACGGTAGGTGCTCAATGTCTGTTGAATTAGGTTAAATTGGATTATCTGGGCTACAATTTCTCCATCTTTTTTTTTTCTTTCTTTATTTTTTGGGCTGTGTCGGGTCTTAGTGGCAGCACGCAAGCTCTCTAGTTGAGGCGCATGAGCTCAGTAGTTGTGACGAGCAGGCTTAGTTGCCCCTTGGCATGTGGGATCTTAGTTCCTCGACCAGGGATCGAATCCGCGTCCTCTGCATTGGAAGGCTGAGTCTGTACTACTGGTACCACCAGGGAAGTCCCAATTTCTCTATCTTTAAAATGAGGGAGTTAGACTAGAATTCTTAGGGTCCTACCTACTCTAATGTCCCTGGGTTGTCCCTGTGGGAACAAGATAGTATCTGTAAATGTGTTTGTCTGCTTACATTTAATGAATTATTTAGCCTGATGTTTATGGGAGCATGTGTCCATCACATAAAGCCACAAAGCCTGCACCACCTTCAGCAGCGGGGCAAACCCAGAGAGGCTGGAGCCAGTGAGAAAAATGACCTCCATCTCCAAGAACATGTTACTCCTTCCCCTCCAGACACCCTGGGAGTTGTCCCAGGTTATTCCTGTTTGGAACTCCTTCCCCGCTACCATCTAATCAGTTACCAGGCCTCCTCCATTCTGCTTCTGAAGTTTCTCACCCTCCTGCCCCCTGCCCTCCATCCCTGGTATCTGCTTAGGATGGCTTTCATCATCTCTCACCTGGCCACTAATAACTGCTTCCTAACTCATGTCCCTCTACCTGTGCTGTCTTCCAAGAGAACCTCCCACCAGCTGCCAGAGAAATCTAAGCCACAAGACAGGCTATGCCCTTTCCCTACTAAGAACTCGTCATGCCCACCACCTCCCACCACAAAGTGGGAGAGATAAGAGAATTCCATAAATACCCACTCTTTATACATTAGTATCTTTTTTTTTTTTTTTTTTTTTGGCCACGCTGTGCAGCTTGTGGGATCTCAGTTCCCTGACCAGGGATTGAACCCAGGCCACGGCAATGAAAGCCTGGAATCCTAACCACTAGGCCACCAGGGAACTCTCATATATATTAGTAGCTTAAGGTTGACGACGCCCATTGCACTGTTGTGCCATCTGATTCCCATACGGCCCTCTGCCCCCAGCAGGAGGAACCCTTTGAAAAGTGAAAACCTGTGACCCAGGGCACTCCAGAGGGCATGTCTGGACACTAGATTCCTGACCCCAGCAGTCCTCTTTCTGGTGCTGCTTCCCTCCAAAGACTAGGTCTAATTAGCTGCTATGAACCAGTCTCACATGTGGATAACCACAAGGATAGGACAGAGGCAAACCCCACGGAAAACAGCCTGCGACATCACAAAGCAAAGTGTTGGATGTCACCCTGACCAGGGTGGCCCACCACAGCACTGTAGCTTCTAAGGGACTTCCTGTAGTAGAAGTGTCCTTCCATCCTCACCAGGACTCCAGGGGAGACTGGAGTTTCAGCAGCCACTTCAGGAGGTACAGAGTCAGATGCATGATGTCTTGCCTCCCTGACTAGTAATCCCAGCAACGTGTAAACCCAGTGCAACATGAAATCTGCTGGCTGGTAAGGGCGCCCTCATGTGTTACTAGGGGGTAATGTCAACTTGGTCTTCGCAGCAGCAACACAATTCCCCTTGGCATCTCTCTCCTTCCTGCATCTCTCTCCTCCCTGTGTTTCTCTCCTCCTTGTGTTTCTCTCCTCCCTGCGTTTGTCTCTTTCTCGCTTGCCTGTCAGACCACTTCATGTGCTCGGAGAAGAAACACAGGCCGGGCTTCTGAGTGTGACCCCTCTAGCCAGACTGAACGTTTTGTCCCTTTATACTCTACACATATTTACGTGCTTAAAAATGATTGAGGATCCCAGTGTGTGTACGTGAGTTGTACTTAATGATTTATACTGTATGAGAAACTAAAACTGAGAACTTGAAATTATTTATTAATTCATTTAAAATAGCAACAACAAACTCATATTAACATGATATTTTAGTGAAAAATAACTAGGCTTTGAAAAACAAACAAAAAAGAGTGAAAAGCATGGCACTGTTTTATACTTTTGCAAATCTCTCGAATGTCTGGCTTAGTAAAAAATAGCCAGATTCCTATATTTGCTTCTGCATTCAGTCTCTAGCCATGTCACATGTCATGTAGCCTCTGGAAAACTCCACTGTACACTCGTGAGAGAATGAGTGAAAAGGGCAACTAACATGTTAGTATTTTTATGAAAACAGTTTTGACCTCAGCACCCCCTGAGAGGGTCTTGGAAACCCCTAAGGGGCCCCAGACCACTTTGAGAACTGATGAATTAAGAATATGGTCACATGAGCCACAGGCCTGGGTATGGATCTGGAATCTAAAAAAAAATTTACGGCTATTTTTGACGTTCAGGTTCCCTTTGCTTTGCTATCCGAATAACCTAGGTTGCACTGAGAGGGGTGAGGCTCATCAGGCTCCTGCGACGTTCTGGGTTCTCTGCTTTCTGCTTCCCTGGGCTGCCTAGTCAAGGCCTTGAAGCCTAAACTTCACCAGGATTTAATCACTCTTTTCACATAATGGCCTGCAATGCCCTACCCCTCAGAGAATCTCTAGTGATGGGGATTTCAGACACGTGGAGGAGCCACCAAGGAGGACTCTTTAGGGCAGGAGATTTGGGGTGTGTTCACAGCAGTCTTTGCCCCCTGGGGCTGGCCCCATGGCAGTGTCAACTGAGATTTCTGGGAAGGAGATGGTCGGTAGTGATACGCAGGGCCTTGGCACGGGGGCTCTGGAGTCTGGCTGGTATGGTTCTGAGACAAACACTTACTAGCTGGGTGACCTTGGGAAGGTCTCTTTGTCCTTCTCCACTTTGGTTTCTTCATCTATGAAACAGGACTCATTGTACGCCCCCCTCCCTGGTTGTGGTAAGACCTACAGATAACATATGCAAAGCACTGCGGTGTTGGCCAGGAAATCAGTAGCCGTGGAGCCCCAGCCGTATCGTTTCCTAATTGCTTTCAGGAAGACTCGACCTTCAAAACGTTTCTAGTCTCTGAGCTCTTATCACCCTTGCCCCAGCCATCATCATCTTTTGTCTGAATTAATGCAGGAGCCTCCTAACCCATCTCTCTGTTTCCACCCCAGCCCTCCAACCGTGATCTACTGTCCATGTAGTGACCAGAATTAATTTCTCAGTCAGATTATGTGATGGCTCTGCTTAAAACCCTCTAATGGCTTCCCCTCTCACTCAGAACGAAACTCAAGTCTTACAGGGCCTTCTAGGCTCTACAGGGTCTGCCCTGTCCCCTCCCTGACCTCACCTCCTACCTCTCACCACTGTATGTCTCAGCCACACTGGTCGCTTCCTGTTTCTTCAACATGCCAGACATCCTCTGACCTCAGGACATTTGCACTCACTTCCCTCTGCCTGGGATCTCTCCCCCAAATATCACATGATTTTTTTCTCATTTCCTTCAGACCTTAGCTCAAAAGTCCCCTTTCAGAGAAGCTTCCTCTGGACACCCTATTTAAAATAACACCCCATCCATCAGTCCCTGGCATCTTACTCTGCTTGATTTTACTCAACCACATGGTAGGTGCTCAATGTTTGTTGAATTGGGTTGAATTGGATTATCTGGGCTATAACTTCTCCATCTTTATTTTTATTTTATTTTTTATTTCTTAGCCACGCCACATGGCGTGTGGGATCCTAGTTCCCCCACCAGGGATTGAACCCGTGCCACCTGCACTGGAAGCGGGAAATCCTAAACACTGGACTGCCAGAGAATTCCCCACTTCTCCATCTTTAAAATGAGAGGGTTGGACTAGAATTCTCAGGGTCCTACTAGCTCTAACATCCCATACTTTTGTTTATATCCCTGTGTTGGAAAATGACTTGTGAGTGAGAACCAAATTGTATCTATAAATACATTTTTCTGGTTACATTTAATGAATTATTTAACACGGTAACAGGCCTGTTACAGTCTCCTGATTCAGCAGACATCACAGGAACAGAGCCCCTGCCCATCTCAGTGCAGGGTAAGTTCTTTGGGTGAACAGAGAAAAGGGAACCTGAACTCCAGGATAACCATCACAATTTTTTTCTTTTTTCTTTTTTTTTATGTTCTAGATCTGTTCCCAGGCCTGTGGCTCACATGACCATATTCTTAATTCAGCAGTTCTCATAGTGGTCTGGGCCCTCTTGGGGTTTCCAAGACCTTTTCAGGGAGCCCCAAGGTCAAAACAGAGGACCTGGCAACAGCCCAGCTCCTTTCCTGGACTCCTGGCTCTTCTCTTCCATTGGAGCAGCCAGAGTGACCTGTATCCAATGCCACCTGACCTCCTCCCTTCCAGGTACTTCCCAGGGCTTTTCCAGTATTTCTACAGACATACTCTCAGGGCAGGTGGACAGAATGGTGTCCTCATACCTGGGGTCACACCCTGAAGCAGCCCACCACAGCTCAAATGCAATGGAAGTCTCCTGTTTCTGCTTTAAATGCACGGGGATTTTGCATTATAGGTTCCATAAGATAACCATTTTTAAACAGATAAATTTATGTATTTAATTATGTTACTCTCAAGCAAACTCAAGAAAGGCAAGTCCCATTTATCTTGTGACTTCAGGATTTCCTTGCATATTATCAAATGCCTCCTGAAGCAGGGGTGCCTCCCCTCTTTCGTTTGAGAAAGGTTAATATCCAGGAAAAGTCCTCAGTGGGGCGCTGGAGGGCCTCCCTGCCCCCGCCCTGCTGGTGACCCTGCCCTGGAGCCTGGGGCCTCGCCCCTCCGACCTTTGCCACATTCTGGCTCGTTTCTCCCCCTGGAAGTCCCCTGTCCCCTGGGATAGGTCCTCCTGGGTCTCTGGTGTCACCCCCTCCCGAATACTCCTCTCCTGCCCCTGCCTCTATTTGGCATCGGTCGCTCCACTGTCCATTCTGTCACTTCGCTCGGGGTTTGCGCCCTTGACGGAGGGCGCACCGCGTAAAGTAAGCGGATTCTTTCCACCCGTGAAGATCAGGCCTGTGGAGTCAGGAGGTCCGCGGTCGGGGGCGCCGCCGGGCCGGGCGGGGCGGGTGAGGGACAAGTGTCCGGTCGCCCGGTGCCCGCAGTTCCCGCCCGGGCCGCACGGTGGAGCGCGCTGGGCGGGAACGCGCGGCCCGTGCCACCTCTGCACCCCGGCCGCCGGCCGCCGGGTGCTCCGCGCTTTCCCGCCTCGCTCTGGGCGCCTCCCTCCGGGAAGGGCCGGCTTGGGCGAGCAGGATACCGGGAGGAGGCAGAGCCTATGGGGTGGGACCCAGCTGGGGACGTGCGGGTTGACCGGGGGCCCTCACATCTTGTCGATGCCTTCTGGAATGCAAACAATGACAATTGCCATCGCTGTCCCCCGACGGCCTCCGCATGTCATCTTGGGCCTGAAAGCTGCAGTGAGTGTGCTTTGCCACTTAGCAGCTGTGTGACCCCGAAGGAGTGACTGCACGGGTCTAGGCCTGGGTGGCCTCGTGTGAACAAAGTAGAGAAGCGACTGTCTACCAAGAGGACTTAATAGAAGGCCAAGGGTGTTCTGGGTGCCATGTGGGCACACCGTTCCTCCTGCTCCACTCCTGGGGTCTCGGGAACAACAGCCAGAACTCCATGTGGACGCTACCCTCGCCAGAACCCCCGTGGGGACCAAGCCCCTGCAAGTGCTCTGTGTTTCCTCTTAGGCCCTCAGAGCACTGTGGGCCGGGAGCCAGGCACGCGGGGCGAGGCCAGGCCTCCTGGGCATGGATGGTGCACTGATCATCTGAGTTCCAACAACGTCAGGGGAAGCACAAGGAACGTCCTGCAAACTTTCCAGAGCCTTCCTTGGGACCTCTGAGCACCTGGGTCGTCTCTGACCTGTAACCAGTGTGCTTTGTTGGGGGAGGGCGGGTCACGGAGCGGGGAGGAGGACCTGCCTCCCAGGTCTCCCTGTGCACGTGCAAGTGTGCTCCCAACCGCCTGTATATTTGCCAAAGGGAACTCTCATTTGTTGAGCAGCGTGGGAGGTGTGGGAGGGAGGGAGTGTTAATACTGTTTGAAACCAATTTGGATGTGATTGAATGAGAGGCTTCCTGTTTACATTTCTCTTTGATAATTGCCTATTACAACAGGCTGGAGTGACACGGCGGCACCCCAGCCAGAACCTTGGCTGTTGGCAGGTTCCCCTAGCTTTGAACTAGCTCTGTCTGAGCTCAGCCTGGGATGCTGGGGGAGCTCCCGCACCCCTCCTGCGGCGGGCAGGTGACATCTCAGCCCCCTCCTGACCTCCCGTACTGCCTTCACGCATGGCTTCCCCAGCCTGGACTTTGACTTCCTGTCTCCCGCCCTTCCCCGCCCTGCCTCTGCTCAGATGCCTTGTGCTCGTGTTTGTTTCCTGGTTTTCTCCCCATCCCATCCCCAACCCCAGATCTCCCAGAGGGAGGCCCACAAGCTCTACATCAGCCAGTCCTGAGGGGCTCCAACCATGCTTCCTGACCTATCCACCCCTCACTTCTCTCAGGGAACCCTGACCACACCGCAGACCTGCCGGCATTCTTTGGACCCTGAGCACTGCTCGGGATTAGCTGTGCCTCCAGCACATGGCATTGCAGGCCTCCCCACAGCCTTCCTTGAAACTCCCAGCAGCCTTCCTCCTGACTGCCCATGGCACTAACCCGCCCACCGCATGCGGCCACAGCCAGCCAGTCTCTACTTCTGGCCTTCCTGTGTGTTCCCTAACTGGTCCCGTGTGTGGACTTTGCCTCCTCAGCCAGACGGAGAGCTCCTGGAAGGCAGGCCATGGCTCAGGCTGCTCCAGCACTCCCACTGAGTGCCTGGCTGGGTGCTGGGCATAGAGGGGCACTTAGAAGACCTTGCCGAGTGTAACCTAAGGAGGCTGGTCAAGGTTGGGGAGGGAGGCGTGGACTGAGGCTGCGGGACTGAAGGAGTAGTGGTGGCCCTGAAGTTTTTGTAAATGACAACAAACACCAATTGCAGGAAGGAAAAGAAAGAGTTCTATATATTTAAAAAAATAATAATAAAAATAACAATAGAGGACTAAATCAAAGAGGATCACTGACAGGTCACTAGCTACAGTAACACCTCGCTGACCTGGAGCATCTGGAGCCATTGAAATTCACAAAGGGAGCATCAAGTGTCTCTGAATAGTCAAGATTGATGCCATAAACTCCCGTGCACTAATGCTCACACACTTTACCCTGACTCGAACCCCTCGGTACCCTACGGTTAGGAATCCCTGCTTTTATGAACATTTGTAATAAATGTGGGCAACTGGTTTGTAAATCACAACAGATTAGGAGCACAAGTTAAAGTGTCGTTAACCGGCTTTGGGCCGCCACTCTGACAGCACGGAGAGGTGACAGCTGATGGCCATGGTAAGGGATGAGGCTGATGACCTATCCAGGGCTATCAGCAGGACTCCAAAAGCCCAGCAGCCCAGGGCCATCTGGCAGGGGCACAGAGCCACACCCAGACAAGACGCGCCCTCTAAGCCCAGCATCACTGTGCAGCTCAATATGGAAATGGGTGTTCATAATGATTAACCTTGAGTCACGAAGAAAAGTTAAATGATGTTCAGATGACTCTGTTTAAGAAGTTAAGGAAGCACCTTATTCATTTTAAGTTAGTTGCCCTCCAAAACAGATAAAATTTATTTTAGGAAGCTTAAAAAAAGACATCTTTTGCTAACTAGAATACCAAGTGGTAGCTTCCATTTCCGGTTTCCTGAGCATTTTGTACACATGCTCTCGTTTGGGAGCTGCAAAATTTATCAGCACTTTAGAGATGAGGGCAGGTGACTCACTGAGGGTCCCACGGCCTAAGTAAAAGGGCCAGTCTCAATGTCAAGTGTCCTTGACACGTCCACCAGCCTCACTTCCTCAGTCTCTCCAGGATGACTCAGCCCCCTCCTCCCCACCTTCACGGCACCCCAACCGCCCGGCGAGGGCTCCAGATGGATGTTTCTGTCCTGACACTGAAAATGTCCTTTTCCTCAGCTGTTCCCTTCTGTCCTGGTCTGTCACCCCACCACCCCCAGCAGCCCAGGGCCACTGGGCGTGACTTTCACCCACACTGGGTTTTCCCTATTAGCACACCTCAGCGCTGGGCATCTCACCATTGATATCACTTTGGTTCAAGCACTGGATCTCTTCAGACTGGTTCTTCAGGAAGACAATGGGCTGGACACTTATGCCATCAGCACCTGTAACCCAGAGTTAACCATTTACCGAGAGACAATGTGGTCTAGTGAGCTATAGGGTCAAACTTCCTGGGTTCAAATTCCAGCTCTGCTACCTACAGTGTGGGAAAGTTACGTAATCTCTCTGTGCCTTGGTTTCCCCCATCTGTAAAATGCAGATAATAGTGATACTTAACTCACAACGTTATTGTGACTATCAAAAAAGTTAACATGAGCAAAGTGCTTAAAATTTTGCCTGACAGTAAGCATTTGACAAACATCAGTTGTTATTGCTAACACAAGGCAATTTACATAGATCATCCCCATAATCTGCCTCAAATCCTTTTTTGAGGGTAAGACTGGTTATAAAGAATCTCGAATTGTGATGCCAATCCACTAAGGTAGGTATTTAGTAGCTGAGGCTCCTGAAACACAGAGAAGTAAAGTGACTGACTCTAGGACAAGAGTGCCAGGAGGTGGCAGAATTGAAATTTGTACCTGGGTGCTATGGTCTGAATGTTTATGTCCCCCCAGGGTAGGGTATTAGGAAATGGAGTCTCGGGGAAATCATTAGGTCATGAGGGCAGAGCCTCGTGGAAGGGTTAGTGCCCTGATGAAACTTGTCCCTTCCACCATGTGAGATTACAAATAGGAGGCACTGGCTATGAACCAGAGGCGGGCCCTCACCAAACAACACATCTGCCAGTGCCATGATCTTGGACTTCCCAGCCTCCAGAACTGTGAGAAATAAATGTTTGCTGTTAATAAGCCACTCAGTCTCTGGTATTTTTATATGTGATCCTGAACAGACTAAGACACTGGGTCTACCTGACATTTGACTCATGATCTTTCCACGACGTCATAACTACCTCTCTCAGTAGAAATGTTCAAGAGAAGAACTTCCTTGGGAACATAAGAGAGCAGTCTTCCCACTTCTGAAAACTGGAGTTCCCGCTTTCAAATCCTGCTTCGAGAGATTCAATCACCCAGATATTACATTTTCAGAACCTGAGAAGGAAAGTTTGGGAGGAGGGAGTACTTCCATTTTTCAATAGCAGAGAAGCCCGAGAGGCAAAGTTTGCCATCATCATTGTCCGTGGGTGTTCTGGTGATCCATCACTATGTAACCATGGCCTCAAATCTTAGTGGCTTGAAACAATGCTAATCATTTTATTATTCTCTCTCGCACTTCTCAGGGTTGGCCAGGCTCAGCCAGGTGGTTCTCATCAGGGTCCTTCATGTAGCTGCAGTCAGATGTCGGCTGGGCCTAGAGTCATCTGGAAAGTCTCCTCACTCACGTGGATGGTGGTTGATGCTGGTGGTTGGCTGGGACCTAGTGGGAACTGAGGCTGGTGGTTAGTATAGGACCAGAACACCTACACGTGGCCTGGGCTTCCCCACAGCATGGCGGCTGGATCCCAACAGCAGGAGTCCCTAGAAAATAAAGTGGAGGCACATGGCATTTTTCTGACCTAGCTTTGGAAGTCACATAAGTGTCACATCTGCAGTGACTTCTGCTCTTCAAGGCAGTCACAAAGTCCCACCCAGGTTCAAGGAGAGGGCACAGAGACCACTACTCACGGGAGGAGTGTCAAGAGGAGTACGTAATATAGGATATACCGTGAAGACCGTCTTTGAAAATTAGTGTGCCACGAGGCAAGCTTTCCTGGAAGAACTTTCCGTTTGAAGGAAAATTGTGATGAATGGCAAATTGAAGCTCTAACAAGGACCCCTCTCTGTCATCACATCTGATGATAGCTCCTTCAGGGAACCAGCCACAAGAGACATGGTTGGCAGCAAGATTTACTGCTCTGCCAAAGCTGTCGTTGAAATAAATAGGATTAGGGCTGCAGTGACTTCATCATCTGGACTGTTCTAATAACATGTAATTTGCAGCCATGCCGTAACCAGCAAAGCTGAGGGGGCATGTGAGTGAGATTGCCTGGTCACCTTCTGTACAAGTCCGTTTGCTGGAAACCTGGCAGGTCCTAGACCTTGTCCCAGAAGACAGGTCTTAAATCCGCCCCTTACTAGCTTTTTTTTATGAAGACAAATGCTGGAGGTGATTTAGATTTTGAAGTTCCTGAGTCAGCCAGAGCCCCAGGAAATGTCCTCCATCTTCCCCCAGCCCCTTTCTGAGATCTCAGTCCCAAGCCTGGTTGCGAGCATTCCCGCTGGAGAGCACGGGTGCTGGGGCCTGGCTCCCAGGGGACCTTCGTCCAGCCTCCAGGCGTGCTCAGCATCCATCCTCGACCCACCGTGGCAGGCCCTGCTGAGGGGTGGCTCCTAAGACGTGGAGCACAGGATGGTGGAAAGACCGCTACCCCGGCCGGTCCCACCCCTTTCCCCGTGGCTGCTTGACCCAGCCCGCTGCTGGCTTCCTTCTGGTCTCTCCCCTCCAGCTCCCTGGCCCTGCTGCGGGAAGCACAGCCTCCTAACCACAGCATCTGTGGCCCTCCCATGCAGACCAACCTGATGTTGTCCTAGGCCCGTCCCCTTCCGGCCTGAGCAGTGAGCGGCAGGGCTGGCCTTCCAGAAGGGCCGCAGAGCAGCGCGTGCCTTCATCACACCCTTGAGGCTCACACTCCTGTGAGGACTTTCTGCCCATGGGGGCCATGAGTGAGGCTGCAAGTGAGCAGAGGGGCCGAGGAGACTCCAGTCCCTGGGGTAGGTGGGCTGCTCTACTGGCCTGGGATGTGATGTCACTGCCTCTGGGCTGCCGCTCTTGCCCCTGCAGAAGCTCATCCCGCTGTGGGCCCTCCTGATCCCACAGGGGGTTCCCTTAGTGAGTGAATTGCCCCTGATCTCAGCTCCTCACCTGGGAATTCTCAGTACAGAGCAGCAATGAAATCCGGAAGTTTCCTAAAGTCCTAGGTAAATGACACCACCCAGATTATCCAGATCTAGAGAAATGTCAGTAACAATCGTCACCGTTTTTTGAGCCCCTACTATGTGCCAAGCACAACACCAGTGCCCTATTCTCAGTATTAACTCCTTGCAATAACCATTTTACAGATGAGACCACCAAGGCTCAGAGATGTTAAACAGATTTCTCATCGTGTCATACCACTAAATGTTGGAGTCACTACATGAATCCAGATCTGTATGTTTGCAAAGTCCTCAGGAGAAGCCATGAAGTATTTCTGACATACGCTAGGCCTTGGCAGGTAGCCCCTGAGTCCACGGAATAACCCAGTCTGGAGTCTCCCATTTCCTCCTCGGTCCCCTTTGCATACGACAGAACCAGAACCAGTGGGTCTGGGCGCGGGGAGGACAGTACGAATGGCAGGAAAGCTGGCAGGCTGGCAGGCTGGGGCTGGTCTGGAGATGGGCTCGCCCACCATGGGGTCCAGCTCATGCTGTTGTGGAGGGAAGTCAGGTCTTAGATGCTAAAGTTCCAAAGATAAAGGGATTTCTGAAGATGACTCCACAAGGCTAGGGGTGCTGCTGGCTGTTTTGACAGCTTAGCCATTACCCAGGGGAAGGCCCCTCCCCATGACTGCCCCTGAGATAGCTCCTCACCTTCCCCTTCCCCCGAAGAAGTACTTTCGGTGGAAGGTGCATGGACTTTAGGTTCAAGTCCTTGATAGGCCACTTGCTAGCTGTGTGACCTCAGGAAAGTCACTCAACGTCTCTGAGCCTCAGTTTCCTCCTCTGTGACTGTGGATAATAATACCCATCTGCCTGTTGTTGGGAGGATTCGAGATCTTAGTCATGAAGCCCTCAGCCCCTGGCACGCGGGAGACATGACGATGCTGGCATTATTATCCTGGACCCCTCAGAGGGCAGGACACTGAGGACAGGTTGATCAAGTCCCTGCCAGAGTGTGGAGGAAGCTGCACAGTCAGCAAAATCTCCAGTGCGAGCTTGGATGGGTCTCTGGACCCCCAGGCTGGCTGGCTCATAGGGCAGGCCTTCCTCAGCCCGCTGAGAGCAGCTGCCATGGAGGGTGGCGGTTTCCCTGAGGAAGTCTGGTTCAGTGAAGAGGAAATAAGAAACGGCTTTGCGCCGGGCCTCATTCAGGAAGGGCCAGAACAGGGATCTGAACCCAAGACTATCAACCACTTTTCCTTGCCCCAGACAGGAGAGAAGAAGGAAAACGCGAGCCGGCCTGATGGGGCCAGACCTCTGTTTGCTGGGAACCCAACCCAACAGAGCTTTGTGTGAGAACTGGGGAGAGTGCCCTGCCCTCACCCAGGGTGCCTGACAAGGGCTAGGAGCGCTGGACAGGAAAGGCAGGTTTCCTGCTGGCCTTGGGCTCTGGAGAGGCCAGGCCGGACCAAGAATTTCCGGCAGAACAGGCCCACTCGCTGCTGCTGCCCCCAGCAGGGGCTGCCACTCACAGCCCTTAGATGCGGGCACCCAGCCCAGGACTCCTGCCCCACAGTCCCAGGCCCCGAGGGGTCCAAACTCGGGAAACTACCTTCTCCCAGAGAGCGGGAGGGAGGAGAGGACGGGCCTGTTGGATCCAGGGCTCTCCGGCCTCCCATCCTTCGCAGGTCTTGCCCCACTTCAGCAGCCAGCGCTCCTCCAGGTGGGCCAGGAGTGGCCCCTGGGAGGGGTGGTGGCACAGCCTGTGTCCACTCATGGGGACGAGGGACAGAGTCTTGGAAGCCCCGGTGGAGAGGGACACATGACAGGAGAAGTGGCTGCTGTGGACCCCTGGAGGCCTGGCTGGCGCAGAAATGTCCGTCAGAGGCCGCCCTGGCGTTGGGCCCTGGATGGCTCCCGCCGCACACCCAGCTCCCCCCACGCGGGGCCCAGCAGGGGCTAAAGGCCACGTTCCCACGCCGCTCCCCCTGGAGCTGGGCCAGGCCCCAGGCAGCGCCTTTCCCTGCCGCGCCAGCTCAGAGCCCGGAGCACCTCAGGGTCCGGTCTGGGGGGAGCCAGGCGGTTTCAGTTACCTGCCGACGGGGCCCAGGCAATCAATGCCTCTCTATTTCCTGAAAGGTTCCACACTCACAGTCGTGGGCCCAGGACAGACTTGCAGTATCTTCCCATCCAGGAAAAGCCCTGGGCTCCTGGTGGAAATAGAGAGGTGTCCCCCCCGACACCAGCAGCGATGAACTGAATCCCAAGTCCTTGAACATGGCCTCTGGTTGTGGGGTGGGGTGTACTTAAACTACCTGAGGACCTGAATTTGTTTATTCATTCAAAGGTTGCGCTTCTGCTCGAATGTCAGGACGCTGTGGTTGCCTTAGGGCACGGCGGCCATCCACACAACCCTGCAGAGCCCCGGGAGCTGACAGGAGCCGGTTAGTTCTCTGTCAATGAGAGACCTAGACGGAGTGGTCCTGAGGGGACCATCCAGCCGGCAGTGTGCAGTCCTTGGTCACTATGTCCTGGTCTCTGCTAGCAGGAGCCTTAATCCCTGGGGCTGATTAGGAGAAGAGACTGCAAGTAGCCCCAGCCATTCTGGCTGTCATGGGGGCTGTGCCCGTATGGTCGTTGACTGGCTGGCATGATCAGACCCAAAGTTGCCAGAGGACACTCTCTAGGGCCCCTGCTCCAGGCCCTTAAGTTGTTGCTTGGCTGGAAGAACCTAACAGTCAAAGATGAGCAGCTCTCCAGGCCCCAGTCCTCCCCCCAGGGACCCCTTACCCACCACGGCCAGGTCAAGGAAGGACTTGCCCTCTGGCCTCCCATCCACCATGGCCATGGAAGCACACACAGGAGAGCTTGAGCTCCTTGGAAGTGTCTAGATGAAGCTTTCCAACAGGAAACCCCAGCAAGGCCTCGGCCGGTGGGGTAAGGACTGCTGGTCAAGGCTCTCTGACCAGGTGGGACCAGGCAGGGCCACTTCAAAGAAGATCTTCCAATGGCCATGATCAAAAAATCTACAAACAGTAAATGCTGGAGAGGGTGTGGAGAAAAGGGAACCTTCTTGCCCTGTTGGTGGGAATGTAAATTGATACAGCCACGATGGAGAACAGTATGGAGGTTCCTTAAAAAACTAAAAATAGAACTACCATACGACCCAGCAATCCCACTACTGGGCATATACCCTGAGAAAACCATAATTCAAAAAGAGTCATGTACCACAATGTTCATTGCAGCTCTATTTACAATAGCCAGGGCATGGAAGCAACCTAAGTGTCCATCAACAGATGAATGGATAAAGAAGATGTGGCACATATACACAATGGAATATTACTCAGCCATAAAAAGTAACAAAATTGAGTTATTTGTAGTGAGGTGGATGGACCTAGAGTCTGTCATACAGAGTGAAGTAAGTCAGAAAGAGAAAAACAAATACTGTATGCTAACACATATATATATACTCTAAAAAAAAAAAAAAAAGTGGTCACGAAGAACCTAGGGCAGGATGGGAATAAAGACGCAGACCTACTAGAGAATGGACTTGAGGACACGGGGAGGGGGAAGGGTAAGCTGGGACGAAGTGAGAGAGTGGCATGGACATATATACACTACCAAACGTAAAATAGCTAGCTAGTGGGAAGCAGCCGCATAGCACAGGGAGATCAGCTCGGTGCTTTGTGTCCACCTAGAGGGGTGCGATAGGGAGGGTGGGAGGGAGACGCAAGAGGGAGGGGATATGGGGATATATGTATATGTATAGCTGATTCACTTTGTTGTAAAGCGGAAACTAACACACCATTGTAAAGCAATTATACTCCAATAAAGATGTTAAAAAATTGTTTTAAATTAAAAAAAAAAACAAAGAAGAGCTTCCGTGGCCTCCATGAGAAACTGGCTGGCGTCCTGGAGACTGGGCATTCTGGCCTCCTGGCATCCGTCCATGCCCCCCTTGCCTGCCACAGCTGCCATCCCTCCTCAGGAGGCTCCTGGGAAGCTGAACTCCTCCACAACCGAGAGGTGCGGCCCCAGCAGCACAAGGTTCACTGGCACGGGAGGGGCAAAGGCCCCCAGAGAGCAGGGCCAGAGGCTTCTCAGGGTGCAGCCAAGGCCGGATGTGCCCTGCCCAGAAGGACCTGTTCTGGGCCAGCTCAGGGAGGTCTAGAAGCCTGCACAGGGCCGCCGGAGGAGGTGGGCCCCACAGGGACAGAGCCCTGCCCTCTGGGTCCAAGGACCTGTCAGACCCTGGCAAATCATTGAGCTTGTCAGAGCCTAAAAATCAAGTGAGTCAGGGAGATAAGACACGCAATTAGCCAGTAAACTGGCCGCCTCATGAATCACTTCACTTCCAGGCAGCAGATTGCCACCTACATCCCACAGGTGGAGAACTCGCATCTGACGGGTGGGCATTCTCCCAGAGGTGAGGGGTGAGATCCTGGGACACGACCCTACTGGACAGAATGGGGCAGGGAACACCCCAGACACCAAGGCGGCCTGGAGAGAGGTTCTAGGGCTGCCCCTCGTCTGCTGCGTGACCTGGACAGCTTCCTTTAGCTCATCCGTAAAATGGGCCTATAATGCCTGTCCTTCTTTGAGGCTCTGGGGAATATCAGGTGAGCCAAGGGAAGCAGACCTGTTGAGTGAATAGCAGGCTGCTGTGTACATGTGCCTGTGTGAGCGCACACAGACACACACACACACAGACAGACACACACAGACACACACACGCACGCACGCACGCACACACACACACACACACACGGGAGGAATTGTCCCTCCTGCTGTTGGTGTTGTTATTATCTGGGTCCAGCAGTGCATTTCCCTATAACATGCACAATCAGGGACCATAGTTGCTGTTAGGGACTAAACTGTGTCTCCTAAAATTGGCATGTTGAAGGCCTAACCCCCAGTTCCTCAGAATGTGACTGTTTCTGGAGATAGGGTCTTTGAAGAGGTGATTAAGGTGAAATGAGGTGGACCCTAATACAATCTGACTGGTGCCCTTATAAGAGGGAGAGACACCAGGAAAGGCCATGTAAGGATGCAGTGAGAAGGTGGCCAAAGACAGAGGCCTCCAGGGAAACCACCCCTCCTGACACCTTGATCTTGAACTTCCAGCCTCCAGAACTGTGAGAAAACAAATTTTTGTTGTTCAAGTCCCCCAGTCTGTGGTGCTTTGTTACAGCGGCCCCAGGACACTGATACTAATACCTCACCTTGCTTGTCCTGGAAACTCCTCTCAAAGCCTCCTCACGGGTGGTATTTCCTTGGACCTGGACCCTGCTAGGCAGGGGCAAGCTCCTCTCCAGCCGTCACATTTGGGGTGGGGTCACCCTCACCGTCTCCTGTAGGGCGGCTCCTTCCCAGCCAGACCAACGGCCCTCTCAAGAGTCCCTGGCACTCAGGCCTCTCTCTGGTCAGCAGCCTGCCAGCTGGGCCTGCACCTGCCCAGCAGGGCTTGGTTAGCCCCTCAGCGGGGGCCTGGAGCCAGGTGTGGGTGCCCCCATCTGTACCGCTTCTGGACCCTCAGCCCACTTGGCCTTATTCTTTCTCCTGGCTCCCAGCCAGATTGAGAACCCCTTCAGGAAGGCTCAGCAAGTATTCCCTGAGGCGGGCATCTCAAAATTCTTCCAGAAACCCAGCTATGGTTTCCATTCCTCGTCTAGCTGACCAGGGCATTCAGGAGGATCCTGGAGGCCAAAGAGAGGTGGGAACAGACGGAGCATCAAGAGGACAGGTGTGAGGGCCCCTCTGCCTGCAGGCCCGGGCCCCCAGGGGCAGGTCCTCTTTGGTACATCCTTCCGCCTGAACCAGGCTGTGAGCCCGGCTGGAAACAGCAATGCCTTCTCGGCATGACCCCTGGATGGCTGACCTCTGATGCTGCGGTCGCTGAGGTGGCCACTCTGCTAGGAGGGTCCTAGTTTGAGGTCAAGAGCCTCACCACTGCGGGCGAGGAGCAGAGGCCAGTGCTCTGGAGGCTACTTTGGCCATCGAGGGGTCACGACCAGGAGGTCATGAGAGAAGGTGGTCAAGCTGGTGCCCACCACAGTGTCCAGAACTGAATTAACACCAGGCCTTTTGTGCCAGACTCAAGGAAGGAAAGGGCTTGCGTTCTCTCCTCAGCCCCCGAGGACACTGTCTGCCCTCCCTCCCCTTCCAGGAAGAGCTTCCCTTGTACCGGGAGACCTTGCGGCTCTGCCAGAGCTGCTCTGGTCATCCTGGCTGCACTGCAGGGAAGCCGTGGGGGAGGGGCGGTCAGTCTAGCCAGGTCTGAGCGAGGGTTTCCACCCCTTGACGGATGGTTGCCCTGATGCGTCCACTCATTCGTTTATTCAATAAGAAGCTACGAAGCATCTTTCTGACCCAGACTCTGTGCTAGGCTCTGGCCCAGGGTGGGTGGGAAAGCTGTGGAAAGTCCCCGTGGTTTGCACAGGGATTTATGACTAACGTGAGGGATGAGGAGCCCTTTCTCCAGAGGCGGGTGGGTGCCTGACAAGGAAGGAGACACACACGCACCCCAATAAAACTCCTCTGAGAAGCTCTTTGTGGCTGGGCTGTTTGTCCTCCAAGCACATCTGGGGCCAGGACCCAGCCCCACACCGTGTTAGCTTTGTGTTCCCAGGTCCTCCACGTGGGAATGGTTACTCTAGGCTGTGCTGCAGGGGGAGTGAAGAGGGTTGGGTGAGCAGAGGTGAGCATTCGACACAGCGACCTTGCCCTTCTAGCCCATCCCCAGGTGGCCCCCCCAGACACTGAAGGGGCTGGTGTTTCTTGAGTGCTGACCATGCCAGGGGCTGGCAGCGGTGGGACGGAGCTCTCGGCTGACGCGGCCAAGATCAGGGGCATCGGGACATTTCCTCCTCTTGCTCAGGCCCAAGCCCTGGGTTACCCAAAGGCCATGTGTCTTAATTCTCTGCCTCGTCTGTGCCTACAGCCACAGGGCTGAATATGGCCTCTCACAGTCATCACCAAGTCCTGTGAACTCAGCTCAATATATCCCCATCCCACTTTTCTGCTCCATCTCCATTACTGCCACAGTCTCACCCGAATGGCTGTTAGAGCCTCCCAATCCCCTTGTCCCTTACAATCTAGTCTACCTTCACAGCCAGAGTGATTTTTAGAGTACATGAGATCATGTCACTTCCCCGTGGTTATTGGAATAAAATCTGGATTCCTTACCGTGGCCTGTAGTTCTGTACAAAATAGGGCCCCTCCCGGCCTCTCCCACCACTCCTTCTCTACATCAGCCATCAGCCTATTGTTCAAACTCGGGGAGCAGGACATATTTCCACCTTACGGGGAGCTTCTCAGCCTTCCCCTCCTTAGAATATTCTCCCCCCAGATTTCGCCTGTCACAGCGCAAGCATCACCTCCTTAAAGCAGCATTCTCTGACCCCTCCAGGCTCTCTCGCGGCATCACCCTGATTTGTTCTGTTTATCGCATTTACTGTCACTGAAATGATCTGTTTTGAGTATTTTTTTACTTGTTCTCTCTCCCCCACTAAGATAGAAGCTCCAGGAGGGCAGGAAATTTCTCTATCACTGTCACTGCCATAGCTCCTGCATCTGGAAAAATGCCTGGCACACTCGTGGGTATTCAATACATTGCTGTTGAATAAATGCACAAACGGAGACCAGGCAGTGGGAATAAAACCAAAACAGAATCTGACATGGTCCCAGCCCTGGGGGCTCCAATATGGAGGCATGATAGTGAGAAACGGGCATTTAAAATGCAATGTGATAAGCATTTCTGTAAATGCCAGGACCACTGCTGTGGCGCCCCTTGAAGAGACACCTACCCAGAGTGTGTGTGAGCATGTGCAGGGCAGGCTTCCTGGGGAAGCCATGTCCAAGTTGAGATTTAACAGATTGTAAGCAGGTGCAGGGGAGGGAGAGGAGCTTGTCTCAGGCAGGGACACCTGAACCTACAGAGAGCCAGAGGGCGAGAGAGCACAGGGAGGGGGTTCCGAAAACAGCACCTGCAGCGCATCTGACCTGCCCGACTGGAGAAGGACTGTCTTCACTTCCTCCCTGGGCTACTTGGAGGAGGGGATCCAGATCATTCATTTATTCCTTGAACTCTCACCACTGGGCTCTGACAACATGCCAGGGCCTGGGCTGGGCACTGGGGAGGCAGAAATGAAAGGGCTTAGTCCTCTGTGGGTACAGAGACAATGCTGAGCTATAATGATAAAGCAAGTCCCAGCCCAAGACCACAGCACTAGGCGCCAGCCCCTGGGTGCAGAGGGTACTGCTGGGTCCTCCTGCCACACATGTGCCTGGGCTTCGAGGCTAAAGCAGGGACACTCCTGCCAGCCCTGCAGGGACTTGTCCCTGAACTGGTCCTGCTGCCTGAGGAGCCTGCCTTTCTGCTCTTTCCTGCGCACGCTTGCTCGCCACACACTCGGGCACACACATCACCTCTGCCCTGACCTCACACAGGCCCCCACGTCTTCACACACTCACTTACTCCATCCCAGTGTGCCGAAAACGCTCACATATCACACTCCCGCCCTCCAGAAGGAAGAAACTCCTTCGCTACTTGGGAGGACCCAACACATTTGTAATATTACAGACAAAACCAGCACAAGGTAATGTAATCTTAATGATATATATCACACGATGGGATGATTCAAGCAGGCTTCTTGGAAGAGGAGAATTTGAGCCAGGTCTTGAAGAAAGTCATGGACTGGTGAAAAAAGAAGAGAAAAGAGTTTGTTTTAAAGACGCAATTAAGCAAGCTCTTCAGGCTACAAAAAAAAGATAACGTATTGACCCATGGAACTGATACGTCAGGGTTGGTGTGGCTTAAGACAGTCTTGGATCCAGAGGCTAGAATGATTCCAACAGAGCTCTGTCTCTGTCTCTCTCACTCTCCTTTTTTTTTTGGCCAAGCCACATGGCTTGTGGGATCTTAGTTCCCCAACCAGGGATTGAACCCGGGCTCTCGGCAGTGAGAATGCAGAGTCCTAACCATTGGACTGCCAAGAGATTCCCTCTCCCTCTCTCTCTCTCTCTCTCTCTCTCTCTCTCTCATGTATTTCCCAACAGGGTTCTCACCACATGGGAGGCCAGACCTACCTTAGCAATTCAAGTGGACCGAAACTGTCCCTCCCAAGAGCTCTAGCAGAAAAAGGCTTGGAGGACTCTGGCTGGCCTCATCTGAGGTCACATGCCCATTTCTGAAACAATCCTTGTGGTCAGAGATATGGAGGTCTCTGATTGGCTAAGCCTGAGGCATGTTCTTACTTCTCCAGCAGGCCTGCCCCATCCAAACCACATGGAATGAGTTCCCTAAGGGAAAAAAAGGGCTCTGTAATCAGAAGGGGGGATGGGTACTAGACAGGTAAATTAACAGAAGTCAAATACCCCTTCCTTAAATATCAGCCCCTCCCTTGGTTTTAGCACTTACATTTTTTTTTTAAACACTTCCACATACTTTATCCAGTTTGCTTATCAGGAGATCATCTTGAGCTGGGTATGGTTATCACCCTTGTTCTACTATTGAACAGAGCACTTTCAGACATTGAACTCGATTTTTCTGTTCTACTATCATAGAATAGGCCAGAGAATCACCTTGGAATCCGTTGAGTCATCTTCTCTAGAAGGACAAAAGACCTTGGAGCTCTGGGGTAAAACTTCCTCAGAAGATGGAAGTTGGGGGTGGGACATGGGGGATTGGTTCTTGACACACCAAGTTTGAGGTGTCTTTGGGACATCCAAGTGGAACAGCCCAAGAGTCAGTTGGGTATATGAGGCTGGAGCCTCCCCCTACAAATGACCAGACATCACTGCCATGGTCAGAGCTTCTTTTCCCCGTGTGTTAAAGTAGACAGTCAAGGAGCATCCATTCAGAGCACAGGGGCTGAAGTCCTGAGCTCAGGCAGCGTGTGGGGATGGGGTGAGGGGAGTGCTGTATACGAGGAGATCTGCCTGAGTTTGTCCCCTCTGTGCCAGGGAGAGCCAAGGTCAGCCCAGGACCCCCAGCCCATCTGAAAGGACCTCTAGACCTGGATCTATCACTGACCACTGACCACTTCTCTCCTTGGTGCCTCAGCTATCACCACCAACACTACAGGGCTATGTAAGCTGGTCTCCAAAAATGGTCCCCAATGATGCACACCTCCCAGCATTCATGCCACAATGTAGTCCCCTCCCCCACTGAATGTAGGCAAGCTGGTGACACACACTGTTCAACAGAATGTGGGAGAAGTGATTCCATGCCAATTTCAGCCTTAGTCTTTATGACGAATGGCAGCTTCTACTTCCTCTTTCTTGGAAGGTTCGCTTTTGAGATCCCTGAGTCACCATGTAAGATGGCTGGCTACCTTGCTGAAGGGACCATGTGGAGAGGCCACATGGAGAAGAAAAGAGGCCCAGATGACCCAGCATCTTCATTCAGCCTCTAGATGGCTCCAGCCCCTGCCTTTACCTGAATGCCCCTCATGAGACACCACCAAGCAAGACCAGCAGCTGAACCCAATCAACCACAGAACCACAAGAGATAATAAGATAGTGGTTGTGGACTTCCCTGGTGGCACAGTGGTTAAGAATCCGCCTGTCAATGCAGGGACATGGGTTTGAGCCCTGGTCCAGGAAGATCCCACATGCCGCTGAACAACTAAGCCCGTGCGCCACAATTACTGAGCCTGCGCTCTAGAGCCCATGAGCCACAACTACTGAAGCCCATGCACCTAGAGCCCGTGCTCCGCGACAAGAGAAGCCACCGCAATGAGAAGCCCGCACACCGCAATGAAGAGTAGCCCCCGCTCGCCACAACTAGAGAAAGTCCACACGCAGCAACGAAGACCCAACGCAGCCATAAATAAATAAATAAATAAATAATTTAAAAAATCTATCTCTCTCTATATATAAATAAAACAGTGGTTGTTTTCAAGCCACTGAGTTTTGGAGTGGTTTGTTATGCAGTGATAGACAGCAAAAACCATCTCCCTGTTGGGGAGATTGGCTGGTATTCCTAAGTCTTGTGCTGCCTTCCTCCCAGCCCCCAAGACCTAACATGGTTAAGTCAGGACCACGTGAATGATCACGTTAATAACCATTCTGAGCAGGCTGGCTAGTTTTTAGGACACGTACAGGAAGGGGTGCACACATGTTGTCAGATTCCAGGACTGAGGTTCCAAAAGACACACAAAACCCTGTTCCCACAGGGCTAGAGACGAAAGTAGGGGACTGGCTGGCTCCCCCACTCCATCTCTGAGTGCTGGCCTGGAGAAGCAGATGGCAAGGCTCAGATGCCATTCAGATGCCCTTGCACAGCTCTGAGATTGGAGGCTGTGGTATAGTGGGATAGGATGGGTGAGCCACTTCCCATCCTAGTTCACAGGGAAGTGAGCTATCTGAGCATAGCTCTGCCATCTTGGTCCCACCTGGGTCCGCATTATATTCCCCCAGCACACTAGACCCAATCCCTCTGCTGCAATCTCCATGCTTCATCTGTCCTGGACCAGCTTTTTCCTGATTCCCATCTTTTATAGGCCCAAGCATCACCCTGCAACAATAATCACTTCTCTGCTCTGGGGAATCTTTCCTTCTGTTTTCCCCAGATCTCCAGGATCACAGGGTCATTGTCATACGTGGCCTGTATTCACTGAAATGTGTCATGTGTGACTCTTGTTCCACTACCAGACCATGAGCTTCTAAAGAACAGGGACTACGGCTTCATTTTCCCTCTAACACATTCATTAGTGAATTTGTTCAGTCACTCACCAATCCACCATGTGCTAGAGTCTCTGTTCTGTGGTGGGACATAAAGCAAAAGAGTATTGTCCCTGCCCTTGAATCATATTTGATCTATTGTCCAGTTGGACAGTCAGGTGTGGAAACAATTATTGCAATAAAGTATATTATCTGCGATAATATGATGCTGGAATGGAGGTGTGTACACAATGCAGCAGGAACACAGGCGAGTCCCCAAGGCAGCCTTGGGGGAGATAAATTCACCAGTGATTGTTGTACGCCAGGCTTTGTTCTAAGTGCTTCATTTATTTTATGTTTTCATTATTTTGAAGTGTTTAAAAGTGTGAACTATCATTATTTTAGAATAGATAAATATAGACAAACTACAGAATTCAGAAGGTGCAAATGTCACCCTTTGAGCCTTTCCAGAGGAACACACCTTTGCCCAGATTTTGTACCTTCCAGATATACTACATTTTACGCAGAAGTCTGAATGTGCACCCACGCACACACACTCACAGTTTTTACGTAAATGATCACACAGTATTCTGCATCTTGGTTTTTATTTTTTCATGCGAAAATCTTGAAACTCTTCATATCACTGTAGAAATTCCTCATTCTTGGCTAATAACTGCACAGTGTCAGTATTCCATCATATGAAGATACTATAATTTGTTTAACCATTTGCCTATCAATGGCTATTCATGCTTATTCTAATTGTTCACAATTACAAATAATGCTACAGTGAATAACCTTGCGCAGGTATTATTTTGAACAAGTGTCATATATTTACAGGATAAATTTATAGAAGTGCAATTGTTGGGTCAAGTGTAGCTAAATGTTTAAGAACATTTAGTTCTTAAAAACGTACCACTGGGGCTTCCCTGGTGGCGCAGTGGTTGAGAATCTGCCTGCTAATGCAGGGGATACGGGTTCGAGCCCTGGTCTGGGAAGATCCCACGTGCCGCGGAGCAACTAAGCCCGTGAGCCACAACTACTGAGCCTGCGCGTCTGGAGCCTGTGCTCCGCAACAAGAGAGGCCACGACAGTGAGAGGCCTGCGCACCGCGATGAAGAGTGGCCCCCGCTTGCCACAACTAGAGAAAGCCCTCGCACAGAAACGAAGACCCAGCACAACCAAAAATATAAATAAATAAATAAATAAATAAATAAAAACATTAAAAAAAAAAAAAAAGTACCACTAAGCCCTATAAAGATTTTCCTCTCATCTCCTAATAGAACCCCCTTCTGCCACCACCAAAAGAGCCTAGCAGGCAGAGGAGAGGAGGAAAAAGACAACACTTTCTTTTAAAATGCTTCTCTCTTTCCTTCTTTATCTTTTAACTATAAGTGTAAATTTCATATACAAATATTAAATATAAATTTCATGTACAAATGTATATTATATATAAAGTATAAATAAAATTTAATAATACAATACCATTTAATAATACAAATATGAAATTTATAGATTTAGATGAATAACAAATGCAAATATAAAATTCAACAAGGGGGCACGTGGTCCGGGAGCCACTTGCAGCCGCCTTGGGACCGCAGGGCAGAGTCGGCCTGAGGAGGAGGGCAGGACACCTGGCCCAGGTTCCCCGGTCGGAGTCCTGGGTGGTGTCTCGTCTGCAGCAAGTTCAGGCTCATAAGCCAACCTGTGGCATTTTTGTTTACGCCGGTTTGGTTGGGCTTTTGTGTCACTGCCTCCAGAGCAGTCTGCCCGATGCGCGACCCGGATCCAACACCGGTGGAGGGGCTTCCCTGGGGGAGCGGATGTTTATGGCCGCGACACCTGGAGGGTCAGGAGGGGCTAACCAGGCAGGCCGGGAGCGGGGAGGCGCCCAGACAGAGGAAGGGACAGCTGCCTGCAGAGGTGGGGAAGCAGCAGGCATTCTGAGAGCTGGCGTGGTTCCGAGCGCTGCAGCTTCCCTCGTGAGGACGGGGGGGATGCGGGCTGGGACGGGTGGGGCGGTGAGCACCACAGGCGCTTTGTGATTGATTTGATTCATCTTCAGCTTTCGCACGAAGTGACCAGAGTTTCACCTGCAGTGATCACAGGTGTGACTGAAGAATCGGTTTCCTGCAGCCTCTAGGCAGCCCCACCCAGGGTTCAGACCTCTGAGACCCACCCCCTGACTCCTCGGCCTGGTGGGCCCAAAAGGCAGCCACCTGTGGAGACCTGGCATCAGACAGGCCCCACAGGGCCACACTGGGGCGCCCATGCTGGCCCCCTGAGGGAGAAGGCTGGCAAGGAGAAAGGCCATGGGCATGCCAGCCCCTGCCCCGCTGTGGGCGGCTGTGCACACAGGAAGCCAGTTACCCTCTCCCCATCGAGCCCTCAGGAATATTCTCGGTATTTACTATTCCTCCTTATCTCAGGGGGCCCTCTGGAGCCTTTGACCCCATACCAGGGTGAGGCAGGAAAGGAAACGACAGGGGCTGGGAGAAGAGAAATTTGCCCTCCTCTGTGTCTTGGGACTCCAGGCATCCAGGGGAGCAGGCTCTGCCGCCCCAAATTGCCACTAGCTGGGCCCAAGCCTTGTCGTCGTCCCTGCACCTACAGCAGGCCCCCGGTCACTGTCTCCGGTCACTTCCCACCAGCCCACCTTCCACATCGGGATCCTCCTGAAATGTCACTCCCCTTCGCATCACTCTGCTGGGCCACCTTCAGATGAAGGCACATTCTCTTCTATGACTCAAAAGGCCCTTTGTCATCCCGGCCTACCTGTCTGCCCTCATTTGTCCCTGTTCCCACCTCATTCTGGGCCCCAGGCACAATGTCCCACAGCCGTTCCCCAAAAGCACCGTGGCTCCTGTATTAGTCCCTACAGATGCTGTAACCAATGACCACAGACTAGTGGCTCCAAACAACACAGGTTGATCATCTTCTGGTTCTAGAAGTCAAAAGTCCAAAGGTGGGTCTTAGGGGCTAAAATCAAGGTGCCAGCAGGTCTATGTCCTTCTGGAAGTTCTAGGAAGGAATCCATTTCCTTACCTTTTCCAGCTTCAAAAATGCCACCTGATTCCTTGGTTCGTGACCACTTCCTCCATCTTCAAAGACAGCAGTGTGGCATCTTCCAACCTCTCTCTTTCTGACCTCTGTTTCTGTGTTGCCTCTTTTCTCTCTGACACTCCTGCCTCCCTCTTATAAAGGCCCTCGTGATAGCATTTAGGGCCAACCCAGATAATCCAGGATAATCTCCCATCTCAAGAGTCTTAATTTAATTACATCAGCAAAGTCTCTTTTACCATATAAAGTAGCACATTCACAGGTTCTGGGGATCAGGACATGGACATCTTTGAGGGCCAATATTCCTCCTGTCACAGATCACTTGGAGCTTTGGCACGTTCAGGTCCCTCTGCATTGTGATAGGCAGAATAATGGCCGGCAGAGGGGCTGTAGAGTACTGGGGTTCTGAGGCAGGCCGGGCTCTGCTCACCAAGCTGTGTGCACAGGCCAGGGCTGCATACTCCCAGAGGGGCACCTTTGTCTAATTCGCACAAAGGCTCCATATGGGCCAGGAAATGCCCTGCCTGCAACACCCACCCCTCCCACCCGTCCCTCCACCCGACCGCAAGCTACTCGTGCCTCAGGACTCAGCTCAGTAGGGACATTTCCCTAACTCTCCCCTGTTCTCCACCCATACTCCCAGCTAAGTCAGTCACGCCCTCTTGGGGCTCCCACTTCATCCTGTACTTTCCATATCCTAGCACCTACCACAGGACACTGGGAGTGTCTGTCTGTGAATCTGCCTGGGCGAGATCGGAGCCAGGGCCAGAGCCATCTCTTCTTCCCCAGGCCCTGCCATCTCTATTCCCAAGGCAGAAGCCCCCTCTGGGGTCTTCCAGCTCCTGCCTTCTTTGTCCCCGACTATGTGCAGCCTCAGGTAGGGCTACAGAGGCCCCGTGAAGAAGGTAGGAAGGAAACAGAGGTGGTCCTCACCTGAGAAGTTCTCTCAGCCCCGGGGGAGCCGGCTCCCTACGCGGGGAACCGCAGAGCACCTGCTGCCAGGGTAGCCCAGCCTGGGGCAGGGAAAGTGGAAAGCGTGCAGAACAGAAAGTCCTTTGCTTTATAAAGATCCAGGCTTCTTTTCTACTCCACAAACGTCCCCAAATCTGGAGTGTCATGTGGCCACTTGATCCAATTGGGTAAGGGGAAACGGCAGGGGACTGCCAGCCAGGGGCAAGAGAGCAGTTGGGAGCCTGTGGCTGTCATTCACAAGAAAGACAATGAGCGCCAAACCAGGATGTGTGGCTGGCAAGGAGGGAGCTGGCGGGACTGGGTGACGGGGGGAACATGGCATGAAGGTGAAGGATGAGGCAGAGTGGACGTCTGTGACCCAGGATACGGGCTTAGGAGGTGGAGGAACGGTTCCCAGTGAGAACACTCATATAAAAGGCTACCCGCCACATCCCCAGTGCAGCCGTCTTAGTTTGGGAAACCCCATAAGCAAAGCCTAAGACAAGGACTTGGGTTCAACTAGTTTGTTTGGACTGTGATTCAGGAAAGGGCCAGTCACTGCCCTAGGCACCTGGGACTCAGTCTTCTCGGGGGCCCTCCAGGAAACGTGTGGAGCCTGCCTTAGGATCGTCCTAGTGGAGGATGAGAGTCGGGGGCATCTCTCCATGAACTCCCTGACCCCCAGTGTTGAGGGTGGCCCCTGAGACCATTAACCACCCTCCACTTCTGGGTGCTGCCTAGTTTTCCATAGCTTCAGAGAAAACCTTGAAGCAAAAAAGCAGAGACCAGCTGCAGCAACTTAGGAGGGACATGAGTAACGTGCCCGGAGGTGTCCGCCACAGCTGTGCTGAAGCCGGGCAGGTCGGGGTGGCTTGGCCTGGCTCCCAGAGCGTCTGCTCCGTCCACCCACCTCGATCCCCCTCAGCGCACACCAGCTGCTCCTCTGAAGGGGCAACCGGGCCAGGAGCTCCCTGCTGCCCTACGCCACAGGCCAACCTGGTGTGGATGGAGAGGGGAGGAGAGTGGGAAGCCTCAGTGGCTCAGACCAGGATACTGAGAAGACTCTGGGGTGTTGCCTGGGACCCATGGCAGCATGAGGGCTTGGAGAGGGGGGTGGGTGGTGGAGCAGAGAAGTGAGAAGGGCATTGAGCGGAAGGCATCCAAGCAACAAGGAGGGAAGCTGGCTGTGGGAGGAGAAGGCCACCGAGAATTCCCACACCGAGGAGGACGTGCCTGGGGGGCTTGAAGAAGAAGAACAGTTGAGGGTTTCGGGTTAAATGGCAGCTTACACACATCTAGTTTCACTTTTCCCCCGCAATCTCACTAAAACAATAGAGAGGAAGAATGAGGAAAACAGAAGAAAAGATAACAGCAACGAAACTTGGGAAGCTTACGCAGCTTCCAGAAATGGAAGGTAGGAGAGAAAAGATTTAAACTATTAGAGGATTAGTCGAGGAGAGTCAATATTGAACTAACTGAAATTACAGAGAGAAGAGCCTGGGTAAGGTATGAAAATAGACCCATGCCAAGCACACCTCTGCAACATTTCAGACGAGCAGGGGCAAGGATAGAATTCTACAAGCTTAAGAGGTGGCAGAAAACAGGTCATGTGCCCAGGATGAGGAATCAGAACGGCTTTGATGGTCTCATCAGCAATGTTGGCACGTAAGAAGACGGGAAGGAACACCCAAACAGTAGAGGGAAATGCCCTCCAATCTAGAATCCTCCATCGGGCTAAATGACCAATTATGTGTAAGAATAGACACTTTAAAATTTTTATTTATTTATTTAGGCGGCACCACGGCTTGCAGGATCTTAGCTCTCTGACCAGGGATTGAACCTGGACCCCGGCAGTGAAAGCGCCGAGTCCTGGACCGCCAGGGAATTCCCTAGACAATTTTTTTTTTTTTGGTCGTGCCGTGCGGCATGTAGGATCTTAGTTTCCCAACCAGGGATCGAACCTGTGCCCCCTGCAGTGGAAGCACAGTCTTAACCACTGGACTGCCAGGAAAGTCCCCCTAGACGCTTTTCGATATGTGACATCACAAGAAGATTCCCTCCCAGGCAACCTTTCTCAGGAAACAACCGGAGAGGGTGCTCCCCAAACTGAGAGTGAACTAAGGGAAGAGAAAGGACACAAGAGCCAGGAGGGCCAACCCGGAAAGGAGGAAAGGCCACCACTGGAGGAGGTGCCAGAGGACATGGCTGCAGAGCATAGGAGGCAGTCGGTCCCCACCGGGGTGGGGAAACTCACCAACCTGAGGACAGAGACCTGGGCGAGCCTGGCCCAGATCTGCTCTGCCCCGGGCTTGCCTTGTGTGCTTGTGAAGTGCATGCCCTCCTCTTGTGGCCTGAGGCCGCCCCACAGGGGTTTCTGATTTGTCCTGAGAACAGAATATAATGATCTTCAAAGGGACCACAGCCCTGCCAGGTGCCCCACTATGGGGAGCCGTGCCTCCCTTTGCTCCCCCCTTGGCTTGTCCAGATATGTCCCCAGAAAAGGCTTTTGTAGATTGTCCAGGCGCTGAAGCCACACCACGGCCCAGGGACTCCGTCCAGCTCATCTCCTCTAAGTCTTCAGCTAACACTAGGAGGGTTTTCCTTAGATGTAAGGCTGGTGTTTGCCCCTCAGGGTTTCAATTCTGGCTCTGTCTGCCCCCTCTCCGTCCCCTAATCCATTCTTTACCCTCTCCACCCTGCTCCAAGCCCAGGAGGCTGACCTCTACAAGCACCTGATGGGCTCCTTTGTGCACTGGGCCCTCTGGTGTCCGTTTGGGTCCGGACAATGGAAGTATCAGCAGGACATGGAAGGAAGGAGGATAGTGAGGTCAGGCAGTACTGGCTCTGACCCCTTCCTGTCCCATCACAACAGGTTGTTTTCCCCTCTCTTCAAGACCAGTGCAGGGGTCTCTCCTAGGACTACGGCTCTCCCTCTGGGTTCTGCTAACTTCTCCTCCTCCTGACCCCTCCGGTCTAAGCGTGCAAGCGGCTCCCCACTGTTACCAGCCCCGGGCCCCCCACCATCCTGCCTGAGTTTCCCTTAACTCTGCTCACAACTTGTAAACGGTCCCTTCATCAGTCTCTCCGCGGTTCCCCTGTTTTGTGCTGTCTATCTTCTGCCAGGGTGCTGACAGAGACACACACTAAACAGTATGCTATTTGCGGGGGAAAGTATATGCGTAGAAAATCTAAGGAAAAGGAAGTCAAGTTGGGGGGAGGGAGGAAGGTATGATCAGGGAGTGGCTCCCAAAAGACTTGTAAGTTACAAGTAATAATACTAAGTTTGATGAGCTCACAAGTGTTCACCTTATGATTATTCCTCAAATTGTTCTGTCTTATACACTCTCCTTAATGTATAAAATATTTCACAATAATGATTGTTTACAAGGGGGACATGGGATGCTTCTGGAGGGCCGGAAATACCCTATTTCTTGACCTGGTAGATTGTTACATAGGTGTTCACTTTATAATAATTTGATATAGTATATATTTATGTTTTATGTATTTTTCTATGTGTTATATATTTCACAATAAAAATTTTTTAAGCAAAAAAAGATGGTCTACCACATTGTTTTGTGATGTCCTTTCTTACTCCCAAATTTCAGTAAATTCTGCTACATAGCCTTGTGTTGGTGATCTTAGCCTTGTGTTGGTGGTCCTTTGGGGAACAGAAGACCCCCAGGGCGAGAGGGATTCTGGGCAGGGGTGATGCAGCACAGAAAGAGAGGAAAGAAGAACAGTAGAGACTTCAAGCAAAAGCAGAACATTGGAGACAGAAGATACCAGAGTAAACCTAACTGTCCCCAAGATATTGGGAGGGAAGACATCTTGGGATCCTCACCTTATGCGTGATAGGGACTCAAGTCAAGCATTTAAAGATTACAGAAAAAAGGTAATCCCCTAATTCTGGAGAATTTGGAGGCATCCTAACAACTCAAAGATGGTTTACATGGGAGCAAATAAGACAGTGGTTGTGGACATGTCTTAGGAGTGCCAGGTAGTTTGAAGCCTTAATAACTGTTAGTATTGTCTGGGATTCTTTCTCTGTCCCCTTCTGGGATGAGTTTTTCTAAGAGCGGTAGGGTCTTTGCAGGAGGGCAGGTAAACCAGTCAGGGATTCTAGTTGCAAACAATACGATTTACTCCAGCTAGGTAACACAGAAAAGTGTTATTAAAAGGTATCATGAGGCTCACAGAGCCTCCAGGAGGCCAGAGAGTCTGACTTGGATGCCTTGGAGCCAAGAACGATACCCAAGCCACACAACAGGAGCTGCCCAGAGAAGACAAAATGATGCCACCGCACCACAGACAGCCCTGCTCCAGTGATGGCCCCCAAAACTGCCACTGCTGCCCTGAGGGGCTGGACGTCCCCACTGCCATGCTTTCCAGTGGTGGACCCTTGCCAGTCCCATGCAGGGACATGTGAACAGCAGATACTGGTCACAGTGACTGCCCCTCAGGAGGCACGGAAGCGAGCTCTGGCCTGTACCTTGATTGGGAGGGACTCATATGTGGAAAATTCTCCAGACATAGGAATTGGCTGCAAAAGATACAGGAAGGCACATGCCAAGTACTTACCATTGGAAGGGTAGAGCGGGCGATTGGGTGGAGGGAGTTACTTTTGAGCCCAAGACAGCAGCCAGGAAAGCAGGTCTGAAGGGAGCTGGCTTCCCAGGGACTCTGGTCCTGGTTGGGCAGGGTAGACCGGGGCTGGCCCCCACTCCCCATCCTCAGGTCCTGCCTGGACCGTGGCTCCAAGACCACCCTAGCTGCTCTCCATGTCTGCAGCCCTGCCACCCTCATTCAACCAGCCACCACTCACCCCCAGGAACCGGGACCACAACCTTGGTCCTACCATCTTCCGTCTTACTGTGCTGTCCATGACCCACTCCCAAGTCCTGACTGAAGGACCAGAGGCTGAGGACAGTCACATAGGAGCAGCTGATGGAAGCTAGGGTGCAGCTCCCAGGAAGGTTCTCTGTGTGCCGCAGAGCACTTGGGGGTCTGAGGACAAGGTTCCGGAGAGGAGGAGGGCTGGGGGCAAATGCAGCCAGAGTTGAGGGAGCACCTGGGGCCTGATCGAGCAGGCGGCAGCCCTAAATGACAACGAAAGGGCATCGCTGGGCCAGGATGTGCACAGAGCTTCCAGGAAGTGGGCCCTGCACCCCCCAACCTCCAAGTCTACCTGTCCTGTGCATCACTGGGCTGGGGGCTTCGGTGCAATGACGGGGAGTCAGGGCCCAGAGACAGAGGAGACTTGGTAGGGAGAGAAGCGGGGGAGGGAAGGCAGCCTTCTAGGATGTGGAAGTGTTGAAGGACTTCCAGGAGCGTCCAGAAAGCCAGGAGAGGTAGGAATCATCTGCGGCCAATTTCCAACTAAGCCCAATCTGTGTAAGAGAGGGCCTTGCATGTCCCCAGCCCTGAGACAGTCCTAGGGGAGATGGGAGGGAGGGAGCCAGCTCTGCCCTCCTGGCTGCCTCTGCCTCACAGGCCTTCCCAGCCCACCCTAGACGAGGTCGGGGTGCTGGCAGCTGCTCACCATTAATTGCACCCCACGGGCTGAGGGGAGCAGGCTGGGGGTGGCACCTACATTCCAGGATGTGGTACCCGGGGCCAGGCTGGCAGGGGCCACGTGGAGCCGCAGAGGAGAGGCGGGGGCAGCCGAGGATGAACTCATTCTTTCCTCAGCTCAGGATCTCAGGATCGTAAACCTGGGATGTTGAGCAATGGCCCCAGGTGCGTGCCCTCCCAGTTTCGCTGGGATAATAGTCGGGAACTGCAGGAGGCTGACCTGGTTTCGACGGTGCAGCTTGGCTCTGGCGCCTTCTCCCCTGCCTTCCCCACCCACTTTCTGCAGGGGCCAGGGCTTCACCAAGGTCCCAGGGAGTCTGGGCAAGAGAGCAAAGGGGGTGTCTCTGGGGGGACCCGGAAAAGTCCCTTCCCTAGAGAGGCTCCATCAGGACAAGCCCAGGTGTCCAGAGGGGCGACAGCACCCTGCACCCTCCTCGGGGGTCTTCCTGCTCTTGGCCCCTGTGAGTCACTGTTTACTCCACAAAGATCTAGAATTGGATGTGGCAGGGCCCTTAGAGTCCTCTGGTCCCCAAAGCCATTTCCTTTACAGATGGGGAAACTGAGGCCCGGAACAGGAAAGGGAACAGTCACAAAGTCAGGTAGTGGCAGGGCCGAGACTTTGCTCAAGTTTCTGAACTTCCAGCACATTCTTGTCCCTCTACCTCAGTGGAACAGCAGGGGAAGGAACCATAAACCCAGCAGAGAACCTCGGGAAGCTCCCCTAGGAGACGTGCCCAGGCTGCAGGAGTGAACAGAAGCAATTCTCCTGGGTGACGCTGAGGCCCTCAGACCCATGGGAAATGGCCTTGCTCCCGAGATGCTCCGGGGCTGGGCTTCCCATGGGAAAGACAGCACCTTGGCCGTGGAGTGAGGGGCACCTGCAGGGTCAGCTCACGTCTCCCTAGTCCTGGGACAACCGGGCCTTCCCTTCCCTGTTGCCCCAATTCAGAGCTCAACTCAGACACCCCAGGGCCGTCGGGAGAGCAGCACCTCACCCTCGGGAGACAGGAGAGCCTCCCAGCCTCCTCTGCAGGCCTTGGAGGCAGACAGGCTTCCCGTCTCCCAGGTTACCCCCGCATCTGCAAAGGGCCCTTTGCGTGACACTTGGTCCACGTGAGGTTAGACGGGGGAGGGAAGAGGTCAGGGTCAGGGTCAGGGATGGGTCAAGGCTGGGGAGGGGCTGCAGGGAGGATGATCCTTTGGAGCTGTTAATTCTCCCTCCTGGTCTCCATGCTCGTGAGGCCCCAGAGCAGGAGAAAACTCCAGACACCCTCTGTCCTCCTCCCAGACCCCCGCACCCCCAGAGGCACCATTCCTGGAGGTGGGGACTGGGGGCTGGGGCCCGAGATGGAGACCTGGTCAGCCTCAGCCTGGCTGATGCCAATTAAGACCCAGGAATTCCCTGCCCCTGACTCTAGGCTCAGATCAAAAGACCTTGGCCCTCGGATGTGGGGCTCCAGACCGTAAATCAGGAGCCCGGCCTCCCACTAACGAGCTGCCCTGGCTCCGACCAGAGCGGGATCTCGGATCCTGTTTCACTCCAGGGAGCAGCCAGCCCAGAGTGAGGGGCCGGGGAGGCCCTGGACCCCAGAGCGCCTGTCCTCACACAGCACCCAGCTTTGCTCAGGAAATCCTGGGGTCAGTATCTGGGGGGACATGAGGAATCACACTTGGTCCCCTGGGCAGCTCCCGTCCCTCCGGGCTCCAAGAGCGACTCTCAGTGCCCACTGTCTGGCCCCAGAAGAATTTTAACCGCCAACATCTGGGTTCAGGAGACTCGGAAGAGCAAATGTCTTCACCTCCTTTGATTCCCTTCACACAGCGGGCTTTTTAAATTTTTTTTTTTTTTTTTTTTTTTAGTTTTTTTTATTGTTTGCTGCGTTGGGTCGTTTTTTGCGCGCAAGCTTTTCTCTAGTTGTGGCGAGCGGGGGCTACTCTTCATTGCGGTGCGTGGGCTTCTCATTGAGGTGCCTTCTCTTGTTGCAGAGCATGGGCTCTAGGCACCTGGGCTTCAGTAGTTGTGGCTCGCAGGCTCAGTAGTTGTGGCACACAGGCTTAGTTGCTCCGCGGCATATGGGATCTTCCCGGACCAGGGACTGAACGGGTGTCCCCTGCATTGGCAGGCAGATTCTTAACCACTGTGCCACCAGGGAAGTCCCAAGCGCTTTTTAAATTTTAATTTGAGGTGACCTCTGACCTGAGTTCCTATTCCCATAGATTCCAGATATTTCCTGTGCCCTCAGATAACCTCCCAAGCCAGTCCGCACCTGACCAGAAGCCCCTGCTGAGGGAGCACTCCATCTCTAACATGGCCTGAGCTGGGCCGGGAGCCCCTGGCCTCAGGTTCCTTCCCAATACGCCCCTCTCCTCTCCCAAGGGCCAAAGATGCCTGCATGCCCATCCAACATCTCGCCAGGGCTCTGGGCCCAGCTCATCCCAGCTCCCAGGAAGCCAGGGCTACAGGCACCCTCGGTCCTCTGCTCTTGGGATTTCCAATAACAAGAACAACAACAGAGCATTGGTGGAGCACCTATCTGTGTCAGGTAACCTGGTCGCTCAAGAATAATTGCTCCTAATTCACCGATGAGAAGCCAGCACTGGATAAGGAAGGGGACATCTAGAGCTCACAGCTGGCCATGCCAGAGCCAGATCATAAGCAAGGTGCCCTCTCCCAGCGAAAGGCATAAGCCATGGACACAGGCTGCTTGGTCTTGGAGCTGCTGGAACATGGGTGAGTCCGCCTGGTTTGTGAGCCTGGGAGGTTGAGGTCCTTTCACCCGGATGTTGCCTGCCCATCTCAGCACGGTGACCAGTGTAGCGAAGCACCAGGAGTCTCAGCAAAAGCCACAGAGGGCAGAGAAGGGACAAGTGGGAGAGGGATGGGAGGGAGTGGGGTCAGTCAGACCCTCAGCCTCCACCTCCCACGCTTTCCAAGTAGCCTTTGGACTAAATTGAGGAGTTGCTTCTCTGTGGGTCCCCACTGCGTGCCCAGTACTGCGCTAAGCTAAGCTGTGAGGTGGGGTACGAAAGGGGGGACATCCTGATCCCTGCCTTCGAGGCACTAAGAGACCAGCAGAGGAGCAGGGACACACACGTGTGAAGTGGCCCCAGGACTGGAGCCAGAACTCGGAGGGTCAGGGTGGGGCAGGGCTGGGCAGGCTCCTTGCAGGTGGGAATTTTCCATCAGGGCCTGGTTACACAGAGGCCTCCCTAAGTCACCCACACGGGCAGGGTCGGGGCCTACAGCCATCCCTGCACTGCAGCCATCACTGCACTGCAGCCGTCACTGCACTGCAGCCACTCCCATCAAGTGCCTGTGGTTCTCCAAAGCCCAGAGCCTGGAAGATCCAGCCAGAGCTCTGGGGTGACCCACTGCCCCCTCCCCCAGACCAGAGACTAAATGACACCATAGGGCAAACTCGCTGGCCCCAAACCCCAGCTCCACTGCCAGCCCCAGGCTTCTCACCAGTGTTTCGACCACATGACTCCCCGTTAAAGCCTTCCCCTGCTCCCACCCTGTCCCCGTCATGCCCAGTGACTCACGCTGCCTTCCCCGGCCCAGCTCACCACAGCTGACATCACCCTCCCCGACCCCTGCCCAGCAAATCCTCACGGGCCTTCTCTCCCCTCTGAGCCCTCTTCCTCATCAGAGTCAAGAAGGCTGGAGCTGGAAAGGATCTTAGGGAGGATCTGGGGCAGCCTCACTTCGAGCTGGGGACACAAGACGCTAAGAGGGCCCGAGGAGTGGGCTCCAGTCCATAGGCTGATGCCTTTAGAACTTGGCTTTCTAAGTCCTGAAAGGGACTGATTTAGGGCTCCATCGGGGTGTCAGGGGAACAATCACTGCTCTGCCAGTAACTAAGCTCTTACCCCTAACACCTGCCCCGCGGGCCCCAGACGCCAGGGCCCAGGCTCCCTGGGGGCCACGGCTGCCCGAGCACTGAGGATCGCCCAGCCCCTTCCCACTGCCCAAGTGGGGAGTGGCCGATCCTTCCTCACAAAGATCAGTCCTTTCAGACAAAGTCAAGAATAGAAGGGCAGAAGCAGGTAAAATCCTGCCAGCCTCAGGGATGGTGGGTGAGGGGACCCTCCAAGGACCCAGAGGTGACAAGGAGAGGCAGACAGGAGCCAAGTGTTGGCCAGTCCTCAGAGAATGCCTTGTGCTCCAGGAGGTAAGAACATCCATGGGGCAGTGGTTTTCAAAGAGTGATCGCTGGTCCAACAGCATTGGCATCGCCTGGGAACTTGTTAGAAATACAAATTTCTAGTCTTCCGGCTCCACCCCAGACACTTTGAGATGCAGCCCAGCAAGCCCTCCAGATGATTTGAGTGCATGCTCAAGTGTGGAAAACACTGCCATAAAGAATAGCCAAAACGATTAGCAAGTCTGGTACCTGGTCAGCACCTGCCAGACCTGGCCCCAGTGGGATTCACCAATGGTCCCACAAGCCCATTCTGCCTGCCCTTGCTGTGATCCCCTCCCGCCAAACCTGGCAGGGCTTCTGCAGGCAGGACAATCCAGAGGGGTCTTGAATGAGTCTCATGACCAGAGATGTGTCTTGTTGGCATGGACAGCCCCAAAGGCACATCTCTCATCCTTTTGCCTCTGTCCATTTACAATGTTGCCTCTGTCCGTACGAATAGGATTTGACTTCAGTTTCCCTGTCTCACACCCAGCTCACCATTAGCCTTAGAACTCTGTCCTGGACCTTGGTCTACTCCACTGGGCCCTGTACCATGCCATGCACAGGACTGGTCTCCTCACTGGAGTAACACATCCTGATCCTGTACCCCCAGGGCTGGCTGAGGTCACTTGTGGACAATCATCCACCACTGTACTGCAGCCACCCAGGGCCTCCATGTACAAACGTGTGGGCTGTTAACTGAACAGCTGGATGAAGAAGCCAATGAAAGGATAAAATCCAGCTCACATTCCCCTCACCTATGTCCCCTAGTGCAAGGTGGCATCCGCCCAGCTGGGGCACAATTTTTCTAGTTTGCATAAATGCATTATATGGGCTAGTGCTTGAGTATCACACCCCCTTCATCAAGGTTCCTCCGTCTCTGAGCTGCATCTTCCCTTGCCTTCCCCACGTCCACACTGGCTGGACCTCCCCCGTCTCATGTCTACACCACTGGGGACCCCACCCTCCCACAGTGGCCATCCCTGTTGGCATCACACCTACCCTAATTGTCTCCTTTTTTTGGAGCCTCTTGGCTGGATCAATTGTCCCAATTTTTCTATTTACTGCTCAGGCTCACTGACTCTCCTGTCATATTTTAAGATGACATAGTAACCAGCAGACAAAACATCTTTGTCCATTTAAGTTTGAGGTCATTTCATTACAACATCTCCTAAGACATTCCATTCATAGATGTGCTGGGAAGGCCTTCCTTATATGGCCTGCCTGATGTTTCAGCCCTTGTACCTTCTGCACATTAGGAGCCGGGCTCCCTCTGCCCCAGGGCAGCCCTCAGAGACTTGGAAACCAGGCTCCACGCTACCTGGATCTTTTCTTCCCCTTTCCACTTTTGGCTTGGTCTCTCCCGTCACTGCAAGTCAAGCTCTGCTATGTTGATTCTGCTAATTGATTTTTTCCAGACAATTGAACACACACCAGTAGGCACCTAACTTTTCTATTTTAACCACTTGGGATTAAGAAAAATCTTTCTAGAACATGAAGTGTTCTTCTCCACCTCCTGTAACAGATAAAAGAAGACATCTTGCAGCCTTTTCTTGGGGTCTCTAGATAATAATTACTTCGTGAGCCACTGTAAAAGCATTTACAACAACTCAAGTAATTACATAATCGCTGTGGGAAAAAAAAAAGGAAAATATAGATGAATGAAAAGAAAAAAGAATGGCATCACCTGGTATCTTACCAACCAGAGACAATGAGTAATGACTTTTTGTTGTATAACTTTCTGGACTTTTTCCTAAGCAAACACACTTCGCCAGTCTGGGGCATAAATTCAGTCACTTTTATTTATTCAATAATTGCTTGAGTTCCATATACCCATACAAACAGGAAGCCTCATTCCACACCCACCCCCCAAACAAATCGGGGGCATACTTAGTCCTGCCAGTAATTCTGATTGCAAATGGCAATTGGAGAGAAACTGGAAAATCAAGAGGTCCTGATTTCCATGGCTTCTGGCACAGCACTGAGGTGTCTCTATGAAAAATTGTCTTGCAAAGTCTACTGGGAACATAACTCCCTGGGTCTGCCCCTTGCCTGGTCTGCAGAGGTGTCCAATGTCGGGCTCCAAGGTTATCACTCTCGTAGCTCACATTTCCAAGTTCAGCCATGTTCCCCAGCAGAGGGTGACCAGGCAGAGGCAGCTGAGTCCAGGGGGGCTTCCATCCTCAGCCACACTCCGGGCCCAGGCACGTCAAGACCCCGAGGTTAAGCCAGGTCACCAATTCTGACCCCTCTTTTCTTCCTAGTGTCATTCCCTGGCGGGTAGTGGGCCTCTCCTGCTGGGGCACTTCATCAGAGGAATTCCAGCTTCAACATGGGAGGGGCCTTTGCCTTCATCCCTTTCTTCCCAGGTTTTCCTCAGCCCCAAAATCCTGCTCCTCCATGCGGGCACTTAGATGTTTCCACCTTTGTCAGGCCACCCAGGAAGCTGTTCCAACCTTTCCCCTGGGAAATCAAGGTCCACTAGCCTAACCTTTGGATAACCAAGAGGGGCCACTCAAGGGACAGTTTCCTGAAGAAAGAAGTCAGTTCTTACCCAGTTGTCTAGCTAAAGAAGGAGCTGATAGCAACTTGCATTAAAAGAAAGAAGTCTCATCTACTAGGCTACAGGAACCAGCGTACTTGCCATACGCCCAATCTCCAGATGAGGTCTTTGAGGTCATCCACTTACTACTTAAGAGACTGAAGCGCCAGCCTCCAGCACTGAGATTTCATCAAAAGCAGTTTCCTTGATGCCCTGATACATCAGGGATCCCTGTCCTGCTGGGAAGAACCGAGCACACCCTCTGGCCCCTGGTCCCTGGGGCATGGAACCTGGTGCTGACCTGACAGCACTACTTACTGGGCTTCAGGTGCAGCCATGGTCACCTCCACGGACAGCTCAGCTCCAAGGACAGGGAGGGCTTTGCTTCCAGGCCAGAGGCAGCCATACTCTGTCAGCTGCTGCCTGGGCCAGGGAGGTGTCTCCTTGCCAGCTCAGGAGCGTGGCGGGAGCTGCCCTGGGAACTTCCCTGCAGTCAGTGCTTCCTCAGCCGCCATGCATACGGGGGGCGGGCGCTTTGATATGCAGCTGTGTGTTGATGTACTGAGGTGACCTGAGATAATTAAATGTTTTTCCCAGGTTGAGAGAAGAGGAGAATGAAGGGGGCCAGAGTGCTTAGGGTGCTGCGGAAGCCCCCGCTGGCCCCAACTTCTTACCCGTGGCTGGTACAGAATTTTCAGGTAGGAGGAGCAGGAGGAAATGGCTGGAGGCAAAGGACTTGCCTGGAAGCAGCCCCTGCCCAGCAAGTGCACCATTGTTATCTGAAGTGGTCTGGGAGGAGTGTTTCTCATGTTACACTTCATCTGCCTTCTCGTTTCCCCAGTTCAGTCCTCCCCTGATTCTTCTGCCTTCCTGCCTCCAGCCTCTCCTTCCAATCTATCCCAGCTGGCTGCTTCCTTCATCTTCTTAGAACACCAATTCTATTGGGTGTCAGTGTTCTGCTCCAGAACCTTCAACGGCTCCCACTGTGACGAGGTGAAGTTCAAATCCCTTAGCCTGCATTCAAGGTCTTCTGGGGTTAGGGTGGTCACACAGCCCAGTTTGTCTGGGGCAGTCTAGGTTATACCAGCTGTCCTGGAGTAATGATTAATAGCGCGTCCTCTCATGCAAAAGATGTCCCAGTTTGGACAGTGAGTGAAGTGGTCAGCTTGCCTCCAGCTCAGTCCCCACCTAATGCTCCAGGCTAACGTCCAACCATCTCACCTTGAGTCTTCGAGTCAGTGGTTTTTAACTCTGGCAGCTCATTAGAATCACTTGGGAAGCTTTTAATAGATACTGACTGTGCTCACCCCAAAAGCAATTTCATTAAAACAGAATCTCTAGGGTTGGGGCCCAGGCTTTGGTATTTATTTTTAAAGCCCTCAGGTGACTCTGATGTGCAGTCAGGGTTGAGAACAAATGACCTGAGTAAAACAGGTGTCCCGGAACTCTGTCCCTGAGTCCATCTCTGTCCCTGACTTTTCCTTCCCATTGTCTATCACCCATGTAAGCCCCGCCCAAGCTGCCAAGCCCAGCTCCAGCGCTGCTTCCTCCTTTACCTTTCCCAACCCCTGAGCCAGAAGGGCCTCCCCCTCCACCCATCCCTGCCTGCTCCCTCCACAGCTACCCTGTATTATGCTGTAATCTGGGTCCAGGTTTTGCCTCCTTCATAGTCTATGAGCTCTGTGGGTTGGATCATGACCGATTCATCTCTGGGACCCCAGGGCCCAGACCCAACCTGCAGCAAAGGCCCCCGCCCTTGGCTGAGTGACGGTCACTGCTGGTCCTGAACTTGGGCAGCCCCTCCACCACACGTCTGGGCACCATGCTGCCTCTCCAAGTTAACTTTCTTTTCCTGTGTGTGGTCTCTCATTCATTCATTCATTCATTCTGCCAGATGCTATGTTCCCCATCCCCTCTTCTTGATTCCCTGCACTACTAGAGAACTCATCTCCATTCCCTGGGCAGCCCAGCAGACTGTCTGGCACATAAATAATACTTGGCAGATATTGATTAATAATCAATTGATAATGGATAAACAAAATGCGATATATCCATATAGTGGCATATTACTCAGCAACAAACAGGAACGAAGTACTAACACATGCTACAACATGAATAAATCTTGAAAACATTATGCTAAGTGAAAGAGCCAGACACAAAAGGTCATAAATTATATATCATTTATTCGAAATGTCCAGAATAGGCAAATTCATAGAAACAGAAAATAGATTAGTGGTTGCCAGAGCCTGGGGTAGGAGGAAATTGGGACCAACTGCTAAGAGGTATGGGGTTTCTTTGGGGGAGGTTAGAAATGCTCTGAAATTGGATAGTGATGATGGTTGCACAGCCTTGTGACTATACTAAAAACCACTGAGTCGTACACTTTCAAATGGTGAATTTTATGGCATTTGAATTATATCACAATTAAAAAGAAATACTGCTGATGGATTTTTCCTCCTTTACCCTGTTCTCAAACTTTAATATTCACAAGAATCACTTGGAATATTTGCTAAAAGTGCAGGTTCCTGAGCCTCACCTTGAAACTTCAGATGCCGTAGATGAGGACAGAGCCCAGGAATCTGCATTTGACGGTGGTACCCTAAATGCCACTTCTCTCTGCCCCAAAGGACTTGGGTCAGAGCATTTCTGAGCCAACCTCAGAACCTCAGAAGACAAATACAAATTTTAACCTGTTATTTCAAGAAAAAAGCTGAAGATTTCAAACACAACCTACACTTTAGTTTTTAGTCTGCTCCTTATTAAAAACAGACTGGGACCCAAAGAAACCCCGTCAGGGGTAGGTAATGAAGTAACCGTGATCATAATAAAAGAACAGCATGGAAAAACTGCCTGGCCTCGAGCAAACCACAAAAAAGTGGTCTTCTGCTGCCAGTGTTCAACTGAGGCATTCAGTTGAAAATATCCCACTAGCCACACGGAGAGCTTAATTTGGGGAAGAATTAAACATTAGAAAACCACTGCTCACTGCCCCTGTACAAATACATGCTTAGAGACACCCACGCCTACACAGCCAAAATTCTAATTTTTGGTATGTGCTCCATGATTAAGGCTTTCTTTGGAGTTACAAGGAAGCAGAGCTGTAAAACGGTATTAGAATGTGATCAAAAGGAATGTCTGTATGCAATTATTTTGTTTTGAGACCAGCGTTCAGAGGCACGGGCTTTAAAGTGCTGGCTTGGTCACATGATGTGCTCTCACATACATACACACACAAGACTTTGGTCCCCATGAAAGAGGGAAGACAAAGGCCTGGGTTTTATCATTGTTGCTTCTTTGTTACAGGATAGAGTCTCACCCCTAATAACTCAAAAAGGACCCTCTTCATATTCCCCAGCTGGTCCTGAACCATTGCAAGAGGAAGTCTTGCTAATAACCTCTTGCCCTGGAAAGTAGCAGTTACTGTAATTTGAGAACGGACAACCCTTGCTTAACAAAAATTCAGTTAACAAAACTCCAAATTGAATAAGGAATGAATGAGAGGAAATAACATTTGCAATGCACGTCTACTGAGTTCCGGGTACTGTGCTGCGCAGTTTTACGTGGATTTTCGAATTTCATTCAATGCGTCACAACAACAACCCCACAGTGGAGGTATTATTATCCCCCAGAAGACAGTGAAGAATCTGAGGCTCAGAGTGGTTGTGTAACTTTCTCATGGTCACAAGGTTAGTGAGTTCCCACTTGTTAAATCAAGTAAAAGATCTCAAAGGAACAACACAGAAAAAGCATGGGGGGAATTTGGGTGTCAATGAGTCCATGTTGGGGTGGCTAGCTTGCTAAGGCTGCTGCCATCAGTCGTACATGCACATGGGAAAGCAAAACCCAATTTGTCAGACAACACCTGAGGCCATCAGCGCTTTGCCAAGCCCAGCAAGCCACCATTACCAATGGGCATAAAAGCAACGGGCTGTATTTGGGAAGGAAATTGTTAACACAGACGTGAACCAGTGATTGCATTACTGGCATCCTAAGTCATAGGCTGTGGTCTGAGACCCTGTCTACCAGTCCAGCCCTCATCTGTATCTGCCCTTCTCTTCCTCTCTGGGCTCCAGCCAAACAGGGTATGGTTGTCCCTTGAGAGTTCCATGTTCCTTTCTGCCTCAGGCCCTTGGCTCCTGCTTTCCCTCTGACCACCTCTCTCATGACCCCAACTTCACTCATTAACTGTGAGAAGGAAGCTCATGAGAGGGAAGCTCATGAGGGCAGGGACTTGGGATGGCTGGTTCACCACTGTATCCCCAAAGCCTAGAACAGTGCCTGGAACATAGTCAACACTCAATAAATATCTGTCAAGAGAATGAATGAATGAATTAATTAATTAATATTTCATACCTCAGCTCACACCTTACTTCCTCAGTTCAGCCCTCTCTGGGTCACATTCCCCCTTGTTAAATAGTCCAATTACTGACCTACTTTTTTCTTTCATATATATATTATTTGTCTAACATCCGTCTCTCCCACAGACTATAAACCCATGAAGGCAAGGACTATACTGGTTCTGCTCATCATGATACTCTTAGTGACAGTTATATTGTAGGTATTCAATACATGTGTGGTGGATGAATAAATGACTAAGCAAGTCTTAGAGAGGTCAAGTCTTTCTGAGCTGCTATTTTCATCATAAAGTACTCAGGGGAACTGAGGAAAAAAATGAGTCAGGAATCATCAGAAGAAATCTGATTTTAAAGGCAGTAATCTGATTTTAAAATGGGCAAAGGACCTGAATAGACATTTTTCCAAAGAAAACACACAAATGGCCAACATCACTAGCCATCAAGGAAATGCAAATCAAAACTACAATGAGATATCACTTTAAACATGTCAGGATGGCTGTTATCAAAAAAACAAGAGATGAATGTTGGAGAGGGTATGGAGAAAAGGGAACCCTGGAACACAGTTGGTGGGAATGTAAATTGGTGCAGCCACTATGGAAAACAGTATGGAAGTCCCTCAAAAAGTTAGCAGTAGGACTTCTGGGTAAATATCCAAAGGAAATAAAATCAATATCTCAGAAAGATATCTGCACTCCTATGTTCATTACAGCCTTATTTACAATAGCCAAGAAATGGAAACAACCTGAGTATCTGGTGACAGATGAATGGATAAAGAAAATGTGATACACACACGCACACACGCACACACGCACACACTCCCACAGAGGAATGTTATTCAGCCATAAAAAAGGAAATCCTGCCATTTGTGAAAACATGAATGAGGCTGGAGGGTATTCTGCTAAGTGACAAGAAGCAAGACAGGGAAAGACAAAACTTATGGTATCACTTACATGTAGAATCAAAAAAAAAAAAGATTGAACTCATAGAACCAGAGAGTAGAATGGCGGTTGCCAGGGGCTGGGGGTGAGGGGGAGATATAGGTCAAAGGTTATAAACTTCCAGTTATAAGATGAAGAATTCTGAGGATCTAACGCACAGCGTAGTGACTATAGTTAATAATACACTACTGTATACTTGAAATTGCTAAGAGAATAGATCTCAAGTGTTCTCACCACAAAAAAGGTAATTATGTGAGGTGATGTGTTAATTAACTTGATTGTGGTAATCATTTCACAATGTGTGTTTATATCAAATCACCATGTTGTACACTTTAAAAATACACAATTTTATTTGTTAATTATACCTTAATAAAACTGGGGGGAATATCATATTTAAATGGCCAATTATTTTTTCTCCAGAAGAACACAGTCCTGATTTTAGAGTGAAAATCAGTGGGGAAGTGAGGTTCACTTAAAAGTCTATCACCTTGTAGCCATTTTTGATGGAGTACATGTGCTCCATTAAGTGAGGGGAACTTCATGAGATTAATTTGATTTACTGCTCTTGCATTTCCTAAAGCATATGGTGGCGGGCAGAGATATGGGTTGTGAAAGTCTGAGGGGATGTATAAAATCTTCTTAGGAGCCAAAGGCCGTTTAGTTTTCATGGCTTAGTTTGCAGGGGCTGCCTGGCAGATCCTGATGCAAACCTCAGCTGTATGGGGCAGTCTGAAAACCTGGACATGTGGAGGCCAAAGATTGGGTTGGGACAAACCATGAATTGACAGATTCCCCATAGACCACCCTGCTACTTCCTATTTCCTGGCAAGTTTGGTCATCTGTGCCCATGCAGGGACTATCCTGGTTGTTGGTGTGCTGATGGGCATGGGAGGCCTGGGTCCTCTGTGGCTCCAAACACCGCAGAACTCCTGGAAATGGGCAGAAATCACTGGAGCACAGAGCGTGCAGAATCCAGGGTGAAGGGACTGCCCGCTGATGCCCTCTGAGGACCCAGTTATCCAACACAGCTCCCTGCTCCTAGGTCCAGATGTCTTATTTCTCACCTCTATTTTAGAGTGGACCAGGGGAGGGGATGTCTTTGGAAACAAGGTAGATTTTTTCTAACCTGTCCTAATAGGCTGGGTGGGTCCTGCTGTATAGCAGGAAGAAAGGCTAATAATAAATCCCCTCACACTTTTTGTGTATGTGAGGTGGTAAAACATACATTACATTTACCATTTTAACCCTTTTTAATTTGACAATTGAGTGACATTAAATCTACTCACAGTGTTGTGCAAGCATCACCACTATCCATTTCCAGAACTTTACATCAGCCCAAACCAAAATTCTGCACCCATTAAATAATAACTCGTCGGGAATTCCCTGCCTGTCCAGTGGTTAGGACTCCATGCTTTCACTGCCAAGGGGAGATCTAAGATTCCGCAAGCTGCGAGGTGCAGCCAAAAATAAAAAAATAATTAATTAAATAAATAAAATTTAAAAAAATTTTAAAATCCTCCCTCCCTGGTAACCTCTGTTCTACTTTCTGTCTTTACAAATTCACCTGTTCTAGATACCTCATATAAGTGGAATCATACAGTATTTGTCCTTCTGTGTCTGGCTTATTTGACTTAGTGTAATATTTTCAAATTTCATCCATGTTGTACCATGTATCAGAATTTCCTTCCTTTTTAAGGCTGAATAATATTTCATTATATAGATGAACCACATTTTGTTTATCCATTCATCTGTTGGTGGACATTTGTTTCCACATTTTGGCTATTGTGAATAATGCTGCTGTGAACATGGGTGTGCAAATATCCCTTTGAGATCTTACTTTCAATTCTTTTGGATATATAAACTGAAGTGGAATTGCTGGCTCCCATGGTAATTCTATTTTCAATTGTTTTTCTTTGGTGAGTATTAAGCAAGGTCATCAGCTGGCTGTGAAGCAGGGAGTGGGTGTGGGAAATGTGAGGAGAGAGAAGATACAAAATAGTCATTTTAGAAAAAGAAAATAAACTTAGGAGAGAAATGTTTTAGGATTACCAGGTTGTGTTGCATGATCATTTGAGGTTTGTGGTCATGAACATAAAATGAAAATTACCTCCAGAAACTGTGTGTATGTTTACATGAATGTTATCTATCATTCTCTCTGTATTATTTAGCAACTTGCTTTTACTACTTCCAATGTGCTCTACACACAGTATTCCAAAGAATTGAGGCACCAGGGTTTACGTAACCATCCCCTCCGTGACAGACAGCTAGGTCAGGTCAATTCTTCACTATGATGAGGAAAGCTGCAGGAAGGACCGTTTACCTGCTGCTTCAGGCACACAGGACTGTTCCAGGGATGAACCAAGAAGCAAATTTACTGGGTCATAAGGTAAGTGCATCTTAAAGTTTAACAGATTCTTCAGTTGCCCTCCAAAGTGATTCTACAAACTTATACTCCCACCAACAAAATATGAGAATACCCCCCATCTTCACCAGCCCTAGATCCATCAAATTTTCTCTTTTATTTGTCTGATAGAATAAAAGGTTTTGTTTTAATTTACATTTATTTGATTATTAGATATATCACATGTCATAGGTTTCTTGACTGTTTGCATTTCTCCTTTTGTGAATTGTCCTTTCATATCCTTTAACCTATTTCCTTGTGCCTTGTTTACTTTTTCATATTGATTTAAAACAGATACTTACATAATTTGAATATTAATTATGTGTATACTGTACCTGTTGCAAATATTTTTCTTAGTTTGTTGATTGCTTTCCATTTTGTTTATGGTGTCTTTTGATGTGGTTGAATTTATTGATATCTTCTTTAATGGCTTTTGTGTTGAGTGTCTTATTTTACAAGCTTTCACTGTCATAAATCCATGAAAATAATATCTTATATTTTCTTCTAATTCTTTTGTAGTTGTTTTAACTGAACTTTTGATCTTGAGATAATTGTAGATTCACTTTCTTTTCAAAGAAATAATACAGAGAGATCTCGTGTACTTTTTTTTAAAATTTATTTAACTTATTTATTTTTGGCTGCATTGGGTCTTCGTTGCAGTGCACGTGCTTCTCATTGCAGTGGCTTCTCTTGTTGTGGAGCACAGGCTCTACGCGCACGGGCTCAGTTGTTGTGGCACACGGCCTCAGTAGTTGTGTCTCGCGGGCCCTAGAGTGCAGGCTCAGTAGCTGTGGCGCACGGGCTTCGTTGCTCTGCGGCATGTGGGATCTTCCTGGACCAGGGCTCGAACCTGTGTCCCCTGCATTGGCAGGTGGATTCTTAAGCACTGCGCCACCAGGGAAGTCCCCACCCCACTTTGTTTAACCATCGTCTGTTGAAGGACATCTGGGTTGTTTCCAGTTTGGAGCTGTTACAAATAAAGTTGTTCTGAACATTTGTGTACAGATTGTTCAAAAATGCAATTAGTTCGAATGACCGTTACATGTTTAGTTTTTTAAGAAACCGCCACACTGTTTTCTAATGGCTGTACCATTTTATATTCCCACCTGCAAGGCTTAAGAGATCCAATTTCTTCACATCCTGGTGAGCAGTTGATGTTGTCACTATTTTTCATTGTGACTGTTTTGATAGGTGTGTAGTGATATCTTGTGTGGTTTTAATTGGCATTTCCCAATTAAACATATAGCTAAGTATGTTGAACATCTTTTCACCTGCTTATATTCTCTTCAGTGAAATGTCTGTTTATGTATTTTGCCCATTTTTGAATTTCGTTGTTTTTTTACTGCTCAGTTTTGCGAGGTCTTTATATATTCTGCATACTAGTCCTTTGTGAGATAAGTGTTTTACAGATATTTTCTCCCAGTCTTCAGCTTATCAGCTTATCCTTTCATCCCCTTTACTGGATCTTTCACAAAGCAAGAATTCTTAATTTTGGGACTTCCCTGGTGGCGCAGTGGTTAAGAATCCACCTGCCAATGCAGGAGACATGGGTTCAAGCCCTGGTCTGGGAAGATCCCACATGCGGCAGAGCAACTAAGCCTGTGCACCACAACTACTGAGCTCTGTGTTCTAGAGCCCGTGAGCCACAACTGCTGAGCTCGCGTGCTGCAACTACTGAAGCCCATGAGCCTAGAGCCCATGCTCCGCAACAAGAGAAGCCACCGCAATGAGAAGCCCGCGCACCGCAACGAAGAGTAGCCCCCGCTCACCGCAACTAGAGAAAGCCCACGCGCAGCAACGAAGACTCAATGCAAACAAAAATAAATAAATAAAAATAAAATTAAAAAAAAAATGTTTTGTTCTGTAAGTGATCTAGAGTTTTTATTATGAATGGTGCAAAGTAGGGATCAACCTTGATTTTCATTTTTTGCAGTCATTTCTCCCAGCATTTTTAATTGAATGTTTTTTCATTCATTTGAAATACCAGCTTTATCATACACTAAATTCTTATGTATTCAAGGGTCTGTTTCTGCACTCACTGTTCTATTCCATTTGTCTATTTGTCTATTCCTATGTTGTTTTTAATTCTATAAGTTCATAACATGTTTTGATATCTGGAAGGATAAGTTTCCCTTCACTGTTCTTCCTTTTCAAAATAGTCTTTTCTTATGCATTTTTTCTTCCGTGGGAATAATAATAATAACACTGTAATTTTAATTAAAAATCTTAGTGAGATGGTTATTGGGGCTGTGCTGAATTTTATAGATAATTTCCACAATAGGTAGCTTCATAATATTGAGATTCCCTTATATACCAATAGTATCTATTGCTCTTTCTTGGGTCTTCTTTTATATCCGGTATTATGTTTTTATTTATTTATTTTTGGCCATGCCATGTGACTTGCAGGATCTTGGTTCCCAGCCAGAGATCGAACCCATGCCCCTTGTGATGGAAGTACAGAGTCCTAACCATTGGACTGCCAGGGATTTCCCCATGGTTTTCTTCTAGTAAGCCTCTCGTTTCTTTTTAGGACTGGTCTTAAAATTTTTGTGAGTTTTAATTGTGTTGTGAAGAGGATCTTTTTCACATATATTTTCAAATTTGTGGCTATTGTATAGAAACAAAGCCTTTTGACGTGGATGTTCCCATAGGATATGTATAGGAAACTTTTTATGAAAGAAGAGGCTTGGAGCTTAGAGAGGGAAGCTTGGGGCCAAATGCAAGTCCTCCGTCCCTTAAGTGCCAGGCACTTCCCAGAAGGCTCTGGAACGGGGGGAGGGATAGCCGCAGGGTCTCCCTTTCGCTTGCTGAGTGGGGACCCAGCAGATAGCAGATCCCGAAAGACAGCACACAGCCTCCTTTCCACCACCCCCTACTTCCCTTGTTCCCTGTTGCTTTGCAACTTGTCTCTCAGAGGCCAGGCCTGCACTTCTACCTGGATCTGTGACCAAAGCCATGATCATTAAAAGGTTAAAGGGTCATTACTCGATGGGATGGATAATGGGGGCCTGGCAGCTGACTGGCCCTGAGGACAAGATGAGAGGTTCAAGGTGAGTACGGAGGAACCTGCTGGGCAGGGTTAGAACCAAATCCCTGGCTTGGGCATCAACGGGTCCAGGAATAAGGAGACCAGCCTGCACATACCAGGGCACAGGATGGTACCCTTTATGGGGAGGCAGGCCTACAGCAGGAATTGAGGGGGAGGCCTGGCCAGAAGCTTGTGAAGTAGCCACCATGCTCCAAGAGAAGGAGCACCTAAGAGGATACAGGATCTATATCCTGGGGGCCAGTGTAGACGGGGTCAGTAGAATGCAAAAAGAGAATGCTACAGAGGGAAGGAAGGCCCTGGGCTGGAATCCACCTGCTCTTCCTCCCCTGAAATACTTGGTTTCAGTGGCACCATGCAAATTCAGGGCTTCATTAGGAAGTGAAGAAGGTTATTCAGCTTCTTAGCTATGTCACCATAGCTATTTTCTCACCTGAAAAATAGGGGTAATAATTCTACAGAGTTTCCTAAATTGTAAAATGCTTATCACTAGAGATTTTAAATGGTATAATAGATTATTTTATGTAGTATGTTGACATACTTTTAAATGATGATGAATTACATGGTGGGAAATTTATTCCTTTTTCCTTCCTTCCCCTGAAAATCTTCTGATTATATAAGAAGAAAGTCTCTGATACCTGTACAAGTTGGGATGCTTTGAGTGCAATAATAGTACACTCAAATTAAAAGTGAATAAAACAGTGAGGAAAATGTATTATTTCACATAACTTTTCAGGGGAAGGCAATTTCAGGGAAGTTCAACAGCTCAAAGAAGTCATGAAAGACCCAGGTCCTTTCCATCTTTCCTTGTCCTTTTCATCTTATTGGCTTGGTTCTTAGGCATGTTCCCTCATAGCTACAAAATGGCTGCACCTGCACCAGGATTCATATGCATCTATGACCTTATTTAAAGACATTAAGAGTAGCTTAAATCAGGATTTGTTCGTTTAAGAGAAACACAAAATAAATTTTATTTAAGTGAAATTCACATAAAATAACCATCTTAGAGTGAACCATTCAGCAGTTCACAATATTGTATAGCCATCACCACTATTTAATTCCAAAACTTTTTTTTACTATGGTAAAAAATATATAACATAAAATTTATCATCTTAAGCATTTTGGGGTGCACAATACAATAGTAACTATGTATTACTATCTCTAGAACTTCTTAAATTTTTTTGCAAAACTGAAACACTGTACCCAATGAACAACTACCCATTTTCCCCTTTCCCCAGCCCCTGACAACCACCACTCTACTTTCTGTTTCTAAGAGTTTGTTTTAGATACGTCATATAAATATAAATGAAACTATGCAGTATGTCTTTTTGTGACTGACTTATTTCACTTAGCATGATGTCATCCATTGAGGTTCATCCATATTGTAGCATATGACAAGATTTCCTTCTTTTTTAAGGCTGAATAATGTTCCATCGTATGTATATACCACATCTTTATCCATTTATCCTTCGGTAAGCATTTCGGTTGCTTCCAGTGTTTGTTTCACATAAAGGGGAAGCAAATCTTCCTTAGAAGTTTCCAGCGGACATCACTCAGGTCACAGTGGCCACAGATGGGCCATAATCCCATGTCCTGGCTGAAGGGAGGCTGGGGAAGGGGACATAGCATTTCTAGCCTCTTTAGGAGGGGGTAGGCTCTTCCTTCCAGCCAGGAAGAAGGTGTAAGAGTGCTGAAGTCAACAGTGTAGCCACAGTGAGAGTCTGGAACCTACCATAAGTGGTTAAAATACCTCCCCAACACCTCAGCCTACAGCAGGGAATACAATGATAACATTGTATTTAATTTTGCATCTATTTATGACAGGTGATAGTGGATGTAAATTTTCCTTTAAAAATAAATGGATTTAAGGGGTTTTTTTTTTTAAAGTAAATTAACTAAAGAAAAGAATTAAATTTAAAAAATAGTACAGGTACTATAAATCAACTATACTCCAAAAAAAATTAAAAAAAAAAATAGTACAGGGCTTCCCTGGTGGTGCAGTGGTTGAGAATCTGCCTGCCAATGCAGGGAACACGGGTTCGAGCCCTGGTCTGCGAAGATCCCACATACCGCAGAGCAGCTGGGCCCGTGAGCCACAACTACTGAGCCTGCGCGTCTGGAGCCTGTGCTCCACAACAAGAGAGGCCGCGATAGTGAGAGGCCCGCGCACCGCGATGAAGAGTGGCCCCCGCTTGCCGCAACTGGAGAAAGCCCTCGCACAGAAACGAAGACCCAACACAGCCATAAATAAATAAATAAATAAATAAATAAAAATTAAAAAAAAAAATAGTACAGGTGTTGTGCAAAAGGTATGGCAAACATCTCAAAGGTACTAGGAAAATCATCCGAGTTTGGGATACGGGGTAATGGGGAGGTTTAAATGAAAGAACACATTCAAAGGCTCAGCCCAGTGCCTGGAACACAGAAAAGACTCTCTCAATGACTTTCGACAATAGCTGTGGTTCCCTTCAAGTTAAGGTTGCCAGATTCAACAAATAAAATCATAGGATGCTAAGTTAAATCTGAATTTCAGATAAACAATGAATGATTTTTTTTTTATTTAGTACAAGTATGCCCTGTGCAATATTTGGGACATAATTATACTAAAAAAATTACTCTTTGTTTAACAGAAATTCAAATTTAACGGAGCCACCTGTGTTTGATCTGGCAACCCTACTTTACACATACCTTCCCTGGAATGAGGAAGAGCTGGGACATAGCTTGGAGATGCTGGGACCCTCCACCACCAGGGAGTTGGGCAGAAGCTAATCAGGGAAAGTGGCAGTTCCTTGGGAGGCTGGAGAAGCCCTGCCCGGTGGCCACCTCCACTCTTCCCCCAACCCTGAGACAGCCACCTGGACTCTCCAGCCACCTCCCCACCCCCATCTCCCCCATCTTCCCATCCCCGCTGCACCCCGACTTCCCCATCTCCCAGTGGCTGTGACGTGGGAGGGGACCAGCAAGTGTTGCTGGGGCAACATATTACAGACAGAAAGGAACTTATGAACACACAGGAGTCTGCTATGTGACTTTAAAGGCTTACCGCAGGGACCTGGGCCCATAAACACTCAGATGAAGAGGTTTTATGAGTGTTGGGGCTACACCCATCCCTCCCTCCCCCTCCCCCCCCCCACCGCTCTCCCTGTCTGCGCTGAGCCGGGCCAGGGAACCTCTTCTGTCCAGAGAAGGGCAGGAGCCTGGTCCATGTACTCTGGAAGCACAGGGGCCTCGGGATGTGTCCCATCCTTTCTCCATCCTTTCTGGCCATGCTGAGCAGGATTCCCCACACACACGTGCGCGCGCGCACACACACACACACGGGCAACTACACAAAGCATGCCTCTTCACCTCAATTTGCTGACTCAGCTCTTTTGGGGCGGCTGTGTGTGTGGGGGGGTGTCCTTCAACCCAAGACTTCCAAGCAATCGTCTACATCTCTGGGTTGACAGGCCAGCTCATTGGTCATTCCCAGAAATATACCCAGCAGGGAGATGTTGTCAACTACAAAAGCCTGGATACGTGAGTCCAGCGCCTCTGTATTTCATAGCAGACCCCACTTGAACTCTCCAGATCTCCTGATGCCGCCTGCCAGTTACGGTGAGGATGAGTTGGATTTAAGTGGGATTCACTCCAGACGGCAGGAGAATATCACAATCTCCAGGGCGGAGGGCCTCAAAACTCCGTGGATGCTCGCGCCTGGCAAATGGCAGCTGTGATTCACACCAAGCCAAGAAGAAAGAGATTCATGAGCCCGGGGTGTCTTCTGCGTGTCCCATGGCATTGCTTAGCCCCATTACTCACACCGCAGACCAGGGTGACACAGCCACTGTCTAGTGCTTACTCACACTCTGATTATCCCTTCGGTGTCTGGGGTCGGGGTGTGGGCGGGGTGTGTCTTTCCCAGACAGATTGGAACCCCTCTCCGGCAGAGAGGTCCTCTTCTTCCTTTGCGGCTCCGTGGAGACACAGTAAGTGCACAGTGCTAGCTGCCTGCCCTGCTGGGAGCTTCTTTCTGAGCATACCTCGTTCCTGGAAGGGTGCGTGTGCACGCACAAGTGCACATGCACAGACGTACACACATCCCCCTGTCTAGTCCACACATCTGCTGTTAGCAGTCTTATTATTATTGCACACCTTACCCTCTGTCCATCAGGCTCATACAGGGAGCCCCGGAGCAAACCCAAGCGGTCCTTTATTTCAAGGTCACGTCTACCAGCCCAGGCAGAGGCCCCGCAGGAAAGGAGGTTCTGCTGGGGCACCTCTGCTCCATTTCATTCACCCCCTTGTGCTTGGGGGCGCCTCACAGGACCCTACTCTTGCAGGTCACAGGGAGCAAGCCCCTCCCTCTTGGCCTCTCTCTTCTGTCCCCTCCCGAAACCACTAAGGTCCTTCTCCCTTCTCCTTTCTGGCTGGACGCTGACCCTTTGACCCCCAACCAATGGCTTGTGTTGTCAGCTATTTTGCTCCATCTGTTCTCACTCGAAATGTGCCCAGAGGGAGGGAATTGACTTCAGATCCCAGATGTAGGTCTCCAAGATAAATGGTCCACTCACCTTGCCACCGTGGGCCACCTATCTGCATACAGCCAGTGTGGAATTATGCTCAGAGTCTCTCTCTCTCTCTCTCTTCGCCTTGAGTTCAATGCTCTATTCATTACCCTGGCATTGCTATGTGCCAGGGATACCGGTGTTTGCCAGGCCCAGAACGGAGGATGTGGGCAATGTGGGAAGAAAGAAAAAAATCCCATCTCACGACGTGGGGACACGTGGGCACAGTGGCCCCCAGAAGCCTGCCCGGCTCGTCTTGCTGGGTCTCCTGGGTCTGAGCATGAGTTACTGTTCCAGCTGATGGGGGTTGGAGGCTGCTATGAGAGCACTTGTGCCCCAGCACTGCGGCGGGAGGAGGGAGGCAGGAGCGCTGTGCTTTGTGGCCGGCATTAGACTGAGAGCTAAAGCCCTTCCCAGCTTATAAAGCCCCCTCACCCCCCTGAAAGCTCTGTGGCAATTCCAAGCAGCAGGTGGGCCAGGAGCAGAGGGTCCGAAGGAACCAAGAAAGCCCCCTAGGGAGCTGTTCTCCTGAGATGACCCCAATTCCCACCATCAAGCCCACGCCCCTCGGGGGCGCCAGGGGGCCGATGCGCACCATCTCTGGGCACGCCTGCTGTGGAGGTCGCGCTGGGAGGGCTCTCAGCCACGCGGCCAGGGGATGTCGTCCTCCTTGCTCCCTCACTTCCTTTGCAACTAAAAGATCCCAGAGTGAAGACTGATTTCAGGCAATCAACTTGCACTTGGGCTGCACCAGTTACGGGCCACACCCTGTCCCACACACAGGGACAGAAGGAGTCCCTGTCTCAGGAGCACGGGGTTCCAGGGCCCTACCAGCATGGGCGTGGGCACTGAGACGCGGCTGTGACACGCCGCACAAGGCTGACCTGTCTTTCCATCAGGGTAGCTCCGTGGTGTCAGGGGTCAAGACATCTTCTGGGGTCAGGAATTGGGGGGATAAAGAAAGAGAGGGTGTGTGTGTCATGGCCTCCATGGTGGGGACTCCCCCGGCTGCTGGGCGCCCCTCCATCAGCCCAGCCCTGGGTCTGACAGGCTGTTTTATGTTGATAGTTAATGTTTTATAGATATTTCTCCAGCAGCAAGTTAAATCGCAAATGCTTGGGCAGACATCCAGGCCCAGGGCAGGCAGGCGGATGGAGCAGCTGGGCCCTGAGGCTCTGGTGGGCAGGCCTTCCTGCTGCAGAGCTCTGTGTCTAATAGGAAGCGCAGGCTGGGGGTGGGGCTCAGGGCAGCCTGGGTTGCTTCCTTTATGGTCTCAGAGCCTCGGAGGACGCAGCCTTTTCTTGGAAAGGCTCTTCACGTGGATTTTAAGTTCTGGGTCTGGGCAAACCTTCTTCTGGGAAAACAGCAGTCAGAGCTGATATCAGACTGTGGCTTGTACGACCAGTTGGGCAGGAAGACGGAGAGCCTCACCCATCAGCTGTGACCGGGTAGGGGCTGGAGGAGGCTGGCCGCCGAGCAGGCAGTGCGCGGGGAGCCAGCGGGAGCTCCAGCCATGGGACCCCATCCTAGGGGACTCCCAGGACTGGGCAGGTTATTGCCAGGGGATTGGCCATGGAATATGGGGCACAAAGCAGGACAGGACCTCCAAACTCGGCCTGAAGGGAGGGTGCTGCCCCCCTCCCCTGGCCTCTTCTCCCAGTAGGGAGGGCGGGGGGAGGGGGAGTGCTCCCACTCTGGTCCTTCAGCCACCAGCACAGCAAGCGTTCGGGGGGCCACTTCAGCTCATGGCCACCCCCTGCCCTGGTTCTGGCTACTCAACGAGATGCTCAGAGACCTTCAGCACACATTTATTGGACACTTAACTCGTGCCAGCCTGTGTATTGAGTTCTGGGCTAACAAAATAAAGTACAAGGCCTTCCCTGAAGGACTTCCTGGTTGTGAGGGAGCGAGAGCAGCAAATAGATGTGTGATGGTACAGGCATAACAGAACGCACAGCCGGTCTTGGAGGCACAGAGGAGAGGCCCCCGGCCTCGGGGTGAGGGCACAGAGCCCAGATGGCGGCAGGGCAGGCTGTGGATCCCAAAGGGACCACCATCACCCAGCCCAGCCTCAGCGCGTTGCTCCCAGACCCTCCTCACTGTCCCCACCCCTTCCTGGGAACCGCGTGGTGACCAACAGCCAGTAGGAAAAAGAACACCCTCCCTCTGTGCGCTTTCCCCATAGGGCCTGTGTCTGGTCCAGAGGCACACACACCACCCCTCCCCCAAGGAACCAGCTGATTGGCTGGCTTGGGGTGACTAAGCCTTTGCACCTCTAGAAACCCCGAGTGACTTAGCTTAGTTAAACAGACGTGGTAGTGACCAGATTATTCTGCAACATGACCGACAGTTGCTCACACTGGCCCGATTTTAGGTCACAGGTATTCGGTTTTATTGAGTACCTACCATGTGGAAGGTATCCTGCTAGGTGATGCTTACGACTTCCTTTGAAGGTAGGCAGGGTGTTGGGTTATCATCTAATGCTACATAACTAACCACCCCAAAACTTAGTGGCTTAAAACAACGGCAACATGTATTTTGCTTGTGAATGTGCAAAGTGAGCAGGGCTCAGCAAGGCCAGCTTGTCTCTGCTCCCCTTGGCATCAGCTGGGGCAGCTCCAGGGCTGCGGGGAACAGTCATCTGAAGCCACTCACTCACCTTCCTGGCTTCCGGCCCGGGAATACCTGATAGCTGGGGGCAGGACAGCTGGGGCTCCTCCCTCTCACCCCAGAGTCATGCCTCCTATCTCTCCAGCATGGCCACTTCTGGGCAGCCAGACTTCTGACATGCGGGCTCAGGGGCTCCTGGGGCGTGTATCCTGAGTGAGAGAAAGCCAGGCAGACGCTATACCCCCTTTTCAAACCTAGCATCTGGAGTTACACCGCCTCATTCCGGCCTCTATTCATTAGAAACATCTCAGCAAAGCCGGCCCATACTGAAGGGGAAGACAGATTCCACCTGTTGATGGGAAGCATGTCAAAGATGTGTGAACGTGACTGTGAATGTGTTTTTAACTCACCACACAAGACAAAGGCTATTGTCCCATTTTAGAGAGGGCCTAGGATAAAGTGGTTCATCTAGTTCACGAAGTAATTTGGAACCAGGTGAGGATCCTAAGCCACATCCCCTGGCTCCAAGCCCAAGCCCTTCTTCTATCCACCACCTGGCTCTGTGACAAAGGGCTCAGAATACCTTGGAGTATCTGACAAAATCTACAGACACTTTTCTGTAGATTAAAAATGCACATACATTAAAAAAGTGTGTCTATAAATTTATGGGGTCACCTCCTGTTTTCCATCCAGCACACAAGAATCTAACCCTAGTAGGATGCCACTTCATCCTAACAAGTGAAAAGCTGGACAAAGTGAAAAGTCAACTCTTCTTAGATTTTTCAGAGCAGTGGGGTCACTGAACAAGCCACCTTCCCCAAAGTTGGAGAGACTGACAAGCAAATCCAGGAATCACTGCAAATGTGGGAGCAGAGCAGAAACCTCCCCTGGGCTGGAAGCAGTTCTGAGTAGGGAAATTGAACTGTAATTGACAAATTGCTAGAGGCTCAGTAGAAAATCTGCAGGGGGACCAGTCATGGGGGCAGGGCCACACTTTTGTGAGATTTATCTCCAAGAGCTCTCCAGTAAAGTAGCAGAGAAAAATCCCCTCGGGCTTCCGGCAGGAGGAGGGAAAAGGAACCCTTCTAAAGGTTCTTCTTAACAAGCCTTGCCCTCAGGGGAAACTGGTTAACCAGAGCCTAACTTGCTGGGTTTTAAATCAGAACCTAACTGATCTGGGGGAAGGGAAACACCCATCTCCAGTGCACTCTAGCCGTCCTGCCCCACTTAGGAGAAAAAGACTAAGAAACAGAGTCCAGAGGCCTAGGCTCTCTAAAAAACTGACACCTAGTCACAGGCTATAGAACACTTTCCCATCCCCACACCTCACTGCCACATCACTAAACACCTACTTACAGCAATACTTTTTGCCCAGTACATCATGCCTGGCTAGCAAGAAAAATTATAAGACATACTAAAGGGCAAAAAAACCCCACAATTTGACGAGACAGAGCAAGAGCGTCAGAACCAGACACGGATGGGATGTTGGACTTTTCAGAGCAGGCGTTTAAAACAGCTGTGATTGAGATGCTGCGGCTCGAATGGATAAAGTAGACAACATTCAAGAACAGATGGGCAATGTAAGCAGGGAAATGGAAATTCTAAGAAAGAACCAAAAGAAATATGCTAGAGATCAAAAGCAGTAACAGAAATGAGGAATGCCTTTGATGGGCTTATGAATAGACTGGACACGGCTGAGGGAAGAATCTCCGAGCTTGAGTGTATCTCAGGAAATTTGTGGGGTTGCAGAACAGTGTCCAAAAATATAAGGCTGGGCAAAAACAATTCTGACCTCAGCCTGCTTCCAGTACAGCCTCCACACCCAGGGCAGCCAGCACCAGGAGCATGTTCCTGCCCCTACACCTGTCTGGCAGACTGCAGGCCTCTCCCAGCACCCAGCCTTGGGGTCTGGGGAAGGCCTTGCTTGTGGTCGTGCCCTGAGGCTTGCTGTGCAAGTGCTGCTGTAGTGCTGTGTCAGCCGAGACCTCCTTCCCATACACACCTCATGGACGAAAACCAGAAGTCCCTTCCTGCTCCTGCTGTGGGTGTGTTAGGGGAGCCACTGACCGAAACTGCCTGCCCTGGCCAGGCATGATGGTCACCACCTGCATGAGTTATCTTACAGCAGGAGGTCCTGGTAAGGAACACAGAACTGACAAGCTACCACCAACTGGAAGAATTCGAGAAAGGTCAAAAGGAGAGAGGAGGGGCTTCCCTGGTGGCGCAGTGGTTAAGAATCCGCCTGCCAATGCAGGGGACACGGGTTCGAGCCCTGGTCCTGGAAAATCCTACATGCCACGGAGCAACTAAGCCCGTGTGCCACAACTACTGAGCCTGAGCTCTAGAGCCCGTGAGCCACAACTACTGAAGCCCGCGGGCCACAACTACTGAAGCCCGCGTGCCACAACTACTGAGCCTGCGCTCTAGAGGCCACGAGCCACAACTACTGAACCCTTGAGCCACAACTACTGAAGCCCGCGCGCCTAGAGCCCGTGCTCCGCAACAAGAGAAGCCACCGCAGTGAGAAGCCCGCGCACCGCAACGAAGAGTAGCCCCCGCTCGCTGCAACTAGAGAAAGCCTGCGCACAGCAACGAAGACCCAACGCAGCCAAAAATAAATAAAACTATTAAAAAAAAAAAGGAGAGAGGCGATGCCAGTCCCTATGTCCTACCAACCTCCTAGCATCCTTCTTGCTAGAATCAATCTTGTCTGAGCAATGCACGTGCCACCAGGAAGGACCCTGAGCCAGAATGATTAGCCAGAGACAACCCGGAAACTAACTCTATTACCATAAAACCCAAGACTGGGAGCCACGTGGCAGAGCAGTTCTCCTGGGTTCCCTTACCCTGCTGCTCTCCACCCGGGCGCCCCCTCCCAATAAAGTCTCCTGTTTTGTCGGCACGTGTGTCTCCTCAGAGAATTCATTTCCGAGTGTTAGACAAGAGCCCACTCTCGAGCCCCGAAGGAGTCCCCACTCCTGCAACAGGCGGACTCCAGCGGCCTGGAAGGAGGGAACCAGCACCCAGACTCCCCTCGTGGCAGCCCCAGGGCAGCCACACGACAGAACAGGAGGCTTCCTAGGGGAGGTTTCAAGTTCTGCACTTGACACGATGAGGGGTAGCACAGTGGGTCCCCACCCTCCTTTCCTTCTGTTTACACCTGAGGGAGGAACAGGTGCATCAGACTCTGCAGGAGGGAGGGGGTTTGAAAAGTCCTTTGGGTGATCGGCATAAATGACGCCCACCCATCCCTGAGGTAGAAAGAGCATGTGAGAGGAAGACGTAGAGGCTTTATACGTGGAAAAGTGGGGTACACTCCCTTGGCACTGACCGATGACTTTCAACAAGTCCCCCTCTGGCAATGTTCCCCTGATCTGTACTTAGAGTTGGAGTGACATGGGACCCACATGTGCAGGATGGGGAAGGGAAGGGCCCACCTAAGCAGACGTGCTGGGCAGATTGACAAGGAGTTTCCTGGGTATCCTTTTAGGCAAGTAGGTTTACCCATGGGTTTTCTTTTGCCCTTTCATTTATTTGGGGGATGGGGGTGGTGATGAAAAAGAAAGGAAACCTCAGGTGCAAGAGACAGCTGTCTAAAGAGTCGGGGGGAGCATATGTGGCCGAGTAGGACCTGTGGGGCCTTCTGGGGACAGACCCCGCCCCCATATCCTCTGCTGTAGCTCCTCTCTGAAGTGCCCAGATAATAGTATCTCATGCATATTTCCTGAGTTTGTCAGATGCTAAAAACCACCACCAAATGGAAGAAATTAACTACTTGATGATCATGAGCCGTATCCCCCACACCTACTGGCGCCTAAGGATTGATAACATCAACCACCCTGTGACCTCACCATCAACCAATCAGAAAGAATTGTGCACGAGCTGATCACACACCATGGGACTCCCCTCTCTCACCTGGCCTTTAAAAATCCTTCGCTGAAACCCTTCGAGGAGTCCGGGGTTCTTTGAGCACGAGCCACCCGTTTTCCTTGCATAGCCCTGCAATAAACCTTTCCCTGCTCCAAACGCTGATGTTTCCGTTTGTTTGGCCTCACTGTGTCGTGCATACAAACTTGTGTTCGATAACGCATAGGACCATGGAGGGATGTGACCCCATCCTTTTCCTTTTTTTTTTTTTTTTTTAGGGTTTGCAGCTATTTTATTTACAAGTATACATTTAACACAATGAAATAAACACTGAAATATCCAAGCCTAGTTAATAGTAGTGTAACAATATGTATCATTTGGATGATTACATTATTTTAAACAACAAACTACACTGAAAAATTAATGCAATAAAATTCTTGGTCATAATATTATTAAGAAATACAATATATAAATTGAAAATATGATTGCTCAAAATTTGAAAATGGAAGTGAACTCATTTGGACCGAGTCAGAGTTTAACATAATCTGAAAGGAGGGGGTGGGGGAGAAGCTCTGACCCAAATGAAATCTTTCAGGTTAACAGAAGAGAAAGGAAGCATCCGGTCCCCTGCCCACCCCTTGGGCTAGTTTTTGAGGCTGTATGGAGAGAGGGGTTATAGACAAAAGCTGAAAATAGTTTTGTTTCCTTTCATTTTCTTGAAATAAAGAGCTTTCTGAGAGCCTGGACATCAGCAGCTTACTACCTTAAGGCCCAGGTGAGAAAATGTGACACAAAAGTTTGGAAGGAGAGCAGACCTGGAGGTGTGGCCCATCCCAAGGGGGCCTGAAGGGACCGCTGCCCTGGGTTGGTGGCTCAAGCATTTGATGCTTTGGAACGAGGAGCAGCAAAAGTGGAAGGAGCAGGTGACACAGGTTTCAGTGGGCAGGTAAATGCCCCCAGGCCTGCTGGGAGAGAAGGCCGCGGCGCCAGCAGGAGTGGCTCGTTCTTGAGCAGACCTGAGCCGTCGTGGGGTGGGGTGACTCCGCACTGCCCTGCAGCCCCACAGTGGAAGGGGGAGCCATGCTCACGTGGCCTCCTTTGTGCCCACAGGATGGTGGGAGCTGAGAAGTTTCATCTCACTGGGGTCTTTGACAGAAGTTTAATAGAGGGATATACAGGGAGCAAGTGAAGTTGGGAAGATCGAGGTAGTAAAACATCACATTCAGTTGGGAAGGTAACATTGAACTTGGCCTTGAAGGACCAGAAGGGCTGAGACACACAGAGATAGACAGAAGTCAGGTCATTCCAGGAGAAGGAAACACCTGATTTGGGGAAATGAAAATGCACCATTCTGAGTGTGGTCATGGTAAAATTCCTACAGGAAGGGTACAGATCTCTGAAAGGAGGTTTTGTAGGGCTTCTCTGGGGTTGCTGTGGTGTCACTGTCATGTTGAGGTGCTGGATTACTGTTGGCCTTCTTCTGAGCATAGGAAATGCACCTAAACATTTCCTGGCTGACGTGGACATCCTCCAAAGTGTGACTTTATTCCTGGTGTCAGAAATGGGGAAGTTTGTCCTTGGATCCAACGTAGCCCAGAGAGTTTCAAGTGGGCAGAAAGCGAGTCAGCCTCAGCCTGGGCTGAGGGGCTATCAAAGGCCCATGGAAGAGAGGCCAGGGCTTGGGAGGGCATGCAGCCCTCTGGGGAGAGAGTGGGTCCATGTCAGACCGGGTATCGCCTGGGCTGACCCGGGAGCCCTGGGCACCGGTTCGAGCAGTGAGAGCTCACCTGTGCATACCTCTGCACCTGTCTTCCATGTACTGTGTCCCTGGGGTTCTCCCTTGGGGCTCGGAGAGGGCCTGGGAGCCTCAGCCTGACACTGCTACTAAGAAGAGCCCGAGGAAAGCCTACCTCGACTTCCTCATGACACTAAAGAATTGGTGGAGCGCCGAGGCACTGCTGCCAGACAATCCCACATCTGCACAACATTGCTGGAAGCACCAGAACTGTAGCTCTGCCTCCCCTCTGCTTTCCAGGTCTTTTGTGAGTGCATCTATATGGGGGAACCAATTCACCCCCAGAACCCTAGCTGCAAGGGAATGTATAAATGTAGTTTGATCTTTCTCACCTCTAGCGAGCAGGAAGGCACATTAGGAAGGGAAAATGGATGCCGACAGTCCATCAAGCTGCTGGCATATTTGACGTGTTAACTTCCCATTTTACAGATGGTGACACTGGGGCTTAGAGAGGAGAAGCATTTGAATTAGTCACCCTGCTAGCAACTGGCAAAACCAGGACTTAAAGGACTTAAGCCAGTAGAGAGCTGGCAAAGTTTTGAAAACCAGTTCTCCACGTGTCATTCCAACAGGAATGTTGGTTGATATTTTTCTTTCTGGTAATGAATAAAACAGAAGTGAAACAACAAAGACATATATTGGAACTTCACTCTTTCATCACTGACACAAGTGTCTGCTTTGCTGAATTGGATATTTCCTTAGTCTCTTATGCTATTCACAATGTAATAACTACAGACACGACACACATTTTACCTGCATTATTAACATTTCCTCCAGTGCTTTCTTACATCTAGACAACCAACTAAACAATAAATCAAGCCATGATTTATAGTTTTTGCCACTTTCCACGGTGTAAATATTCTCACTGTGGCTGATTTCAAGCTACCAAAGTGATGTTATGGGAAAAGAGTTGGTAGGAGATGTAAAGTGGGACACTGGCTGTTATGTAGGATTTCCATCTGCAGACACAGTAGTTGTAAATGACCTCAGAGTGTAGACAATAGTAAAATAATTGGGGAGTGGTGAGTTTTGATTGTTTGCTATGTTCGTTTTTCATATGATTTATTCAAGTTTAAGTTAATTATTAACAATGGCCACGTTTATTAACTGGCTTGCAAAATCTCCAAAAATTTCACAATCATTCTTGTGAAGTGTCCAAGCCGGGTACAGCACACACTGATTTAAACCCAGGACCTCTGACACGGAAGCCCACGCTCTTAATCCTACTCGACACAGCTAAACGTACCAGAGGTCCACAGGTAGTAAGTAGCGGAGTTGAGATTTGAAACCAGTCTGGCTCCAAAGCCACATTCTTAACCACTACCACTGGGATAATTGTCTTCGATATTTTTCTTTGGCTCTGGAAAGCCGTCCCATTAGCCACTGGTGGGCCTGATGGGGAAGAGGAGGAGAAACAAGGAAGGATGTCTAGCTGAACTGTACCTCTCTGGACCCCAGGCCACGGGAGAGCCATGGAACTCAGGCACCGTCAAGCCCTGTTCTGCTACGGTGGAGAGGCAGAGAAGCCCAGGGCACCAGAAAGTCTGCAGTGAGTTGGGACCAGAACCCAGGTCTCCTCCATCATCCCCAGGCCGAGGCACGTCCACAGCCCCTGTGACCTGGGCCCAGTGGGGACTGGGCAACAGGAACCACTACTGCAGACAGGCGTGAACTGGGAAGAAGCTGCATGAGACACACAGAGACGAGTCAGCCTGAGGCCTGCCGTGTGCCCAGGCCTGTGCCAGGCCCTCTGTGTAGACAGCACGTAGGAGGAGAGCAGCCATGGGCCAAAGGGGGCCCTGCTCACGGTGGCACCATCCAGTTCCACTGCCACTAGCCACGTTTCACAAGTTATATTTAAATTAATTAAAATTAAGTAAAACTTAAAATTCAGTTCCTTAGGTCCAAGAGCCACATTTGGTTAGAGGTTATTGGATTGGATAGACAGATACAGGACATTTCCACTGTCACAGAAAATTATGGGCTTCCCTGGTGGCGCAGTGGTTAAGAATCCACCTGCCAATTCGGGGGACATGGGTTCGATCCCTGGCCCGAGAAGATCCCACATGCCGCGGAGCAACTAAGCCCGTGTGCCACAACTACTGAGCCTGTGCTCTAGAGCCGGCGAGCCACAACTACTGAGCCCGCGTGCCGCAACTACTGAAGCCCACGCGCCTAGAGACCGTGCTCCGCAACAAGAGAAGCCACCGCAATGAGAAGCCTGCGCACCGCAACGAAGAGTAGCCCCCGCTCGCCACAACTAGAGAAAGCCCGCGAGCAGCAACGAAGACCCAACGCAGCCATAAATAAATAAATAAATAAATAAATAAATAAATAAATAAATAAATAAATAAATAAATAAAAGAAATTTATAAAAAAAAAAAAAAGAAAACTCTACTGACAGCACTGGCCCTAGAAGGAAGCCAGGTGAAATGAAAAACGCTGGAATTGAGCCAGATGCGGAGGTGTGCTTCTTGGAGGGAGAAGACCTTGAAGGACCAGCTAGCTGGGGAAGGGCCCCACCCAGGGCCCAGGCCTGAGCCCCTCTCTTGGGTTGCCTAACCTGACCGGACGCCTGTCTGCTGCTGCCCACACCCACCCAGGGGCGAGGAATGCGGCTTGCGGGAACCTGCAGGCAGCTGACCAGGAGCCAGCAGTCATGGGAGCAGCTGAGCCTCCTGCGGCCCAGGGGACTGGGGCCTGCGAGGGCCGCCGCCCACCTGCCTGCATCCCAGGCTCTGGCGTCCGGAAACCCAGCACTGGGAAGAGAGCTGATTCTGTGTGCCTCTTGGAAGCCGCTCGCCTTGGTCCTAACGAGGGGCCCCAGGAGGGGGCGGGCACTGAGTGTTTGTGTTGCGGCATCTTTGATGCTCCTCGGAGCCTTTGATGTCGGAAGATGTCCCTAGCCAAGCCAGCCATGTGCTGTTTGCTCTGGGGTTTTCCTTTTATTCGTTTATAAACTCATCTTGATTGGTTCTGTAAAGGGCAAAAGAAGGAACCCAGCGGAAAAGAAATGCTATATAATTCATAGGGGAAGGGGAGGTGGGCGGCCAGTTGTGGTGGGCGGGGCGCAGCCGAAAGCAGAGGCTGATCACCCAGCTCACACGCCAGGGCTTCAGCGCTCGACACAGTGAAATCTCTCAGAATCTTTACAGAATCCGTGCAGACTTCTTGTGGATGAACCTAAAATCCTTATGCGATCTTAACGGAATCCACGTAGAAGATTCATAGAATCCTTTTAGAAGCCACATAAAATTCACATAGAATTCACCAGACTGTTTCTAGTAGCCTAAATCCCCACTGCCCACCCCACACACACACACTTCTGTCCTCACCAAGGGAAAGAGAAAGTCACCTTGAACTGAGCTTTCTTTCCTCAGAGAGAGGCCACTTGACAGATCTATCTCTTATGTAAAGGTAGGGGCTGGAGTCCCCCAGTGTCCAGGGTAAGGGGGTAATGCGACCTTTTGTGGCCTGACCAGGGCAGGCCTCTCTTCAGGGCCTTTGACCTGCAATCCTGGTCCCTTGGGAAGAGGAGAATCATTTGCATAAGAATCCCAGGGCTTCCGAAAAAAGAAGGGACCCTAACCCCTATATGAAAACTCATCATGGTGACCTGGGTGCAAATGGCCCCTGGAATAAGAGCCCCACAGTGCAGGTTTGGTTTGTATTGCTTCAATGTGTTCCAGCACCTAGTCCTGTGCCTGGCACGTGGTAGGTCCTCAGTATTTGTTTCATGAATAAATGAATGAAGCTGTGCTGGCAGGAAAGGACTCTAAGGGCCCAGAAGGGTACCCACCAGGAAGACAGGGCAAACATGAGGCCAACTCAAGGCCTGGGCCAGGCACTGGGTACTAGAGAGGACTGGCTAGAGATCTGGACAAACGAGTCCTCCCTACTGGGCAGACAGAGGGAGACCTGTCTAGGGTGGGGAAAGCCAAGGAACGGGGTTCTGCAAGCACCAGGGCAAGGTCTGTCTTGATGGCATCCTGGTGGTAGGTGGCCAGGACCTGAACAGGCCAGTCTCCAGCCTGTCCTGGGCATGTGGCATGAGACAGAGCTGAGGGGTATGGCCTTGTGGGATCTGGAACAATTTTCTGGTTATTTTTAAATTTCATCTCAGTCAGTATGGCTTGCTTTCATTCTTCAGAGTCGTGGCTCGGCAAGAAGCCCCCCAGATCAGGAGGTTTGTAGAGACGTACAGAGATAGAAGCTCCCCCAGCAAGCCTGGCTGTGGAGCTGGGGTTGCCAGAGAGGAAAGAGATTCTGCCTTTTCCAGGCAGAGAGGGCAAGACTCCTTTACTGGGAGCCCTGGGCTCTGAGGAGACCCTCCTGGGAAGCAGCAGTACTGACTCTGGACAAACAAGCTGACGTCTGTGTATGTCTGTCTGTCCATCTGTGCAGGGGTGATGGCCCCTCCACTGCTGGCAGCTCTGGCTACACACCTCGGCCGAGCCCCAGCTCTGCACCCTTCCCCGGGCATGGCTGAGGATGGATGAGAGCCTGAATTTGGGAGTAAGTGTTTTCAGTCCTGCAAAAGCAAAGTAGGGTATGTGTTTGAAAAAAAAAGAAAGGAGGGAAGAAAACAAAATTTTTTAATAAATAAGATAAAATAAAAAATAAAATAAAATGGGAATTCCCTGGCAGTCCAGTGGTTAGGACTTGGTGCTTTCAGTGCCCGGGCCCAGGTTCCATCCTTGGTTGGGGAGCTAAGATCCCACAAGCCGAGCAGCGTGGCCAAAAAGTTAAAAAAAAAAAAAAAAAAAAGAAAGAAACAAGGGAGGGAGGAAAGGGACAAAAAAAACGTCAGACCAGGCTGAGCCCTCACTAGCCCAGAACATGTCTTTTACAGCAAACACCAAACATCCTACTTCTGCCAGCTGTCAAATTCATGTGCCTGGAAGGGAGAGCTAGAACTTAAGTGAACGAAGAAACCACGTCCAGGGCTCTCCCAGTGCCTCGCTGCACATACACACACCCTGCCCCATGTGCCAGCATTGTCTTTGGGCAGCAGGAAGCAGGCGGATGGTCTCCTTGGGAGATTTGGTCACCAGATGTAACCTCAGTAGCGGCAGGAGAGGGACCATCAGAGGATAAGGCAGAAGCAAGGGGAACCATATCATAGGGGGCCTTGAGGGTCAGCTTGGGTCGGGATTTTGTGTTTTGGCACCGGGTAGCCTTTGGAGGTTTTTGAGCTGGGGAATGACTCTTAGGACATGTGCATTAGGAGGGTTCTGTTTAGGGAAGCCAAATGTTCCAGTGTGCCTGGCTCAGTCCTGGTTCTCCTGGACAGTCTTGATTTATGCCCGCCATCCCCGTCCACTCCCCTTGACACTCTCAAAAGTATCCTAGTTTTACTTGCTGGATATTTTATGATATTAAGGAATTAGTTTTAATTTTTAAAGATAGGATAAGAGCCTTGTGGTTATGTTTAAAAAAGAGTTCTTGTCTTTTAGAGATACATACCTCAATATTTATAGATGAATGTTGTCTGAGATTTGCTTCCAAAAAATCTGAGGGGAGGGCTGGTGGGAGGGAATGGGTGGGAGCAGAAACAAAACTGGCTGAGTTCATCATCGCTGGGGTTTGGTGTGGATACATGGGTGTTCGTTAACTCGTCTCTATTTTTATATTTGTTTGAAATTTTCTGATATAAAAAGTTTTTAAAAAGTGTCCCAGACTGAACAGAAATATGGTCACTCTAGTTCACTCATCAGGAGGGATTTTGCCCCCAGGGGACAGTTGGCAGCGTCTCGAGACGTTTTGGGTCATTCTGTCACAGCTGGGGGGGGTGATTGTCATCTCGTGGTACAGGCCAGAGATGCTGCTAGGTGCTCAGGCAGCCCCACAGCAAAGCATTACTCGGCGCAAAGTATCAGTTGCGCTGAGGCTGAGGAACCTAGGCATGTGGAATTGCCTGCAATTTACCTTAAAGCACTGCTGTATGAACAGGAGGAATGTGTATCCATGTGTGAGTTCACGGTAATTTATGCTCTAGGGATGATTAGTTAACACTGAAAGGAATTCACACTCTAGAAGTGGCTAGCCAGGGCTTCCAATATAATCATCTAAATCTGCTCCCCAGAATTCATTAGTTAGCATAAAAGGTGTTCTAGGGAATTCCCTGGCGGTCCAGTAGTTAGGACTCCGTGCTTCCACTGCTGGGGGCCTGGTCGGGGAAATAAGATCCCACAAGCCACACAGCACGGCCAAAACAAAAACAAAAACAAAAGGTGTTCTAGATAATTTGTTATTGAAGAAATAAGTGATGTTCAAGAAATGTGTTTGGGGACTTCCCTGACGGTCCAGTGGTTAAAACTCCGTGCTTCCAAGGCAGGGGGCACGGGTTCGATCCCTGGTCAAGGAACTAGGATCCCACATGCCACACAGCGTGGGCAGAAAGGAAAAAAAGAAAAGAAAAGAAATGTGTTTGGCTGGAATGATTGTGCAAGCAACTTTGTCTTTGCTTAAACAAGACAGAAGGATCCGGCAAACCCGTTGCCTCACGCCCATGGACCAGTGCTCCGGGTCTATTCCCATTTGGTTCTGGGCTCTCCTCTGGGCCCAACCATCCCCAGTTCTGATAGACGTCTCTGTCTCCTGGTCCAGCTAGAAGGTGGGTTGGTCCTGATGACAGAGCATAGGTTTATTTTGGGGGCACTGAACTTTTCATGCAAGTGCTTGACAAAGAGAGGGGACGCCCCCAAGCTGAGTGAGGGGGTCAAATGACTGTTTCGGTGCTTACTTGCTATTAAAAATATGTCACTGTGGCAGAATCTGGTCTGAAATGTGCTTTTATGTAACATATGCTCCTTTAGGGCATCGCCTAAAGACTCAGAGTCCCAGCCTAATCCTTGGGGACACCAGTGTTTACCTAAGCCCCTGATAGCCATTGAACAGCCAGATTGGCTGAGATCAGGAGGATAATGCTGGTGGTGTGTGGAGGGGGTAGATTAGAGGGGAGATTAGACCGCTGTCACTTCCTTCAGGAATTTTCTAACATCTTTCACGTACCTCCTTGGCACCAGCACCGCGTATCACACCTCTTCCCACCCCGCCAAGGTCTCACCCATGCTCCCAACGCCTACATCTGTGGCTTCAACCACAGCCGGGAAAGATGTCCTTGTGCTCAAGGCCTCCAAGGCACGACAGTAAACGTGCAGAAGCGCTCCGGGGCCAGAATCTGGCCTCTGGGCCTGGGATTCATCATGGTGGCCAAGCCTGGTTTTCGGCTCCCTTTCATCTGCTTCCAGCTGTAGCCAGGCGGGAACAGCCTGCCTCACTGTCCTATGAAGCCAGGGGCCTGGCTGCTCAGAGCCGCGCTCCCTGGGCTCCCTGGTCACAGGTAGTAGCCACGCACTTAGAGGCAGGGCGACAGTCGTGGATGGCGGGAGGGGCTGGGAGGGGCCCCACAGGAAGCCTTATTCTCAGCCATCAACAGCTCAGGGGAAGCGAGTTTACCAGAGCATATTCTGAGGGCCTGCTTGGCTGGAGAGAGGTGCAGTGGGTTGAGGGCGCTGAGTGTTTGAAGGGGGTGGGGGAGGGAGGAAAGGGGTGGGCGTCCATGCCAACAGATGGACGCAGGGAGGGTGGCAGGAGGATGCAGAGGGAGCTTTCTAGAGCTGTCATGAAATGAACTGCAGAATTCTGAGGAAGAGCACTGATGCCCTAGCCAGCTCTCAACACAGGCACACACACACACACACACACACACACGCACGCACGCGCACACACACACACACACACACCCCTGAGGTCTCCGGGCTGCATTAGTTGCCCTCATGGCCCTTTCTTTCCCAAGGTCTCAGATCACATGTCGGACAGGGATTTTCCTAGCTGCTAATCCCACGGTGTGCTGGCTCCCATGGGGCCCCCAAATGCTCCCCCTGGCCCAGGGGCAGGCTACCCGAGTCCCAGGACTCTCCCTCAAGGTATGCCTCTGAAATAGCAGAGGAGCCCCTGCAGGGGGCAGAGTCCCTCCCTGGAGGTGTGTGCTCCTCTGCCGGGGTCATTCAGCTGGAATCTCTGGCACAATCCCGCTGTGACTGTCTTTGCCTCCTGCTGCGCCTTGGGGAGGCTTGGGGTGGGCTGGAGAAGGGGTTCTAGGCCTCTCACAGTCCCCTCTCACGGTTCCCCTTCCCCAAGCCGTGCCACGTCAACACAGACTGCCGAAAAACCCCAGCGGGCCTCAAAGCCCTTGTCCCTCCAGCTACGACCCAAGCCCGGCCTGTCTTGGGGTCCTGGGGCCCCCAGATCCCAACCCACCGTGGCGCTGGGGTTCTGCAGGCCTGTGCACGGCTCTTCCTGTCTCCTCGTCTGTCTGGGGTTCTCTGAGCATACGAACTGGGCTGGGCTTTTTTCATCTCTGTCTTTCTCACAGCAGAACCCAGCCCAGAACCCCTCGCCCCATTCCCACCCCCGCCCCCATGCTCCAAGGATGTCAGTGAGTGTGGGCAGAACTTAAGCGCCTGACAACTTCAGATTCACATCTTTGATCTGCAAACCTGGCAGCGCTGGGTAGCTGAGAGAACTCGGGATTGGGGCACAGATGCACCTGGGCTTGAATCCCAGCTTTGTCACTTACACCATGTGCCCATGGGCAGTCACTTCACTCCCAGAGCTGGGTGTCCTCATCAGGGAAATGGGGACAGTTGTACCTGACTCATAACGAACCACATGAAGGGTGATTACACAACGTGCACCAACAGCCCAGCCCAGCCCAGCCCCTTGGCTTCCTCTTGGGAGTTAGCAGAGCCCAGTGACGAGTTGTTTTAGGCCTGGTTCTGGGCACTGGGGTTTCTGTGTTGTTGACACAGTAGAAGCACTTTGTATATGTGTATCGTAATCCTCACAATGGTCCTTTGAGGAAAGTAGCAGCAGCAGCAGCAACAGCTTTTTATAGCCCAGGAAACTGAAGCACAGAGAGACTGTGATTCTTGGCCAGCGTCACACAGCTGGTAAGTGGCAGAGCTGTGGTTTGAACCAAAGCCTCTTGGCTTTGGGCCGCCCTCCTAGCCCTGCCACTGAACTTCTCTGAGTTCACCCTAAGAGAGGAAACCGACAAAGGGACGCTCTTTGATGGGATAGAAGATGTTTGCCGAGTTCCTACGAAAGAACTAGGAGAGGTGGTCTCAGCCCCACCGTAGGATGTGGGGTCCTGGGGAGTGGCTCGAGCTTTGCTGAGAGCTGGCCGGGGCGGGGGGGCCTGCCCTTCCTCCGCAGCCCGCTCGCCTGCCAGGGTGTTTGAACAATGATTAACTGCAGCGGGCAGGCCGGTGCAGGCCAGGGCGGGCACGGCGGGTGAGCTCACCCCTTGCACAACGGCTGCCGCACCCGCCTGCCCAGCTCGGGGGTGACCCAGGGGGCAGGGCCGGGCAGGCTCCCAGAAGCTGGGGAAACGGCCCTGGGAAGGACAAGGGACACCCTGGCTGGACCTGTAGACGTGATCACCACCACATTCCGTGCCTCCCAAGCCCCCAAGCTCGTGGAGCCTCTTCTGGGGGTTCCTGGGCACCACGGGAGCAGACTCCAGCCCCAGTGCTCACGGGGTCCGCCTTGATGAAGATGTTCCTCAAACAATGTCACCTGAAACGGCCCCCTTGGCTCCAGTGACAGAGCAGCACGCACCAGATTGGCCCGGAGGAGGCAGGAGCTCACCCTGGGCCCTCCAGCCCGGCTCCGGGCCCGGGACAGCGAGGGAGCCCCGCACACTGCTCCTCTGCACCTCCCTCCCTGCTCCTTGCCAGTCGAAGAACACAGGCGCATGCGGGTCCCAGGCCTGGTGCACCCACGCACGCGCCAGCCCCCGGGGCCCCTTCTCCGGGAGCACCTTGTTCCCAGAGTGCTGGTGGGGGCGCATTCACACTCAGACTGGGCCAAAAGCCGCCTGGAGACTCACTGCCACACCCGTACCCTCGCACCCCAGCCTCGCCTGAAGCTGGGCCTCCGTTTGTTTGTTGAACGAAGCACTGAAGTCCTTTGTCCTCAATAAACTCTGTGCCCGTTTCAGGTCCAGCTTCGCCACTCCAGAGTCTGGAGAAGGCTGGGATGTGTGGGTAGGTGGGTGGGGAGTGGGCAGTGAGAGAGAATTTTCTCTGAAGGTGGGAGGGGGTGGAGGGCGCCTCGGACGAGGTTGCCCCTCTCCCCAGCCCCACTTGGGTTCCTCGATATTCCGGAAAGGCCCCTCAGCAGACCATCCCCCAGGCCCAATGGTGCCCATGAGTCTGGGCCTGACTGGGCTGCCCGGCCCTTCCTCACAATCCAGGGACGTTGTGACCTCGAGGATTTCCAGAAACTTTGCGGCAACACAGGGTGGGCTCCTCCTGACCGACAGGTTGGGCCCTGTTTTGCCCCAGATTCACCTGCCCAGCCTCTCCAGGACCCCAAGTTCTGGGCTATGTACTCAGGGGTACCATATGCTGTTTATTCCCTCATAGGAGGACCCCCTCTCCAACCTGGACTGGGAAGACCTGGGTCTCAACTTCTCAGGGCCATGTGAGACCCCTGCCCTGACGCCTCCCACCTGCCTCCTTACGGGAAGTCTGTGTGTTTACTGAACACCTGCTCTGGTGAAGAGAATAGAATACGCTGACTGCCCTCAGGACACGTGAACACATGGCAGAGAACGAGGGAGAAGTTCCGTGACGGAGGCCAGTCCGGCTGCTGTGACATGAGCTGTGGCTCCTAGGCAGCACCTTCTGTATACCAGGTCCTGTTCTAAGCAGGTCACAGGTATTTACTTGTTTCCATCACATGAGCTTCACGGCAAGATATGAAGGAGATAAATTCATGACCCTCATTGCAGGATAAGGGAAAAACCAAGGTACAGCGACGTTGAGTAACTTGCCCAAGGACATAAGTAGCAGGACCAGGATTCAAACCCGGGTACCTGTGCTCTTAGCCACCATGCTACGCTGCCTACAAAGCAAGGTAGATAAGAAAGGGAGGGCCAGGGAAGCTTCCCAGACGGGATGGCGGCAGAGCTAGGCCTGGATTACAGGCGCAACATAAACACACACGCCAACACAATGAAGACAGTAGCACATCAAAAAGCGACACTCTGAAGCAGGAGTTGGCAAACTTTTCCCGTAAAGGGCCAGACAGTAAATAGTTGAGGCTTTGCAGGTCATGCCTTTCCTGTCACAAGTACTCAGCTCAGCCCATGGAGCCCCAGAGCAGTCCCAGAGAGTATATGAACAAATGGGCCTTGCCATATGCCAATAAAACTTTATTAACAGACATTGGATGTCACGTGATTCTCACAGGCCACAAAATATTTTTCTTGTACATTTCTCCATCGTTTAAAACGTAGAAAGTGTTTTTAGGTCTCAGGCTGTACAAAAGCAGGCCCGGAAGAGTGATTGGGCCGCGGGCCACAGTTTGCTGACCCCCATCCTCCAGGCTTGGAGAAGTGAGAGCGTATGGAGGCTGCAGAGAACTAGTTACGCAGATGGACCAGAGCCCAGAGGCCCCAGGAGTGAGGAGCGGGGCTGGCGAAGATGGGAGGGGGCCTTGAGGACCCAGAGAGGAGGTGTTGTCACAGCAGGGTCAGCCCAGCCACAGGCTCCAGTGTCACCAGGCCCTGGCTGTGAGACCCAGGCGTTTGTTTCTCTGAGCTTCAGCTGTAAAATGGGAACCTGGCATTGACCTTGAAAGTCCTGTGCAAGGGGCCACCTAGGGTGAGAGGGTGACGGTTATCAATTCACCTGCTTCATAGGCAGGAACCTGCTCAGGTATGTGTTTTGGCGGCACTGCCCTGGTGGCTACGTGGAGAACGGTTGGGCATCTGTGTGAACACCGGTTTGCCCTCCAGAACCCTTCTCCACCCTCCTCCCCACTGCCCTGTGCTGGGAAGACCAACCTGTGTGGACAGAGTCATGGGCTCCTCTGCTCTCCTACTGCCTGATGGGCTCAGACGATGGGGAGCCCAGCAGGAAGTGGGAGAGAGAGGAGAGTGAGGTTAACTCCCCAACCCCTCCCTGCGGGGTGTCTGCAAGCCGGCTGCCTCCCTTAGGGAAAGCCACAGCCGGAGGCCTGACTTACCTCACCAGTTCTAGGGGTCTCACTACCCTTGCCCACATCTTTGCCAACTCTTCTCAATTTATCCTGAGTGCAACTTGGCTGATTGATTCAAGGAGAGTGAGACTGGAGAGAGACACCAGTTAGGAGACCGTTGCTGCGATTTTGACAAAGGAAGATGAAGCAGCAAAATGGGACAGTGCTGGTGAGAGGAAGGAAGAGCTGGAACGGAGGCATATTTCGAAGCTGAACAGGCCGAAGGAGGAACTTGAGGGAGCGGGAAGAAGCTCCAGGATGAGTGACCTTGCTGGTGGGGGTAGCTGGGAGGACGGAGATGCTGCGAGAGGATCCCCAGGGAGAGAGTCAGGGATTTGGAATGGAAACGATGAGTTTGTGGTGGTGCCTGAAGGATATCCAGGTGGCTAAATGCGCTGGTGTACCCCGCCTTCCTGCAGCCCTGATTCTCTTCCCGACCTTTAGCCATGACCCACTCAGTTCTCCCAGATGAGCCACCACACTGGGAATGACCTGGGAGCCCTGGAGAACAGTCCGTGAATAAATATTTGCTGGACTTTTCCTTCTCTTTCTGAGGCAGGGAAAAGGCTCTCAGATGCGCGAACTTAGCTGGGAGGAGTGATGGGAGGATGCTGGGGTCTCCAGGAGAGGTCTAAGGGGACTCCATCCCCAGAGGGGCTGAGGGATAAATAAAGCCAGAGCAGCCAGCTGACAGGAGATGCTTTTGCCCACCAGCCAGGGATGCATAACACCACGCACCTCTATTTGGGGGATATTTGGTTTAAATCTTCCCTTTAACCACTCATCTTTTGTGGCTTGCAGGAGGCAGGCGGTCAGGTCCAGGCTTTCCTCCAGGGTGGGTCCTTGTGTTAGGACAATACTACATGGGGTGAAGGGGGCGTGGGGATAACTCTATTAGACCTCTCCAGGGTTTCATCCCCTTCATAGCTGGACTGCCTTCTGATTACATCGTCCTTCCAAAAACAAACACTTGATTGAATGTTTCTCAACTGAGTCACTGTTCAGTTTGCCTTCTCCCAGGAAATCAAACACACTCTGGTTTTGCCTCTCCATCGTGCTGACCACACTCATGCTTTACCCTCCCCTGGGACCGCTTCCAGGCTTCTCTGCTGGCTCTCACCCACCGAACACCAGGCAGCTAGAGTCTTTATCTTACACTCAATGCCTCTGAGGGGGCGGTAGTTTGCACAATGTTTCTCTCCCTTTGCCCATGGTGAATTACCACATCGCCTTCTCCTGAGAGGCGCCCTCAAGCCCCCGCCACCACAGCTTTGAGCCCCAGTCCTTTAATGTCTAGTCAAGGCCTGATTCAGCCACATTGCTTCACAGGCAGCCCAGTGAGCAGACAGCTGATGCTATGGGCAACCCAGGTCTGACTGACTGCTGGTCTACACAGCTCACAGGAACAGCTGGGTGTACTTCAGCCTTGGGAGGCTAAGACAGGGCCCACGGAACAGCCCCTTGCCCTGACTCACCAGGTGATGCCTTGAAACCTTGAAAAACTCAGAAGGGCTTTTTTCCCAGAGAGCCTTCCCGGCTCTGCCATCAGGCCTGGGACCTCTCCTTAGTGTAGCCCAGCAATCGCTTTTGGTCAGTGCACAGTGTAGGGGGTGTTAGTCGGCTGAGCACTGCTGTCTGGGTGTTTCTTCTCCGACATCCCAGAACCTGCTGAGGACTCGGGCTTTCCAGAAGACCCATTAGGTGATCAGCTAGTGAGCCTACACCTTATTGGGCATGAAGGAATTAAACTGTAACTCTAGGGTTCCAGTTGTGAGGGTGGAGGATGGAATGTGATGACGTCCTCTTCCTCCTGGGATTCCCCTGGTGACTTTCGGAGCCTCAAGGCCTCTGTGGCAGCAGCTCAGATGAGCCTGTGGGGATAGAGGAGCCTGGATTCCGCTGCCCAGGGCGGGCCCAGCCTGTAAGCATCTCTGCTTAGAGAAGCGTGACTCTCGGGGCTCGTTCTAACTGTGCACGGGACACTTTCTGAGGTCAGGAGCCCCAGGGGTCATTTGAACAGGAAGTTCTCAGGTCACATCAGATGTTCCATGTCACAAACCCCTTCCATTTAACCCCTTTTCAGGAAGTCATCAGTCTCCCTGGCAGGGTGGAGGAGGGGCATGGTATTGTAACTGTCACGAGTCCAGCGTCCAGCCACCGTCAGGGCACCTGGCTAAAGCACGGGCTCTCTGCGCTGGGCACCCAGGCTGGGTTCCACAGCAATCTGCACAACAGCACAGCACAGGGAGAAGGGCCTCTCTGGGGACAGGCACCATGGAACCATCCTAAGATCACCAGGGGCTCCAGGGAAAAGCCGAGGAGGGGCTGCCTGGCGACAGAGATGCCAGGACGCTGATGTGAGAGTCAGGAGCGCTCCTGTGTTCAGGATGTAGGGGCACTGACGAGCGACAGCCTCACCCCCTTCCCTCTCTCTCCGGGTTCTAAATCCTGCTGCGTCCCCAGGCAGCCCCGGACCTGAGGACCCCACCAGACGGACAGAATTCTTTGTCCCGTACCCTGAGAACTCCTCAGTCTAGTCCTACCTTCTTCCCATTGCTCAACCCCCAACTCCCACTTGTGCCGGAAGAGGATCTGTCCGTCAGAGTGAGGGTGGGGAATGAGGGGCCCAGCTGCTTCCCCTCACAGTCTCGGCCCTCCCCTGGAAGCTCCTAGAAACTCCCAGAAGTTTCTAAAGTCACAGACAGATTGTCCTTGTGCTCAAGGACCCAGCTGAGTGAACACTCCCTCCTGGAAGTCCTCCCTGTGAGTGCGGATGGCCTTAGAGTCAGAGCAGCTGCTGAGAAAGTAATAAGGAAAAGAAGAGGCCAGGGGAGTACACTGGGTGGGAGAGGTGGGGAGGAGGGAGGAGGAGGAGGAGGGGGAAGAAGGAGGAAGGAGAGGGAGAAGAAGCCACACGGTGCATCCTGGGCTCTTGCTCCCCGGGAGGCTGGCTCTGTGGGTTTGGGGACCCAGCTCCTGAAGACCCCTCCTCCAGGTGGCCGCCCATGGCACAAGGGGAGCTATGCGGAGAGGCAGCAGCGAGAGGGAAGCTCTCTGGACAGGACAAAGGGAGCGTCCAGGAGGCCCAAGAGAAGCCCCTCCCCCCCCCCACCAAGAGGAGGCGCTGGGCGGATGGGGGACACACTTATTAACTGTGCTGTCTGAGCTCCCCGCCTGGGGGCACCCACAGAGCTGACTAACCGGCACAGGAAGTGGTCCTCGAGCAGGGAGGGAGTGCTGGGAATCAGGGGTCAGGGGGCGGCCCCTGACTCACTGGAGCCCACGTCATCACAGTTCCACGAGACATCATGCCCCTCGGGGGCGGCCTGCTCTGACCACTGCTGTGGCTGCTGCAGGGGGCTGCTCCCGGAGAGCCAGTGCCGTCACCAGCACCACCCGAGAGGCTGGGGTCCAGGCCAACTTACTTCCCCAGCCTGGACTTTAGTTTCCGATTTTTTCATATCTCTAGACGTTTCCCATGGGGAATTCCTACCCATCCTTGCAGGCCAGGCCGAGGACCCCTCCTTGACAACCCCCTCCCCCCTCCCCCCTCCCCCACCCTCAGCAGGCTTCTGCCTCCTTCCTGCACTTCTGCAGGACTTAGGGTCCAGCTCACAGTTTGCCAGGCCCCCTGATGTGTGTTTTCCCAGCAGGATCATGGGGTCCCTAAGGGCAGGGTACCTATCCCAGAGGGGAGCCCAGGCTGGGCCTCTTTGGGTGCTCAGTGGGGACTCTGATGGACTGATTCCCCAGCTCCAGCCCCTTCTGGTCTACACCCTCTCGCTACTCTCCGAGGCCAGCGCTGGCCCGCCTGTAAGAGCCACCGGAATTCCTGCCTGCAGGCTCAGCCCTGCTCCAGGAATGCGGGCCGCAGCCCAGCTTCTTGCAGCCTGCACAAACCTGGGGCCTGGTCTTAGCAACTGACCGCCCAGGGAGCTCTCAACAACTTCTTTCCTCCTGTCACTGGCCTCTGCTCCTCTCCCTTCGAGGAACTAAGTGCCGTCTGTGAGTCAGTAACTGGAGGCAAAGGCAGACGGTGGTCTCATGTGACAGCTACAGTCACGGAGGGAGGCGCATCGCTTCTGCTTCTCCCGGGGGACGGCTCCTCCCGTTGGAAGGAGGCCCCCAGGCACAACATGGGCTCGATGTACCTGCAGCCTAACCAGCATGGGTTTCTAGAGCCCACCCGGAGCAGTGCAAAGAGAACTGGGCTGGGAGCAAGGAGACCCAGGGAGTCTTGGTCCCCCCTCTGCCTGGCAAATCACTTCCCTTCTTTGAACCTCCGTTTCAAGGTGTGGCTGCAAGAACCCTAAGAATCTTCACAACTCTGGGACTTCCAGAAGTCCACATCTGAGAAGAAGCACTCAGGAGCAGGCCATGTCCTAAAGGAGCCCGTTAGGGGCATGTCCCAGCTGGCACCGTCCGCCCCGGCTGGCAGAGCGGCGCTGTGGTGACGCGAGGAAGCTCTGAAACCAGCAGCTGTGGGTTCTGACCCCAGCTCTGTCTCTCACTTGCACATTATGTAACTTTCTGACCTGGTTTTACAGAGGGGAGACCGGAGGGTCCCCCAACACACACACGGAGGGAAGAATGTGCCCATGATCTAGGGCCGGTCCCTGGGCCTGCCGGCTTGCAGCTCTGTGTCCTTCCCCTCTTTTCCCAGAGGATTTGCCCTAAAGGGTGGACCGTCAGAAGAGGGCCCGCGTGCTGGGAAGGGTGTTTAACTTGCACAGGCTGAGCTGAAGGAGCCACCTCTCAGAGCCCAGCTGGCAAGACCAGTTCCTCTGCCCAGGAGGGTCTGTGGCTCCGCCCCCGACGCCGCCTGTCTGGAGGTGGGGTGGGGGCCAGATGGGACCACATGGCACCGGAGGGAAGCCCTGGAGGGGTGGCGGGGCTGCAGCTGGTCCTGTGCCTTTCATCTCCAGATGCCTGGGCCTCCCTCCCCACCTGGTGCCCAGAAGGAGCGCGGGCCTTCCTCTCCTGGAAGCGGCCGCAGCAGGACTGTCAGCAGGGGGTGGGTGGTCCGAGTGGGGTGCAGAGTGGGTGACGCTTTCTGCATTCAAGGCACCCCTCCCCACCCTTCAGGTCCCTCCGATCCTTTCCAGGGCTGTTTATGACAAGGGCTGGGGTGATCCATGGTTGGGGGCAGGGCAGGGGGGGCATGGCAGCCCTAGTTGTGTGTATGCACACAGAGCCTCTTCTCCAGCCTCTGGAGCGTGTGCTTGGGGCCACCGTGTGCCCGCTGGTCACCTCGGAAGGGCTGCGTCTGCTTGAAGAAAGTATCCTCCTTCCTAGTTGCAATCAAGGTCGTGTCTCCTCACCAAACCATGTGCCCAGAGGGCTGGGTCTCCCCAGAGGGGCTGCTGTTTCTAATGTACACCGAGGTGATCTGTGTGCCCCTGAGGCCCTGAGACGGTGTCTGGGAGTCACCCATCCCTGGGCAGAATATGGATGGGGAGGAGGGCTCTGAAGGTGCATAACCGGCGGGAACTCAGTTCACAAGCTGGCATCCCCCAGTGACAGAACAGCCTTTTTCCAATTTCTGACCTACCCGGTTGTTGACCACTGGCACTTCCAACTGGGAGCCTCAGCTCTGCCAGTGGGCACGGGGACCAGGAGCCCCCGTGCTTGCTTCTGCGCCAAGCCTGGACGGTCTCGAGAAGCCAAGAGAAATGCTGCCCAGTTGGAAGTGCCCTCCCACCCAAGGCAAGTCTTGCCCTGTCAGCACCTCCTTCAAGAGAAGGGTGGGCGGAGGACTGGGGCACAGCCTCCCCAGTGGCCACCTTGGTTCTCCAGGAACCAAAGCCCATGGGGCAGTTAAGATATGAAGGCCAGGCTAGGCCAGGCCAAGCCCCAGTGGGCTTGGGGATCAGCCAGTCTCCCCTTTGGGGTCTCAGACACTCGCTGCCCCGTGCATCCCGGGCAGTGGGGGAGAGGGTGGGGGGGGGGAACGGGGGAGTGAAGCTCAGCCTGCATCCTTCCTGCGTTCTCACCGATCAACCCCTTAGCCCCACGCAGGACTCTCTGGGGAAGTCGTGGGAGACCCAGGACCCTGCCTGTTGCGGCTCTGACATGCTGTGACCTTGACCAGAAGCTTCCATAGAATCAGCACCCACGCAATCAGCACCTTGCCTCAGATGATCCCCGGGGGCCCGTGTGCAGTGATCCCATCACTGTGACTTCTTTTGCCCCTCTTCCCCCAGCACCCCATTCTCCTCCCCCAGGCCCAGGCCCCAGGAGCTGATGAACCAGCAAGTGAATGCATGGACCACCTCACTTCCAATCCCCTAATCCCCTCGGGTCCCAGCTCACAGCCTGGGCTGGGGCAGAGCCCAGGTGTTTCTCGTTAAGGGTTTTGTTGCAGATTCTCAGGCTCGGGCTGAGAAAGGCTGAGGGGTTACCCGAGCCTCCTCCCCACCCCCAGGCTGCGCCGACACAGCGGCGTCAGGTGACCCATGGGCCAGTCGTCTCCACTCCCTCCCTACCCCTTTCCCTTGCCGGGAGGTCACCCAAGGCCAAGCTCCAGTCTCCAAGTGCGTCGCTTTCCACCCATCCTTCACGCCAGACAGAGCATCCTTCTGAGGAACAAAGTTAATCATCCTGTGCCCTGACTTTTAAATCCGCCAAAGTCTGCCCTTTTGTATTTTTTAAACGACTGACTCTGATTTGTAGCACTTGCCAATGCCCACCATGGCCAATTTCAAACCACCAACGTGAAGTCACTGAACTCGAGCTCCCACAAGCCCGGAGGAGCCGGCTCCTCACACCTCTTCGCTTTACCCCGGCCTAGGGTGCAAGCCCTCCTTTACCGGCCCCTGTTGTCCCTCCTGCCTCATCTCCCACTGCTTTCCCGCCTGCCCCCCTACAGATACCGCCCACTAGATAGGACCTGCGGGTCCCTGAGTGCACCTAGCGCGTGCCCCAAACACCCCTCTCCTGCTCGGCCTGGCCAGCTCCTTTAATAATACCCTGCTCAGATGTTTCCCCCTCCAGGCCGTTTCTCAGACTCCCCAGGCTGGACTAGGTGCCCTTCATCTGTGTCCCTAGGATACTGCCTTGGACATCTATATTGTTCAATAATGCGGGTCTGTCCATATCACGAAACTGTGGGCTCTGCAGAGGCTCTGACCCAGGAAAAGCCTCAGTGATTGTGTTGAGGGCGTGAGATGCATGAAGTTGCACGTTCAGGGCTCCAGGGGGAGAGCCGCCCCAGGGGCCTGAGTCGAGATCTTGGATGTTTCCCGGCAGATCCCAGCGCCACCTTCTTGGCTAGCTTCCTAGGAGAGCTACAGGACAGGGATTGGGGGAGGGGGCCATCCCTCAGCTCCTGGATCTGAGATATGCCAGGTGTCACCCCCAGCCCACCCCCAGGGGCACAGAGCTGGCAGGGGCTGGGGCAGAAGGGAGCTGTTGTTTGTATCCTTGTGACCGTGGTGTCCTGCAGGGCAGGTTATCATTGTTGACTTTGGCACCAGCACCCAGGCATTTCGGGGGTGGGGGAGCATCTTATCCTGTGCCTGGAAATAGCCTCAGGGCTTGCTGGGGCAGCCCCCGCCTAGAAGAGCCTCCTGTACCTGTCCAGGTGGTCCCGTGTGACCAAAATGGATGAAACAGGAAGCAGCAGTGTTCAAGGGAGTGCCATGTGCTTCCGAGTGAAAAAGACCTGGGTTTACGTGTCAGCTTGGTCACTCAGCAGCTGTATGAAGTCATGGCTTGGGACCTCAGTTTCCTCATCTGTAAAACCGGGTAGTCGTGCCTGCCTCTCAGGGTTCTCGTCAACATAAGAGTAATGGCCACTATTTATGGAGTGCTTACAAAGTGCCACAGCAAAATTCAGTTTTTGTGATGCGGTTTACTCACATTATCTTATTTAATCCCCGCACCACCCTATGAGATAAGAGCTGTTAGCCCCATTTCATGGACGAGAAAACCGAGGTTCTAAGGGAGTCACGCAGCAAGTAAAGCGGGATCAAACTGCAGAGCCCCTGAATTTAGAGGGTAGGTGTGTGTCGGGCTATTATTAGTAATTGTTGCCAATCCTGCTGACTGGCATGTGTCAGGACATGGAGTTTTAAAAAAATCTCTTCCAGGGAACTCCCTGGCGGTCCAGTCGTTAAGACTCCACGCTTCTACTGCAGGGGGCCCGGGTTCGATCCCTGGCCAGGGAACTAAGATCCCGCAAGCCTCGCGGTGTGGCCAAAAAAAAAAATCTCTCTTCCAAAGTCTCTGAACCTGAACCTAAAGGTAGGCACCAGCTTTCCTAGCTTTCAGACGAGGAAAATGAGGCCTAAGGAGGTTCAGGCTTTGGTCCCACATATAGTCCTGGCAGACCCTGGCTGAGCACCGGGTCCAGGCTCCCAGGCTGCCCTCTGCAGGGTGAGCAGCTGCTCCTGGCTCATCGGAGAAACCTGCTCTGTCTGTGGGTGCGGTGAGGAAGGGGGCTGGAAAGACAGGGCTGAGGAGAAGGGCTGACCGTTGGGTCTGGACCGGGCGTGTCTGGGCAGAGAGACCCTCCGCTCCCCACCGGCCCCCTCCTCTGCCCCCCACCGTGGGCCACAGAACTGAGTGGGGGGAGGGGTGACCTTCAGCAAATTTTTCTCCTCTCCAGACCTCTGTTTCCTCATCTGTAGAATGGGAACAATACCGATACCTGCACCACTGTGAGGCCCCAGGAGTTTGTGAGAACGTGAGGAGCTGATGATTGATAACACCCCGAAAACCTTGTAGCGGGGGAAGGAGCCCTGTCTGGGGAGGGGTGTCCTATCAGCCTTGGGTAGCCAGCCTCGCACTGAACTGTAGCTGAAAAGCACATCTCAGGGACAGCTAAGCTCACCTTGGAAACAGTGATTATGTGGGCACTTAGGTGCACAGAGCATAACGAGGTCCCTGTGATGGAAGGAAGGAGGCTTTGCTTCTTTTCTGCATTCTCAGGCCTGAAAGCTGCTTGTCTGTCACACCAGGAAAGACTTCTTTCGTAGTTTCGAGCGGTAGCACAACTGATATGGCAAAACGTCTTAATTAAAGAAGAGAAAACAGATACATATTTTATGTGGCCTTGAGAACCTGGTGGTATAGAGAAAAGTGGTTGGTAAAATTCTTCCTCCTTCTGTGGACTATGGCTAGGCAGCCATCAGCTGGAACTTGGACGAGCCCACGCAGGTTCTGTCGTGGCTCAGAGCCGCCAGGCTGGACCCATCGGGGAGGCTCAGGCCGCTTCTGCACTGGGGACGCCTGGAGCCCTGTGTGGACCCTCAGGCTGCAGGAACGCCTCCCAGAAGGGCGGGTGCTGGGGTGGCATCACTGAAGCCCCTGGACCTGGTCCTCATGGGGTCTGGTCAGCCTGCTCTGGCAGAATCCTGAGAGGTGGGAGGGGTCATCTCACCTACAGCCACATCCCACCGGGGAACAGGGCAGAGGGAGAGGACCCTAGCAAGAGAATGTCCACCTGGGGCTCCTGACACCTTGCCAGCAGGTGCTGCTGTCACTGGTTTAACCCCAAAGTCTGCCACTTGCTGAGAGGAAGCAATGATCAAATGCTGTCTGTATGATACCTAGTAGTCCTCAGGACACCCCGTGAGGGCGGTCACGTGATTGGCAGATGGAGCAACCAGGGTCTGAGCACAGGCCACTGGCTCTGGGCTTTTTCTTAACCACCATGCTAGCCTGCCTTCCCCACGAGCTCTGAAGAGGTGACCACACCTCCTGCTCCCGCACACCACCTTCACTTTGGGGGCTAACATGGGGGCCAAGAGCCCCCATCGGGGGAAGCCCTTAGATCTGGGGCTGCTGGAACAGGTGTGCCAAGGGGAGGCCAATGTGGGTCCTGACAGGTTAGCCTCCTGACAGGTCAAGATGCTCCCCTGGCAAGGTCTCTGGGATCCCGACTGCCCACTGGGGCCCTGAGGCAATGCGGGGGACACCACACAGGCCAGCTCTGAGGCTCACACAGGGTCTCATGCTTGCTTGCCTCCTGGGTCTGCAGTCTCAGCACTTCGCAGCCTTTGAGGGTGGGACGTCCCAATCTGGGCTGTCCCGTGGGCTTTGTCTGGGTCAAGGAGCAAGTCGGGGCTGAAATCCTGTTGTCCTGCTGTGAAGCTTACCGGCCTAGAGGGAACAGTGCCTTTCTCTTAACGGATAAAGGCGCCATCCGCCAAATGAGCTGGGCCCCAAATGGGGAACTTTTTCCGACTCACCAGACATGCTGTGCAGTCTGGGGGTGGGCCTGCCTCTAAGGAGGTAGGGCAGTCAGTCCCACAGTCCTGGAGCAGGTGTCCCGTCCTCCGGCCCTGGTCCCCCTCTTCACAAGGGGCCTGTTAACCTCTGCAGGGTCTTGAAATTAACTTCTCACCCTCAGGCAATAGGCACCATGCTTTCTGCATCCTAAATCAGGATTTGTACTTGGACAAAGGAAGTGTTCTGACTTATGAACCTAGAAATAAGGAAATCCTTATCGTTGAAGAGCACTTGGGTTTTTCTAGTTTGGGGTGATGACAAATAAAGTCGCCATATCGGTACCATGGAACACTACTCAGCGACACAAAGGAGCAGATCCTGATGCAAGAGCTCGGATGAAGCTCAAATGGAGTCTTCTAAATGAAAAAAGCCAGACTCAGAAGGCTCCATGCTATATGATTCCATTTATAGGACACCTGGAAAAGACAATACTACCAGGACACAAACAGATCCGGGGTTGCTGGGTCTGGGGAGTGGGGCGGGAGGTTCGACTACAAAGGGACGGGAGGGAGTTTTAAGGGTGCTGACACTGCTCTATATCATAATTGTGGTGTAGTTACACAACTGTATGTGTTTGTAGAAGAACTGTACAACAATAAGAATGAATTACTGATTGTAAATCAACTATACTTCGATTTAAAAAAACAAAAAATACTGGATTTTGATTTTTTAAATTAAAAAAAGAATGAATTACTGTACATAAAACAGAACTTAATTTTTTAAAAACAGAAAAAAATTACATTTCCTTTTCAGTCCCTTTCCCATTCATTTTGACCTTAACCTAAATTTGAATATTAACGAATTTCACTTGGTGGATATTTCTGAAGTGCCTCCTGTGTGCCAGGCCCTCTGCTCTGCACGGAGGTGGGAGTGGGACTCCCGCCCCTCCTCAGCTGTGTCGTCAGCCCGTACCTCCCCCTACATCTCCCAACACACAGGCTCAGGCCCAGTGCACCCCTATTTCCCTTTTGGGGGACTCTGGATCACTTCTGCCTAATGTGGGTCAATCGATATCTATGTGCTGAAACACTGGAATTTCTGAGACATTTCCATGGTTTATGGGACCATAATATATGAAGTGGGAACCTGGGAACCGTCCTCCTTGTCACCTCACCCTTCTGGTGCCCCACACAGTCGGGGAAGATGAGCAGGGGGTGGCATAAACTACCAGGCAGGCGCTCTGGCCCAACTGTGTCTTATCAATACGAATCCAGTGTTACTACGTTTCGGGAGGGCAGCTGGTGATGTTTTTTTCTCACTGACCCAAGAGTGCCTGGACTATTGTGCAAAAAATCAATCCCCTGGCGAGTCCTGTAGGTGCTCCTTCCTGAATGTTTTCACAGCCCCCGTCCTCAAGGCCCCCGCTTGCTCCAGGCCAGGCACCTCTCACAGGGACCCCTGCACAGGCCTCCCAGCAGACCAGTCCCCCATTCCCCTCACATCACAGCCAGAAGGATATTTTCAAGACCAAAGCTTGACAGGCCACTCTCGCTCAAAATCATTAGCGCGCAAGAAACCCGTGCCAATCAATGAGGAAAAGACAAGGGGCCCGTTAGAAAAATGGGCCAAATAATATGAAGAAGCAGTTCGCCTATGGGAAAAAAAAATGCAAATGGCAAAAACATATGAAGAGATTCCTAACTTCGTTTATAGTTAAATAAATGAAAATCAAAACAACCATGGGATACCACCTCCATCCCGCATCCCAGTGGAGAAAAGAAAATGGAACCATTTGATGATATGTGTGGTGACATGGGAGGGGGTGGTCTCAGGGCCTTTCCCACACAGGCTGGGTGTGGTGACAGGTGTGGCAAACTGGTGGAACTTTTGGAAGATGATCATAAAGAACGGCCCCTTCCATCCAGAACCCACTGCAAGAGAGGTGCCTGTGGTATATCCTTCCAGCAGTTGCCTGTGTCTGGACCACGTGATACTCTGACGGCTGTCAGGGAAGGTTTCCTCCAGCAAGGTTTATAATGGCAAACGCCTGGAAATAAGACGCCCACCCAGGGGGAAGAGTCGGTAGGGTTCATCTACTGCATCCGTACAAGCAAATGCTCCTCAGATGTTGAGAACAATGGGGTAGAGACTTCCCTGGCGGTCCAGTGGTTAGGACTCCGCGCTCCCAATGCAGGGAGCATGGGTTCGATCCCTGGTCGGGGAACTAAGATCCTGCAGGCCGAGCCATGCGGCTCAGCCCCCCCCCAAGAAAGAGAACAATGGGGTAGGACCGAATGCACGTGCTGAAATGAAACCAGGTCAGAAAAGGGAGCTGCAGTCTCGGCATATAGCACCATCCCTTTGGTGTAGCTCTGCGAAAGTGTAGACTTATCCTAACAAGTATATGCATGGAAAAAATTTCTGGAAGCACGCACCAAAAATCTGTTAAGTGAAATTGCCTTTGGAGAGAGAGACAGGTGGGGAGAAGGAGGCTTTAACTTTATATGGTGTACTCTTCTGTTCTGCTTGGATTTCGAATCGTGTGCACAGAGTATTTTAATGTTTAAAATGTCATCAGGAAAGATCTGGGGCGGTGGGGGATTTGAGGCCAATTTCGGTTTCTTCTTTACACTTTGCTATATCAAAAAGAATCGAAATCAATGTGTTTAAATGTTGCAAAACAAACAAAAACTTTCACTGCCCTGGGATAAAGTCCACGCTCCTGAACTCACGCTGGGAGGTCCCACGGCGCCAGGGGCAGCTTCCGCCTTCAGTCTCCTGACTCCTGGGTCTCGGCCACGGCCAACCCCACCCCCCCGTCCACACCCCAAAGCCCCTCGTTCTCTCTCACTTCTGGGCCTCTGACCATGCTACTCCGTCTGATCGCCCCTAACCTTTGCTTCCTCACCCCTCAGCCTGACGCCAGGTGCCCGCCCATCCTCCCCCGACTGACAGCCTTGCCTGCCTACCCTGGCCCCAACTCCATCACTCCACAGCTCCCCCTAGGCTGTCACGGCCTCCCCACCGGTCAGCCTGCCTCGCTAGCTTGCAAGAGCCTTGAGGTAAGGGCAGGGCCTGGTTCACCGACAGTGTCCAGGCACATAGTAGGTTTCATAACCGTCTGCTGACGAGACTGACAGATGACTGCCTGAACGGAATGAGGAAGGCAGGAGAAGCTGGCACCCCAGGCCCACCCCTGAAGCAGGCCCGTCTGTGGAGTGGGATTCCTGGGCCTGGCCCCGGACGGCGGGCCTGAGAGCCTGCGAGGCAACCTGGAGGGGCAGACAAAGCAACCGCAGCAGGGCCGCCTGCTCGACTCCAAGGTGGCTTTTATTTCCTCCTCTACGGGTGCCAAGTCCCTGAGCAAATATTTTCCTGGAGTGGAGGAGCGGCTGAGCTCCCAGCCTTAAATGCTGGAAACACCGCTGGGTCGGGCAGGTTCCAGGAACCAGAGGAAGAGCGGGGTCTGGCTGCAGCTGGGGGAGGAGGGGGTCATCAGGGCTGCCCTCTGGGCGGTGCCCACCCTCCTGGTCGGGAAGCAGCCCTGGAAGGCTTTTGTCCTGGGCCTCTCCGCCCATAAATTAGAATCCTCTGCGATCCTGAAGAAAACGTGGGTCATGCGGGCCTCCCTCATTTTTGCTGAAAAAGCTACAGTGGGTTTAAAGGAACTAATTAGAATCTCAGAAGCCCTTTTATAAGCTGTTTTTCCCCTCCCTTTAACTTTCTTATTGCAGAATAAAACAGAGTACACGCATCTTAAGTGTATAGTTTGATGATTTATTTATAGATGCATACACCCTTGTAATCACCACCTACAACAAGCCAGGGAACCTTTCAGAGAAGGGTCCTTCGTGCCCCCGCCTTGTCAGTACCACACCCCCAGCAGAAGTACCACAGGCTTCTATCACCAATTAGTTTTGCCTGTTCCTGAACTTTATATAAATGGAATCACACAGTCTGGGCTCTTTTGTGTCTGGCTTCTTGTGCTTAATATATAGCCTGTGATGTCATCTATGTTGGATGCGTAGCAGTCGTTGGTTCTTTTTCATCGCTGAGTAGTACTCCATTGTAGGGCCGTAGCACAATTTATTTATCTGTTCTCCTGTTGGTAGAGACTTGGGTTGTTTCCACGTTTGGTCTGTGATGCGTGAGGCTGCTGTGGACCTTTTCACACACCCCTTTCCGCAGACACGTGCTCTCCTTCTGCCTGGAGCATAGCATAGGCATAGGTTTGGCTTTAGTTTCCCAAGTGCTCATACAATTGGCACATTTTCCAGCAGCACAGGAGCTTCCCGGTGGCTCCACGGGCCCTTCAACGATCGTCCAATTTTAACGTCAGCCTCTCTGGGGGGTGTGTGGTAGTGTCTTGCACCGTTAGTAAGCTTCTAACAACCACCTGACTTGCAGAACAGGACAGCAGCACCAGGCGTCCACAAGGAAAACCCAAAAGCAGAGGCTCCCATATCTGCAGCGAGCTCCCCCATGCCACGCCTCATGCTGGGCTCATAATAAAGCATCTACCCTCAAGAAGCACCCGAGGTAACAGGAAGCCAGTGTGGAAACGGACACCTGCGGTAATGGGGCGAGAGGTGCCGAGAGCAGTGACCCAGAAGTTATGGGGGCACAGAGGATGCAGGGGCACAGAGGATGCAGGGGCACAGAGGATGCAAGGCCTCTCCCTGGAGGAGCTTTGAGCCGAGCCGTGAAGTCGCGCAGGCACTGGGGTAGCACAGTCGAGGGCCTGATTTGGGGGCACCCTCACACTCACTCTCACACCTACACACCATGAGTGGGTGCAAAGCTGGCATGGCTCAAGGATCAGTACTGGGGGTGAGGGAGTGCAGCTGTTAGGGAGGGGGAGGAAGACAGAAAGCGAGGCGAGGGCTGTGCCCACGGCCCGGCGGAGCTGGCAGAATCCCAAGCCCCTCTAGGCTCCCTGGGCTGGGGCCTCCCCAGCCCCTGTAGCTCCAGGAACCAGGAGCTCCCCTCCTCCCGAGGTCAACTCAGCCTGACTTTCTCTTCTGCCAGGCTCCAGGGACAGGGGGTGGGTGGGGTTGATGGGGAGAGAGGTGGGAGCGTGGCCCCGGGGCGCCTCTCCGTGCAGGAGTTCCCTGCACCTGTTCAAAACTGCCTTCTCTCCCAGATGCTGTTTTGAGGTCTGCCTACCAGCAGTGTCTAACCTAGGAGGGGTGAGACCAGCCTTCTCGAGGCCCAGCTCTGGGACTACTGTCCCTTCTGCCCCTGTTAGACCCCACCCTTGACCGCCAGCTCCAAGGACCACCTCATCACAGGTGACTTTTCTCTCGGGCTCCATGTGAAAGTGGAAGAGCAAGGTGACGCCCGGGCGAGGTGGAGACACGCCTTGCAGGCCCTGCCAGTTTTACTTCTTAACAAGCTCTCCAGTCCAGCCCCTCCTCCCCAGCCCTCCCCACCTCAGCCCTCCTCTGTCCCCAGGCTTCCGTCCCCACCCAACCCCCATCCCTCTGCAATTCCTAATCTTTCCTGCATCCGCTCTGAGCCTCTCCTGCAGCCCTCGGAGAGGTCACTGCCACCTTCTCACCACATTCCAGCCCCCTCTCTTCTCACACCTGCTTTCAATCCACATCCAGCACGAAGCACCTCGAGTCCTTATTTCTGCTGAAGCTGTGCCTTCTGCCTGGAATGCCTTCTCCCCCTTGTCTGAGAGGCTGATTTGAATCTGTCCTTCAAGACTCAGATCAAGTGCCACCTCTGGGAACCAAGGTGCCCTGACTCCCCCTCCAGCCCGCACCGAGCTCTATCACCGACACCACTCTCTCGGCGTCCGTCTCCCCCTGGACCGCAACCTCCCTGAGAGCAGGTCTGCGCATCTTTGTTCTATAAGTGAAAACACAGTGCTTGCTCTCCAGAGCAAAACCCAAGAGGCAAGCAAGGCAGAAAACGCAATTTCAAGCAGAAACTGGCTGCAAATTAAGAAGGCAACACAATCAATCTAAGAGAAGATGGCTCATTAGTTTAGAAAATAACTTGAAAGAACTCAGTGGAAATGCAGCAAGTCCCCTATCCCCATACAATGTACAAACTGGCATACGCGGACATGGACACACACACACACACACACACACACACACACACACAGGCCACATGGGCGTGATCTAAAGGTGAGGGGAAAATGAAATAGTGCTCAATTGCTCCGTTCTCGGGCATGGGGGGGTGGGAGGGGAGAATCTTGGGAAAGCAGAAAAGAGAGAAGGAGAAGGGGGTCAAGGTCGTGGGAAGTAGGGCAGCAAGCTGACATCTGAGGATAGATGGGCAGAGAGAAATTGCTTGAGGCCAGGACGTTAGAGGAACCCCTTCACATTTTCATTTCTTCACTGTTCGTCTCAAACACTCAGGAAAGCCTGTTTTATGGCACCACGCTGTGCTGGCGGTGCCCTGGGATGGGGGGGATCCGGGTCAAGCACAGAGCAGTAGGGGTATCAGCAGAGTGAGAGGAGAGTGGTAGGCGGGGCGTGGTTTAGCCCATTTGAATACGAGGAAAGCAAGTGGCCCAGGAGGCTGGGGTCTTGGGACTGTGCAGGTCCCACATTGCGGGGACGTCCTCCCCAGTCCTACTGTCACCCAGGGTCACCATTGCGGGCTCAGGGGTCGTTGTGAGCTCCACTGCTCACTGGCATGCAATCATGGGCAGGGTACTTACCCTCCATACTGCAGGTTTTGCCTGCAAAGCGAGGATAAGTCATAGAAGTGTGTCTCCAACACGGCTGAAGTTTTTCCTAGTGAATGAAATCACCCAGGTGCTATGTCTAGCAGTGTCCAGCCCACAGTGAAAGTATTAATATCCAGGTGGCCAGTTCCGCAACTGTGCCCTCACTGTCCAGTCCGGGGACAGGCAGAAAATAGACAGTGTTTGTTGAATGAATGATCTGAGGACTTCGTCTCTGCCTCTGAACCCTTCAAGCACAATGTGTCGGGGAGAACAGAACTCACTCTGCAAAGCCGCCCTGAACCCGCAGTGCCCACCCCACCAGCAGGTGCAGGGCCCTGGGAGCAATAGTCCCTCCCGCTCTGTGTTCCCAGGACACACTGGGGCTCTGGTGTCAGGGGCTGGCCTGCACCCAGGGCCAGAGAGCAGGTCTGGTGCCAAGGGCCCCAGGTGGGGAGACCTGCCATGGAGGGGCACCTGAGGGGCTGGGAGGGGGTCAGCAGTCTGGACGAGAATCAAGGGGAGGGTGGCTAGATGCCCTTAGAACACTAGGGTTCCTACAGCGCACTGCGTTTTTTCAACCCTCCAAATTTTCATTATAGTTTTCCCCTAACATGCAGACTTTTTTAGACCTTTGGCACTGAGACCGTTTGCTCGTGAGTTTCCAGGAGTTGTACAACAATGAGCAAACAGAATAGGTAGCAAACTTTGAGTCAGCAGGGAGCCTTGTGTCCTTGGGGAAGGGAATGATCTAGAAGGAGAGGCTGGGCAGGACAGAGTAAGGCAGAGAGTAAGGCCTAGGAGGAGGTGAGATGAAGATCTGACACAGGGCTTGGGGGAGGGGGGCAGGGGTGGACACGGATTCCCTAACAGCAAACGGGACTGGCTCCCATCCTGCCACAGCACAGAGCCAGGCTCCCCACAAGAAGGTGACAGGCAAGGACATCACCAGGCCAAGAGGAGATTCAACCACCACCACAGCCCGAATGACAAGTACCGTTTATTAGCTACATGAATGGGCCCAGCCATGGGTTGAGCGCCGTCCCATGGACCAGCAGAGATGAGCACGGTCACAGCCCCTTCTCCACCCCGGAGTCGTGTCCAGTCATACACTCTGGTAGAAAGTCTCTGTATGGAACACAGGGCACAAGTTCCCTTCGTTGGGCAGGGCGTCTCTCCGAATCACAGACGGTCCCCTCTCGGAGCGGCCAACAGAGTAGCTGGAACGTTGTCAAATTAAATAAGCAACCACAGGAGTTCCCAGGAGCCCGGGCTGGGGGTCTCTGGTCCCAGCAAAGGTGTCTGAGAGGCAGGCCTTGGTTCCAGGCCTCCATGGGGCACGTGGCCTCGGATCAAACTGGACCGGGGCTGACAGCTTCGTCACCATTTAGGAGACTGTCCTTCGAACTTGGCAACGCGGAAATTTACATCAGGCCTTGTATGACCTTGAATGAACCTACCAATCTCCAGAATAATTTCAGCAAAGACAAAAAACAAAAAAACAAACAAACCAGAGGGACTCTGGCCCCAGAATCCCTCCCCACGGGAAAGATGAAGGCACAGAGCTTTTAGCCAAGTTTCCCAATATCATTGGCGTTTAGAGAAAAGGCTGGTCACGGCCACAAGACCAGCACAGAAAGAAGCAAAGGCAGTAGAGTTCACATGACTACTTTATATTAAAGTTTATTACATCTGGAAAATCTACTGTACAGGGAAAAACCCATTGGATTAAGCAGAGTTTTGCCAAAAGCAAAAGACTATCAACTCTTTGGAATATTCCTGATTCCAGCCCAGAGTCGGGCCGCAGGAGCTAATCAAAGTGAACCTGGTCCTTCGTGGGGCAGCTCAGTGGCAGGTAGGGCCAAGACCCCTCTCGTCACCTTCCAGGAGAAAGTGTCCCCCAGAGATGGCATCAAAGGAAGGGCTTGGTCCTCTCTCCTCGATCCCCAAGCCTGAGGCTCCAGGATTCAATTCTCACACAGGCCTCCCAGCATCCCAGCCACTTGGGCCATGGCCCTGGCCCCGAGTTCATGGACACAGGCATGACTGCTCAAAGAGGTGACCACCCACGGCAGCCGGGATGGGTCAGCCCACCAACAGGGCCACCCAACAGACATTCCACACCCTGTTGCACACGTGAGCGACAAACTCAAGAGACAACACGCGAACTAAGCCTATGTGTTGGCTTCTGGATTTGGTTCTCCTAGTCAAAAAAAAAAAAAAAAAAGTCTTCTTAACCCTGATGCTATCTCCTGACCATAGATTAGGGAAGCAGGATGGGGGATAACCAAATCAACTTACTTAACTTACCTCTGAAGTAACAAAGCCTACTGGGCTATAAACAAAGAAACTAGAGGAAACATGTGCAAAAACAATTTGACATCTAAATTAGACCTCTCCACAAAACAAAGTGAATTCCGACAGAGCCCTGACCTCCTGTCCCCACCACTCAGCGGGACACACCCCCAGCCAGGCCCGCTGGTCTCTACCAGTAAGTGCTACAGACATGTCAGCCCTCCCACAGCATCTTCCAGCCATCCGGGTCCCGAGCAGCGGGGTCCCCTTCTCTCCAGAGCTGGGCCTGGGGACGGGCTGCTCCGGTTTGGAGAGACTGAGTCAGCGTGGTGGGCTGCCCGGTGCCGGCTGTGATGGAAAGGTCAGTCATATGCAAGAAAGCCCTTGTGCCCAAGTCTCCAGGCAGAAGTCAGAGAAGCGGAGACGAGCTCTCTCCCCGGCACACCCAGGACTCCGCGGGAAGGGAGCCGCCGGCGGGGCTGGGTGCGCCAGGAAGGTGGCGTGGTGGAGGAGCGCAGGGTCTGCAGTTCTTCACAGAAAAGGCAAGTGGGGGCCTAGCGAGTGGCAGGGGGAGGGGAGAGGCATCCCCCCGTCAGGCGTAGAACTCCTCCTGCTTGCTGGGCTTCTGGTAGGCCCCGCCATTGGCTTGTTTCGGCTCCTCCAAGGAGTAGCTGCCCTCGTCCTTCTTCTTCACCCGGTACAGCAGGAAACCCACCAGGCACACAGCAAAGATGAGTCCCACGAGGCCTCCGGCAATGACCCCTGGGGCGGGCGGGGAGGACAGAGCTGAGCTCGGCTGCTCCTTGGGCTGAGTGGCGGCCCCGCCAGGGCTAAAGACAGCCCCCCGCCCCCAGAGCAGCAGTTTGTCCCCCATCCTACCCACCGGAGAGAAAACTCACCTCCCAGCACTTCCTTCCTGTCCAGGAGGCCCTGCGAGGCTCCCGTGGCCCCGGGATCCCCTGGGGGCCCATTCCGCTGGCCAGGTTCCACAGTGGCCCCGGCTGAGTTCTCCGCGGACACGTCAAAGGTGAAGTCCTAGGGGAGGGCAGGTATGGGATCAGGTTTGGGCGACCACAGCTAAAGCTGCATCCAGGTCCACTTCCAGCTTCCCTGGTCACCTCTGCCACCAGCTCAGACACACCCAAACCCAGGTCCCTCTCGCCACATCACACTGGACCCTGCTGGACTGTGGCAAAGGTATCCCATCAAGTGATATAAAGCCCACGTTTTTATGTGAAAATAAATAGGCTCATTTTAGTGTAAAGTGTAACATTACCATGATGCTATAAGACGAAAAATAAGACCTGGTAGAACTTTCACACTCGCCGCAGAGGCGTACGTTTTAGGAAGCCCTCTCTTCGGGGATCTTGAAGGGCTCTTTTGCACTGGTCTCGTACTTAGTCTGTCCCGCCCTGGGCTCAGCCCTGGGGGCGGGGGAGGAGGGGACCTCGGGACCCTGCCTTCACTGTGGGGATTACGACGTGCTCACAGGGCGTAGGGGGTTGGCCGTGCCAGGTGTCCAGGCCAGTGCCCCCCACCCAATGCACTGTGCCCCGCCAGGCACTAAGGGCCACCCTACCCACTGGCCACCCAACGTCCCAGGAAATGCAGAGGACGACAGCGGGCCGACACCCACCTGCTCCCCAGAGTCCTCCCCTCCTGGGAGCTGGGTGGAGGCTTCATCCTCAGCAGCCTTCTCAGTGGCAGAAGAACTTCCATCCTCCACGCTGGGAGCCTGAGGCTCGGGCTGACTGTGACCTGTGGGAGCTGAGGTCTCGTGGTGGTCAGGCTGCACGTCCCTGTGGGGATGGGAGGTGGCAGGCCCCTGGGCCGTGGTGGCTCTGGCTGTTGATGCCCGGTGGGTGGTTGGGTGCAGCGTGGTCTCCCTGGGTGGGTGGGTGGCCTCCTTCTCCTGGGCGGTGAGGCCAGGTTCCACCTCTGCCAGGAGCACCACCCCTCCCTCCTCAGGCTGTTCTCCAGTCGGCAGGATGGAGGTGGAGGTGGAGGTGGCGGAGGTGGAGGTGGAGGTGGAGGTGGCGGAGGTGGAGGTGGAGGTGGCGGTGGTGTCCGGGCGGCTGGGCTCTGGAGCCGTGGGCATGGCCGTCAGGAGCCCCTTGTCCTTCCAGGTGGAGGGGGTCTGCTGTGACAAGGTGATATCTGGCAGAGCACCTGCAGGGCCAGAAGCAAAGCGTGTGAGCTGAGGGAGGCCCCTGAACATCAAGACCAGCCAAGCTCAGGCCATGAGGAAGGCCTGGCCAAGGACCCGAGGCTCTGACTTCCAGGCCAGCACAGCAAACCCCTCCTCCCGTGAGAAGCTGTGTTTCCTGGGGTAGAGCTGGCTAAGGCGAAACTCAACTTTGGAAAATGAACTAGGAAAGCTGCCCTTTTCTGCTGCACGTGCCTGGGGACAGCCTGGTCTCTGGAGCCATCTGGGAAGGGATCTTTCCTGCGACCGCCGAAGCCCGCTCCCTGGGTGGGGGCATCCTTAGGGGCCTGAACGCCATATCCCCGTACACACACCTCTCTGGCCCCCTCCCTGATCCACCTGCCCTCTCCCCAGCCTCCCAAGTACAGAGGCCTGTGTCTTACGTCCTAGCTCCCGGGCCCCTGCCTAGGCCACTTTCCCCAGGGATGTCCATAGCCCTCTTCTGAGGTCTAGTTCAAGAGCACCTCCTCAGAGAGCCTCCCTGACCACCTCTAGGCTCAAGGATTTCATTCCCCCAGGGAAAGGGGAAATAGGGAAGATAAAGAAACATTTATACCCCACTAGGCTCTGCGCAGCCTAACAGCTCCCAACAACCTTATGAAGTCAAGATGTTATTCCCATTGTACAGATGAGGAAATAGAGGCTTGGAGAAGTCAAATCACCTTCCAAAGATTGCCCAGTGAGTTAAAAAGGAGAACACGAGCCCAAGTCTGTTTGCAGCAGGCAGCCCCCAGGACCTCGTGGAATCCACACCCTTCCCACCTCAACCCACACACGTTTTCTCCTTGCAGCAAGGGTGCCCATTCTCTTCCTTAGCCTCACCCTTCTGGCCCAGCTTTGGGCGCTGTCTGACCGCCACCCCCAGCCCACGGCCTGCTGCCGTCTTGGGGTGGAGCCCTCATGCCCACTCACCTGCGCCCGAGCCAGAGAAGTTGTCAGAGTCATCTCCAGAGCCATCCTGATCTTCGGGGGGCACATTTACAGCCACAGTTTGCTGGAAAATGATCAGAAAAGAATATGAGTGGAGGTTTGGCTGGGGCCCTGCTATTCTGGGGTCCCCATCCTAGGTAGCTGAGTAAATCATGCACCCCCCCTGCTCCCCAAACACACACACCACTACACACAGCACAGGAAGGAAGCCCTCGTGTGTGGCTCTGGAACCCTCGGTTCCGGGCTGCCCCTTGGTTCCCTGCCAACACACACACACCCCCTAGAAGCTCAGTCTGCTCAGGGCGCCCCACACCTCTCAGAGGAGCAGACAGACAACACCACTGGTGGGAACAGAGACTGTGGCCCCCCTGGGACCAAAGCCCACCCTACACTGAGAATCAGGTCCTGGGGGCCACTGACCAGGGAGCTTCAGGGTCCAAGAGTGGGGCTTTCAAGGGCACCCCGGAACAACATCACAACCACCTGGCTCCAGGGAGGCCATCTCCAGGCATGCTGAGCACCAGGGTGCGGGGACACCGAGGGCCCCATGGCAGGGAGGGGCAGGGATGAGCGCAGGGTGAGTTGCCCGTGCTGAGGCAGGCCTGGCCACGATGCTCCTTCCCACACTCAGCCTGTTTTCTCATCCACTGGAAAAACTGGGTCCAGACCCACTTGGGGAAGGAAGGACAGGACATCCATCAGCCTGGGGATAGATGAGGCTGATCTAGAAGGGACCCTGCACTAAGGAGGCAAATGGTCTGTGAGCCTGGGATGGGCCCTGTGTGCAAAGAGCCGCCCCAGGGATGCTGCCTGCCTGGCCGAGTCTAAGAGGCTGCAGGTGCCAGACTGCAAACATATACCCAGGCCCTGAAGCAGGGGCTGTGCCAGCAGGGCCAGGCAGTGGGACCAGGCGGAGGCAGCACACACCACACACAGCCGAGCTGGCCTGCGCGGAAACCCGGCGGCCGGGGGGACCACCCCCACCCCTAACACTGGCTCCAGGACAGCAGATGGGGAAGGGAGGACCCAGCAGCCAGGTGGCAGGAAGAGTAGCCATAAGTATCCTGTTCAGCAACAAGACTTTGACCCAAATGACCCCGTGCTGGTAATATCTACATCCCAGGACTGTTGCAGAAGTTTAATGAGGTTATGCATGAAAAGAACCTAACAGAGCCTGGTTCGCAGTAAGGGTCCCACCAACAGTGGTGGCTGCTCTAAGCTGGGGAAGCAAGAGCCACTCAGCCTGGGGAAGAGGATTCTGGGGCCCGTCTAGGAAGAGGGGGAGTGGACGTTGGTAGAGTTTCAGGAGAAGAGGGGGCAGAAGGGAGCCAATTCATGGGTAGCTCTGTGCAGACTTGTCAGAGGGCAGGCCCCGCCCAAGGCTGGGCTCCAGGGAATGGGCCTCCTCAGACCAAGAGGCCTTGCCAGGTCCTGGCCACGGGCCACGGGGCCTCCCTCTTGAGTGGAGCAGAGCAGGGAGGGACAGGCAAGACCTTTGGTCTCCTGAGGCAGAGCTGGATCAGGTGGAGGCTCCACCCAAGGGCCCAGGTCAGAGGGAAGCTTCAGAAACGTGTAGAAACCGTAAGGCTCGAAATACCACTGAGCTTCCTTTGAAAGTACAAAACGCACACTGTACCTCCTCCCCTCTCCACCGCACCCCCGCCCCGCAAGAGAAAAGTTTTGGCCGCAGCAGGGCCCGTATGAGCTGCCACGGCCCATCCACCATGCACAGTCACAGCCCCTGGCCTCCAGCTGCGCCTCAGGCCACATCCTGTCTGTACTGTCCCCAGGTGGCACTTCAAACACCTGTCCTGCCTCCACGGAGCTTCGATCGAAGCTGACCCTCGCCTCCCCAAAGCTCACCCCCTCCAGTAACAAAGAACACCATCCCCCAGGCAGGCGCAGAGTGGGTACCCGCACCCTAACATACCCCTGCCCCAGGCCCCGGCAGATGCTCCCAACAGGGCAGCTTGAGGGGGACAAGCATTCAGGGGACACGCCCCACCCACACTCACCAAGACCCCCCTTCACTTCGCCCAACACCCTCGCAGCTCTGGAGGAGACCCTAGGCGGCAGTGCTCCAATTCCCAGCCTTGGGCAGAAAGCTGGACCTGGAGCAGGGGGCCGGGGCCGCAGCCATACCAGCCTCGGCCGTACACTGTGAAGCAGAAGCCAGGGTCCCCGGGCCCAGGCCCTGTTTCACAGACGGGGGCACTGAGGCCTGCAGAGAACACAATGCACCAGGACCCCGTCCACCTTGGAGGCACCGCCCAAGATGCAGGCAAAACCAGGGAGGCCCAGCCTCTCACCTACACAGAGAGGCCCCAACAGGTTAGCAGTCTCCCGAGAGAAGGGCTTCTCTCAGGACTAGATAAGACTTTGGATCTGCCCAGGCCCTAGAAACCATTTGTTCCCTCACCTTATCGCAGTCTTGTTTATACAACAAGCTCTTAAGCAAACACCTTCTCCCCTGAAACCAGCTCCCAGGCCTCAGGGCAGCCTCTCCCCTTTGGGGCTGGGTCTCCACCAAGGGGAGAGGCTGTAGTGATCTCCCAGACCTCCAGCTTGAACCTCCAGTGACAGCCTCAGCTCCCTGGGGAGGAAGTTCGCAGAAACTGCTGAGGTTGAACTTGGATCACCAGGTGCCAGCTGACTCTGGAGTTTGGGGTGAGACTTCCGGTTTCACCAGCAGGCCTGCTGTGCTACGAGCCTGTGGTCAGCTGCCTCCAAAGCCCCATATGGGGCTCTCCCCGGCACGGCCTCTGACACTGTTCTGAGACCACGTGGCCACAACTCAGGGATGCCAGGGGTGGGTTGGCCCAGTTTGGAACCCACTTCAAACAGCCTGGGAAGACAAAGGCGAGCCAGCTGTGCCTTTAATGGGGCCCTTTAACCTCTGTAAGGCCCAGGAATATCAGTTTTTTGTACAACAAATCAAAAGCCGTATGAGAGGGTCTAGATGTTCACACCTTTGGTCTGCTCAAGGCAAAGGCCAATTTGGTCCTTCCCACACACAGCACAGACCCTGGAAGCCCAGGGCCTGAAAGGCCAAAGCCAAATGGTCCCAAATTGTTTCCAGGGCCTGGGCAGATCCAAAGTCTTATCTAGTCCTGAGAGAAGCCCTTCTCTTGGGAAACTGCTAACCTGTTGGGGCCTCTCTGTGTAGGTGAGAGGCTGGGTCTCCCCGGTTTTGCCGGCATCTTTCGCTCAGGTCGGGGGGCAGACACGTGGAGCCTGGGGGACAAGAAACATGAGAGGGGGCTTCCCTGGTGGCGCAGTGGTTGAGAATCTGCCTGCCAATGCAGGGGACACGGGTTCGAGCCCTGGTCTGGGAAGATCCCACATGCCGCGGAGCAACTAGGCCCGTGAGCCACAACTACTGAGCCTGCGCATCTGGAGCCTGTGCTCTGCAATAAGAGAGGCCACGACAGTGAAAGGCCTGCGCACCGCGATGAAGAGTGGCCCCCACTTGCCACAACTAGAGAAAGCCCTCGCACAGAAATGAAGACCCAACACAGCCATAAATAAATAAATTAAAAAAAGAAAAAAAAAAAAGTAAAAAAAAAAAAGTACTCTTTCATGTTAAAAAAAAAAAAAAAAAAAGAAACACGAGAGGAACGGCCAGCCCATCTCATCTCAGCCACACTGGTCTCCGGGCCACACCTGGGGCGGCGTGAGGAGGACACCCCGAGAGAGGACCTGGGGTCAGGGGTCTGGCGGAGCAGGAAAGGGAGTGTGAAAGGAGGGAGGCCTTCTCTGACACTGGAAACATTTTCCATCCCTTTCCTACCATTATCCTTTGATTTGAGGCAGGCAGGGCTGAGATCAGCATCTCCCGGAGATAAGGGTGAGGGTCTTGCCAATGGTCACCGGGCAGTGAAGTATCTGCAGACTTGCAGGCAGTGTTTGCTCCCGTCACCTGCCATTTCTCTCCCTCCCCTGCCCCGAAGGACCACCTTCCCTGATGGTCCAGCTGTTTTAAGGGAAACTTGCCTAAATCTCCTCAATGCACTGCAGGCCCCAGGAGCCATGGGATGAGCATGTCATCCTCAACAAGTAAGAGTTCCTGGGCTTCCCTGGTGGCGCGGTGGTTAAGAATCCGCCTGCCAATGCAGGGGACACGGGTTCGAGCCCTGGTCCGGGAAGATCCCACATGCCGTGGAGCAACTAAGCCCGTGCGCCACAACTACTGAGCCTGTGCTCTAGAGCCCGCGAGCCACAACTACTGAAGCCCGTGTGCCTAGAGCCTGTGCTCTACAACGAGAAGCCACCCACGCACCACAACGAAGGGTGGCCCCCATTCAGCGCAACTCGAGAAAGGCCCGCGCACAGCAACGGAGACCCAATGAAGCCCAAAATAAATAAATAAAATAAATAAATTTTTTAAAAAGGCAAACCATTAAAAAAAAAAAAAAAGAGTTCCTGACCCCTGCCAGCAGCTGAGACCAAGATGCCAGCCCAGCTTCAGAGGTGGAGAGAGGATGGCATGGACAAGCAGGGTCAGGGCTACCAGGGGCTAAGGGTCTCCATCACCAGGTTGTCAGCCATTCCCAAAAGCATGTCGGGAGTCTGTGGGCAGAGGGCTGGCAGAGAAAGCTTCAAGAAGGCAGCCTCAAGCCCACTCCTGCCATTGCTCACCCCACACTGGCCATAGGAGGGCCACCTCCATCTGAGCAGACCTCCCTTGGGCATAAGCATGAAAGTTCCTTGGGAGGGTCACAAGTCAGGATACCAAGTGGGCGTCTCAGAGATGTTCAGGTGAAGGGCTTCTAACTCCAGGCTGACTGAAGAGGTTGCCTGTCTGACCCCTGACCCCAGCACCCCATCAACCCGCAGCCGTCAGATCCAAAGACCTGTGGTTTCCAACCCACACCCTGAGTCACTAATGTGTTACCCACTGCTTGATCTAAGTGATGGATAAACACAAATCCTTTAAAAAGCATTACTGAAGGGACTTCCCTGGTGGCGAAGTGGTTAACAGTCCGCGCTTCCAATGCAGGGGGGGCCTGGGTTCGATCTCTGGTCAGGGAACTAGATCCCACATGCATGTCGCAACTAACAGTTCACATGCCACAACTAAGGAGACCACCTGCCACAACTAAGACACGGCACAACCAAATAAATAAATTAAAAAAAAAGAAAAAAGCATTACTGAGGTCACATGCCAAAAGTACAATATCACGCAAGGTCCTTTGATAGTAAAGAGAGTCTTCAACTTCAAAACTCAGGGGACCATCATCCAGGGGTTTTGGGGAGAAGAGAGGGTAAGAAATGGTCTCGTCTTGGCCTTGGTGAGCTCCCAGGTATAGCCCCCACTCCAGGACGCTTCTGGAAGGGGGAGCTGCACAGGCTGGGGTACAGAGGGTCACCCCACTGGGGACGCTAGGGCCGGCAGATGAAGCCTCCAGCCAGACCCCGGAGAGGTTAGGACAACGTTCAGCCCTGAGTCACAACCTCGGTGACGCTGGGGCCTCACTGGTGTGGCAGCCTCTGCAGCAAAGTGGGAAAGGGAGGTTTAGGTATCTGTTGGTTGTAAGGCTTGGGTGTGGCGACAGAAGCCCTGGCTGCCGTGGTGGGAGCTCAGTCACCGAATCCACAAGGATAAAGAGCTGCCCCTTGTCACAGTGCCCAGGTCACAGCCCTTCCCAAGCAGCCAGCCTTGGTGCCCGCGCTGGGGCTGAAGACAGCGGGTGGAGGGTAGGGGCCCAATTTGTTCCATGAGCCCAGGCTGAGGAGTCTAAAGGCAGGTGGGCCGCACAATCACACCAGGATAAACACTCCTCGTTCCCATCCCACCAAAATCCCACCCAACAGCAGGCATTCTTGGGAGGCTTAAATGAGATTCATGGTTTTTTAAAATCTTTTTTACCCCCCTCGGTTTCCTGGTCAGATCTATGGATCTAAGGGAAAAGAGCTGATTCCCCCAACCCCACACAACTCTCGGGGGCTGAGGTGTCTGGGCTACAGAACCTCAGCCTTTGCCCTTGACCTGTGTATCAAGATGCCAAACTGGCCAAGGTGACATTCACACCATCACCTGCCTCCAGGCCAGGGGCTCTCCTCTTTGGGGTCCCTAAGCATCACCAGGAGACTGTTGGAGATGAAGTCTTCCAAGCTCTATCCCTGAGGCTGATTCAGTGGGTTTGGGGCAAAGGCCTAGGACTCTGCACACTGCAAGCTCCAGCTCCTGTAGGTGGTCTGCAGACTGCACGTGGAGAACGACAGTCTGGACAGGAGAAGGCCTCACCCAGAGTGGCCTGGGGGCTGGGGGAGGCGAGACCCCACCCCCAGCCCCACTCAGGTCCAGTGTTCAAAGAAGAGGTACCAAGTAGCCCCGAAAACAAGTCCTAGGGACAAAGTGATCCGAGAAAGTTCTAGAACATTCTCTCTACATTTCTGATACATCCATTCTCTATAGTCAGTACACCGTAGTGCCTGCCCGGTCTGAGGAAGAGGCCTCGCCGCAGAGCTGGGAGAACCCCTCAATTCCCAGTAGTGCTAGAAACAGGAAACAAAGAAAAGCAACACTCGTCTGTCCTGAAGCTGAGCTGAGCCTCCATCCTGCCTGCCCGGGGCTGAGCATGACCTCCTCGATTCTCCGGGCAACTCTCATCCCGTCAGCTGGCCTGATGCAGTGACCAGGCTGAAACCAACAGGAGCCGCGCAGAGCCGCTGATGCCCTCTCTCGGGGGTGGGGGTGGGGGGGGGGCACCACCAACGAGGCCAAGGAGCCGAGAGGGGATGGGGAGCTGCAGAGCCTCGGTGCCATCGTTCCGGGGTGCCTGCCCGCCTAGGGGTGGCGGGGGAAGAGAATGTTACAAATACCCAGCCCCCTCCCGTGGCCCACCAAACGCCCTGGTGCCCGGCAGCAGTGGGGTTTGTGACTCTGCCTTCCCTCATCGGAGGGATCATTTGCACTCCCTCCCGCAGCACTTGCTATCACGGCCTAAGCACGGACCTGAGGGGCCAAGTAGGCCAAAGCATCTTGGATCAAGGGTCTCCGGGAAAGGACCAGAGCTAAGGATGCCGGGGGAAGAGAGTCCTGACCAGGGGGGGCCACCCCAGGCGGAGGTCCTGCTCTACTGTTCCCTTGCTGGGGGACCTGGGCAGCTCTCTGCCTCTCACTGGACCTGGTTCCCGCCTGGACAACACAAGGGGCTTGGCTGAATAGCCTAAACCCTCTCAGGGTTCTGACAGGCTAGGCTGGGCCCTGCGGCCCCAATTCCTTACCAGTGAGGCCAGAGTGGCGTGGGGGTGATAAACTGGCCACAGATGGTCATGGCGGGGTGGGTGGCAGGGCAGGACCGCAGCCCAGGGCCCAGGAAGACGCTGGGCTCCCCCTAGCCCAGGAGATCACGGAGAAATCACTTCCTCTCTGAACGCTGCTTTCCTCACTTGGGAGCTGCCAGGGAGGCCTGCCGAGGCCACTGAGGAGGCCCGGATCTCCTGGCTTTGGCCTCAAGACCCTGAAATCTTCCCCCCACCCCCTCTACTTCTGGGAGGGAGGGGCCCCACCGGTGCCTCGGGGCAGCACCAGCATTTCCTGGCCTGACAGGCATGGTGATTTATCAGCTCACCAAGAACCAAGTCAGGCTGGGACCTGCAGAGGGGTGATGGGTACAGCTCAAGGCGGGAGGGGCCCGGGAACAGACAGGCAGGGAAGAGGGGGCTTCCTCTGCCCTCGCCCTGAGAACATGCATCGGTGAGGGCACCCACAGGGGCCCCTGAGGAGGAGCACTTTTCAGGGGACCTCCTGGGCATGCACCCTTCCCCCCATACACACACACACACACACACACACACACACACACACACACACACACACACACACACACACACACACACACACACACACACACACACACACACACACACACACACACACACGACCCAACCTCAGCTGTTCCCACCCTGCCCCTAGGAGACAGACTTCACTGCTCTGGGGGATTCCAGGGCAGGGCCGGGGTGCAGGGCGCCATCCACACTGGGCTTAAAGACCCTTTGCAGTAGCATTTCCCAGGGCACTGCACGTCAGGGCTTTCACAAGGGAATCCCGAGGTCAAGGTCATAGAGCCTTTCTCCCTTGGAGTACCCCAGGGGTCAGGCTTGTGTTGAAGGAGGGGTGATCCTGGCAGCCAGCTCCAGCCCCGATGCCCAAGCCAGGTCAGAGCTGCCACCAGCACCCCCGTACCCACCCCTCCGGAGAGCTGGCGCCTGCCTCACTGCCCGCGTGCCGAGGCTCGTCTTAGAACAGGCCCAGCTGAGGGCTGGGTGTGAGGCCAGGAGCTGGAAGACCAGTTCCTCTGCTTTTCCCCACCTGCCAGAACCTGGGCCAGGCAGGGTAGGATTCCACTTGGGCACTGAGCAAGGCCGCCTGGCCCGGCCCAGCCAGCCTCTGTGCCCAGCACTGTCCTGGGAGCCAGACAAGGGCTGGCCAGGGGAGAGTGACCAGACCTGGTACTGGAAAACCTGGGCTCTATTTCCAACTTACTGGATGACCTTGAAGAGACCTTGCCTCAGGGTGCCCTTCTGCACGACAGGGGCTTGGCCAAGAGGTCGAAAGGGGGGTCCGAGTCCCAAGTCTGTGGGTGGGGACTCACGGCCCGCCCGGGAGGGGCAGCCAACCACCAACATGGCACTCAGCAGGGGGAGGACCCGCAGTGGCAAGTGGGGGGAGGGGTATTTGATCACAGTGACTCGGGGTCACCGCTCTCCGCTTCCCAAGGGCATGATGGCCTAGGCAGGATGCTGGAGACGTCCCACATCAAAGTGACTCTGGAGATGGCAACTGTCAACCCACGGGGACAGAATGAGCAGCCTAGGCCCCCAGAGCCTCTTCCCCCCCACCCCCGCCCTGGCTGTCCCAACGAGACAGCTAAGGCCAGAAGCTCATGGCAGGATCCCCCAGTCGGACCCCATGAGGGCCCCTGGAGCTGCTCTCTAGCTGATTAATCCCCAAACTCCGCCTGGCTTGGGGGCCTGACACGTCTGGCATATGGGCTTCTAGAGACATCCTCCCCCTGCTCTGGCTAAATAAAGTGTCTTCAAGTTTCAAGGAGGCAGAAACTTGCAGCTTTTGACACACCTGCAGCCGCTGGTCAGGGCTCCAGCTGTGTGTATGCGGAGGGAGGGGAGCACTTCATCCTCCAAGTCTCCCCAGCAGTGTCCGTGCAGTTACAGAGCATCCCTTTTAAGATGAAAATGCCTCTGGGAGGGCTAAGGGGTGCTAGTCACTGACACCAGAGCAGAAACTAGCTCTATGGGGGAAGGGAAGCTCCGGAACTGGGGCACTGGGGATGGGCAGGGGCTTTGGAAGATGGGAAAGGATTGCAAAAAGGAGGCTGAAAGATGCCAAGAGCAAATTTTTTAACCTGTGTCAGAATGTGGCTGCCAGCCAACCCCATACCCAAGAAAGAACGACGAAATTCCCTTTGCTCCTGCTTAAGCCACAGGTGTACATGGCTTCTCCTCCCACGTCCAGAAGAATAATGGGCTAGTCTGGGAACCTGCCTCTGGGATAAAGTACGATTCAGACCAAGTAGGCACTGAGGCTGCTGGAGCCCAGACAAAGACAAAGGAAGGTCAGAGCGTCCTTGAAGGGGTCCAGCGGCAGAGCAGAGCTGGTACTTTCCGGCCTGAGTGATGGAAGGCAGAATTTCCTGTGAAGGCCAGGTCTGAATAGGCTGGGCCTGTTCCCCAGATTACTGGTGGGACCCCCACCAATAAGAAGCAAAGCAGCCTGGGCCCCTTCACTGTCAGCCTGCCCTCCTCCAGTGGCTTCCTGATGGCTAGAAGTTTCGCACAGCTTCAAATGTCCGGCACTGAGTTCCCAGGCCCTGGCAGCCTCTGCACACAGTAGGTGCTAAGGCAGTTAAAAGGAGGACTGTAGATGCAGCCCCAGTCTTATGAACTCAGAGAAACCCCAGAAAGGGGAAGAAGCCCTAACACCTGCCCAGGACTCAGGACAGTCATGGGGCAGAAGGAAGAACCCAAGGATCTGACCTGGGCTGGGGGGGGGGGGGTCACTTGAAAAATAGAAATATTGGAATTAGGTCTTGGGGGGAAAAATAGTAATCACGGCTAATATGTCTTGAGTACTATGTGCCAGGTACTAGTCTAGGCACTTTACCTGAATGAATTCATTTACACCTCATGATAACCTTAGATTCTAGTACCAAACCCACCTTACAGATGAGAAAATTGAGGCAAAGGGGACGAGTCATCTGTCCCAGGGCACACAGCCACTGAAGTGCTTAGAGAGGGGGTCTGGGGCCAGGAAGTCTTGCTCCAGCAGGCATGCAGTTAGCCACTCCATCACAGGGAGGACTGCGGGCTCTCTGACCCTCAGGGAGAAAACAGCCATCATTTCCACTGGAGGCGGCACAGGAGAAAGTGCAGAAGGAAGGAGGACCCTGGGGTGGGGTGGGGTGGGGTGGGGTGGGGCCCTCCCTGGGGCCCTCCCCCTCCACCCTGCAGCCTAGCCCTGCTCCAACTCCAGGGCACCCCTCAGTCTGCAGTTCTGGGCACAGGCCATGGGTCCCCCACAGCCAGGGGGCCCTGCTCAGCTGGCCTGAGACCCCCCCCCACAGGTGCCCCGGCATCTGGCTTCACCGGGCCTCTTCCCACTTTTTACCAGCCTAGCCCACACCTCCTCGGGGCAGGAGCCGGCCCCTGGCAAAGGCTCAGGCAGAGGCGAGCAAAGTCTGGCCTGACAGGGAATGCTCATATTTCTGAGAAGGGGCAAAAGCCGTGTTTGTAGGTCCTGCTACATCAGCACCCTGGGGTAAGACCAGCTGGCCATTCACACTGAGTGCCGACTACACAGGTCAGGTCAGACTGTGCCCCTCCCCCCAGTCACAGCCACGGGGGGCTCTCCCCAGGGGACTCCCTAAGCAGCGTCAGCCCCAAAGCTCTCCCAGACTTGCTCCTCTGAGCCCAGACAAGGAAGAGGCTCCCAATCACACCACACAGGTTATTTCACAGGATCTTTTCAAAAGCCCTCCGAAGCAGGACTTAAAAAATCCCATCTTACGTGTAAAGAAACTGAAGCTTCGAGGCAGGTGACGAAACCTGCCCAGGATGCTCCGGGGAGGAAGCGGTGGAGCCTGGTAATGACGTGGGTCGCCCAGACTCCACGTCCTGTGTTCTTCCGGCCTCCGCACAACACCTCTCTCTGCGCCAGCCCCAGGTGGGACTAACCAAGGCAGACTGACTGGCCAGTTCTGGGTCCCACCTCGCCTGCCCAGGTCCAAGGTTTCAGGACCCCAGACGGGGCCCCCAATCCACTCCACAGGCAGGCAGACTCAGACATTCAGGCTCAGGCTACCGCCACTACCCTGGGAGGAGAGCTGGACCAGGGCATCCACTGGACGCCCAGCCCCTAGATGAGGCTCTGGAAGGATGATCTTGTTCCACAGAGGGTGGAAGGGAGAGGGGGTTAGGTTGGGGGCTTTCTGCTATTCACACGATTCCCAGAACCCAGGTGGCCTCAGCCACTCCTTCAGAGTCACCATGAAGACCTCAGGGCCGACTTCCTGGCCTGAGCCCTCCCGGAACTTTACAACAACCAGGTCTGCCCCAGGGAAACTCTGCACCTATGGTCACCCTCCGACCCCTGTCCCCTGCTCCCCAGTGCCTGTGGGGGGCAGGGAGGAGAGGCAGGGGCAGCACCCAAGGATCTCAGTTCAGCCCCAGCGGGCCCATTCTCCCAGTCCGGCAGGCCCTGGCCAGCCTGGAGGTCATGCTGCCCAGGCCCTCCCCCCACGGCATCCTGGAGGAGTGTGGTCACCAGGGACAGCAGTATGGCCCCAGCGGTTTTCTCCGGGAGAAGCTGGAGTGACCTCAGCCTCTACTATAGTCTCAGAGGTTCCTGAAACACCCTGCGAGCCCAAACTTGACCACATGTCCATCCGGGACACTCCCCAGAGATGGGACTCCAAGGCGCTGGACAGTGTTGTGGGCAGCAGGGATGTTGAGAAGCTACTAGAAAGAAGAGGCAATGCACTCTGTGCCCCTGCCACGGGACTGACACAGTCAAGTCCCCAAACAGGTCAGACGCGGCCAGGGCATCAGACGTGACGTGGAAACAGCAGTGCAAGTCCTCAGGTCCTCCTGAGGCCTCCTGAGGCCCAGCACGTGCTAGGAGCTGGGGTGGACAAGCCACCTCGGCCCTCCAGAAGTTCCCCCCCACGTCCCCACGCCCCACCCACCCTGGGCCAGGCCCCAGAACCCCATCTCCTAAGCCTGCTGGGGGGCAAAAGGCACCCAATGAGGCCCAGCAGGGCCACAGGAAGCCTCAGGTAGCCCAAGAGGGAAAGGTTGTGAATTCAACGTTCCGTGGTGGGACAAGTCTCTGCACTGCTCCAGAGACGAAGGGAGCCCAAGAGGGGCCCCAGAGCAGCACGGGCAGTCTCCGCCCTCCCGCTGCCTCCATCGGGGGGGGCCCCCTGCCCTAACACAGAAAATGCCCTGCCTTACGGCCTGAGTTCCTGATTTGAGGGGCTCTGGGATGAACCCTTTCTCAGGCTGAATGACCGTTGGTGGTCACTGCCCCCCTGGCCTGTCTGCACAGACCGACCCTGCTGTCTGGTCCCAGTGACGGCCACCCTCTCTTACACGCGGCCCCGGACCAGGCGCGGACCCTTCCCCACCTGCTCAGGGCTGTGCACACGGCAGGCAGCCAGGCTCTGGGCTTTAGATCTGGTCAAGCCAGGTAGGCTTCCCAACCCCCCGCGCTTTCGGCAGAACTCTCCTGAGGCAGCAGGAGCAGAGGCAGGCCCCACCCAGACGCCACCAGCCCTGTGACACAGCCACGAGACAGTCACCAACATCCAAATGCGTGACCTCGCCTCTGCCTCTCAGCCGCACTCCCATTTCACACGCGGACTCACTGAGCCCAAGAGAGGCCCGTGCCCAGAGTCACTCAGCAGTAAAAAAGGTCGGGCTGGAAGCCAGGCCCCCGAGCCCTAGTCTTGCCTCACACACAGTGCGCTCAGGGGCAAGCTGGTTGGATGAGTCTCAGGGGAGGATCTGTGGGCCTGGCACCATGACTCAGCCGAGGAGTGGAGCGATAAGCACGCCTGCCCGCCCAACTGCCACAACCTGCCTGCTGCGGCTTCCGTTCCTGAGGATGAGCGGACCTGGGGCAGGTGGCCAGGAGGCCTGGGCGTGTGCAGAGAACACCACCCGGCCCTCACCCCCAGCCTGACCTTGCCCAGGGGCCTCCATCCACCTCTGGTTCCCACACTGAGCCCTAAGTCCACCCCTTCCAAGAGCAGCCTGCTGCGACTTCCACCCCACAGATGAGCCCTCGGGCAGGCAGTGCTCCCTCGAGTCCCCAGAGGAATAATGTTGGAGGATTCTGAGCCCCCGCTAGGTCCCCCCAGGGCCACGTTCACCCTCCCCAGGACAAGGTCTCTTTGCAACCCCATGGCTGTTAGAGCTGAAGCAGATAAGAGGGGCCCCTTGAGTGCACAGGGGAACTGAGACGCAGAGGGGCACGGACCTGCCCAAGTCATACCATGGAGAATTAAACTGAGACTAGGTGGGACAGGGGTCCTGGCCACCCTTGTCTGTAGGAATAACTTCTGCACTCTTTTAAAGCCAGGGATAGAGGAAGAGCTGCAGTTAAAAAGGGAGGGAGGGAGGAAGACAGCTTCCTGGTTTCTGAGGAGGAAGTTGCAGACAGGTGGTGACCAGGTTTCCCCAAATCTCAGAGTGCAGCCTAACCTGCGGGGAAGCCCAGTGGGGAAATCGACGGGCCAAGCAAAGCCCAGCCATAGCTGCAACCCATGCAGCGTGCACACGCACGCACGGCCTCTCGTGGGGCTGCAACCCTCAGGTGAGTCACTGGGCAGAGGAGTTTCTTCCCAGGGCTGAAAGCCAGAGGAAGAGCAGTCTCTCCATATAATTAGGCAGCACCACAGAGCCATAAACGTGGGAGAGAGACCCTCAAGCCTTCCCCCTCCTGATCCGACGGCCCCAAGCCCCACGACTGCCCAGTGCCTCCACAGCCTTGAGGCCCTGCCAGACCCCCTGGCTCCCCAAACCCACAACGGCATGACAGGCAGCAGGACCCTTTCCAGAAAAAGCTTAGCCCACTCTGGCCCGTGCCACCCCTCCTCTGCACCACTCCCCCGCAGGGTACCAAGCCCCAGGGAGCTGACCAGGTGCCCCTGCCTTGGACCTGGAAATGCAGGGGACTTTCTAGGGCTGACTCCCCACCCAATGTCAGCATCCCAAGGACAGGCAGAGGTGGTAACACCACACAGATAAAGCCAGCGCTTCTGGGGGGGGCAGTGGAGGGGGCTCCCCACGTCCACCTGGAGCTGGAAGTTGCATAGTTGCTGAAGTGACCCCGAGCGCAGGGTCGTGCCTCTGTGGGTGAGGGGATGCCCACACGCCTGCCCTCTCTCCGCACTGCCGGGGCACTCATGGCCGCTCAGAGGGAGGTTCCAGAATGCATGCCCAACCTCTGCCAGAACAGCTGAGAGGGAAATGACACCGCACTGAATCTGTTCCAGGGTGCAGGATCCTGGCGCCAAAAGCCCTCTTTCCAAAGACTCTGTTAATCCCCTTCCCTCTCTCTAGACACACTTACGCAGGCCCTCAAGGGGGGGGCTTTCAACCCAAGACTCCAAAATTCGTTGCTGAAAAGAAGGAGGAAATCAGGAAATCGTTTGTTCTGTAAAAATCCCAGGGTTCCAGGACTAGAACTCATTTAATGACAATTCCTCATGGCTGCTCTTGCAGCGGCGGCGGGACCTGGCATTGAAGGGGCCGGGAGGTGAGCCCAGTACAGGAGCCACGAGTCCTGGGTTCTGGTCGCCCCACTGGGGCCACGGTGCCCAGCTTCGAGGCTTAAAAAAAGATCTACTAATTCCACAAATGTCTCCCCAGTGTCCATGATGAAAGTCAGTGCAGGCTGGTTGTTGCCCTGGGGACAAGCACAAGGGCAAACCTTGCTGGTTTCAGCCAGTCTCCTATGCCGGGTTCGTGGGGGAGACTTGCCAGTCCTTCAATTTCTTCACGCCATACACATATGCACACACGTATGTACAAATCCTGGTTCTCCCACGTCGGCCCCTTGTAGGGGCTCACCTCTGCAGGCCTCATCCACAAAATGGGGACAATGACATACATGGTAAAGGTTTGGGGTAAATATGAAATAGGGATGCAGGAAAAGCATCGAGCACCCAATAGCAGGCACTCAGTTAAAGGTGATCCTGGGCTTCCCTGGTGGTGCAGTGGTTGAGAATCTGCCTGCCGATGCAGGGGACACGGGTTCAGCCCTGGTCTGGGAAGATCCCACATGCCGCGGAGCAACTAGGCCCGTGAGCCACAACTACTGAGCCTGCGCGTCTGGAGCCCGTGCTCCTCAACAAGAGAGGCCGCGATAGTGAGAGGCCCGCGCGCCGCGATGAAGAGTGGCCCCCGCTTGCCGCAACTGGAGAAAACCCTCGCACAGAAACGGAGACCCAACACAGCCAAAATTAAATAAATAAATAAATAATAATTAAAAAAAAAAAAAAAGTCAGATCTAGGCTTTAAAGTGTCTTTAAAAAAAAAAAAAAAGGTGATCCTAATTCTATCGACAGCTAACATTCCTCTGGCGTTTTCATTAGCAAACACTTTCACACCTTCATTATGAAATGAATACGCAAATAAGAATGAGGACAAGGAGAACAGGTATGATGTTCTCTTTACACAGGACATTAAGACTTGGCTGTGAAGTGACTCGCCTGAGACTACGTGGTAAATTAGTGGTGGAGCAGAGACCCAATACCAGGGCTCTACCTCACCCAAAGCTGTTTCTGGCCTGCCAAACAGTATGGGTGCACTGCCACCCGAATAAAACACAGTGTGAAAACTAGAGACAGGGCCCAAGCTAAGAATGAGAGCCCTTCGCAGTGGTTGAGAATCCATCTGCCAATGCAGGGGACATGGGTTCGAGCCCTGGTCCGGGAAGATCCTACATGCCGTGGAGCAACTAAGCCCGTGCGCCACAACTACTGAGCCTGCGCTCTAAAGTCCACGAGCCACAACTACTGAGCCCACATGCCACAACTACGAAGCCTGCATGCCTAGCGCCCGTGTTCTGCAACAAGAGAAACCACTGCAATGAGAAGCCCGCGCACCACAATGAAGAGTAGCCCCCGCTCGCCACAACTAGAGAAAGCCCACGCGCAGCAACAAAGACCCAACGTGGCCAAAAATAAATTAATTAATTAAATAAATTAAGAAAAAAAAAAAAAGGAATGAGGGCCCTTGCCAACCAGGATTTAGACGGAGTTAGCCTTACTGGGTCCAGGCTACCCGTGACTGGCAAGTCATTTACAACTTCAGCCAGGTGGAAGAACTTGGAACATGGGGTCATCATCAGGTGCTTACTCCAGAGGTCACTGACATCTGTTCCCCAGGGAGCCCATAAGCACCTCCCTTGACAGCCTCTTTGTTATTCTAGGTACTATCAGGACACCACAGAGGTCATTGCTCACAGGTGAGACCCTTACTCAGCGCTGAAAACTCTTGTCTTAGAAATAATTCTAACAAATCTGACTTGTTTCTTAGTACAGCTGGAGAAAAGTGCCAGTTAGAACTGAACTGAAAAGCCGCTTGCTATACTTAGGCCCACAAATGTCACTTTTGGCTGCTATCAGACAGGGATGGAAGGGGAAAAAGAGCAAACCAGAATTCCAACTGCACCAACAGAAGGGCACCAGGCCCAGGGGGAAAGTGCTCTTCACAGCTCAATAAACCCGGGAGACAAACGCCATAACCTAACATGGTGACAGCTATGAGGACCCTGGCATCCAGAGATTAAACTATGCTTAGTACTCTTTTGTTAATAAAGGAAGGGAAATAAATATTTCAGAGTCCCGCCCAAAGTAAGAATATTTTTGAGGGTAATAAGGATTCTTAGCTTCCTGAAAAAACCTGGATACCAAGGATACCTCATTCTCAAGAGACTTCAGAATCCAAAATTCTGCGGCAATAAAAAAAGATTCCTCTATAAACTACTCCAAAATTCAAGCTTTTCATTAATTCTTTCCAGGCTCCTCTCCCTCCCTTTCTTATCCCTCTCCCCACCAATCTGGGTTAATGAGGTTTTATTGGAACCCACTATGAGCCACAGGTAGAGACTTAAACCAGCCCCACCCTCCCTGTGGAGCTCAAGCCAGGAGTGACATCACCTCCAGAAGGCTCTGAGCCCAGGCGGAGGAAGTTAATGCCTCCCCCAGCCCCACCCACTCCGCCAGGCCGTCGGGAAATGTCTCTACTAGCCCCCATAATTAAGGCAAAAAGGGATTTTCTGCCTTTCAAGAAAGAGAAGAGAGAAAGAGAGGAAACAGCAAATAACTTTCCAGAACAAGCAATTTTTCTTGCATGGCAAAAACAAAAGACCATGGGAATCTCACACACACACAACCACATGGAAACCTCTTTAGACAAACCTGTTCTCGTCTCTTGGGAGTGGTTTTGAGCAACCTCCTGCCCTAGCAGCCTTCCCTTGTCCAAAGTCAGGCGCCCAGGATCATACCCTACCTCACTGATCCCCAGGGGATTCTGACCTGCTTCCCACTGGGGCCAAAGTGAACCCTGGGAGAAGCCAGATCTCTGCAACCAGTGGACACCTTCTCCTATTTCAGCAAACCCCACTGCCTTATTTCTTTTAGGAAGAGATTAGAAGAGGGCTCTGGGAAGGTACTTTATGCCCCCACTTTGAACCAAATATAGACAGCCACTGTAAAAGGGAGAGGACAGGGCTGGGAAAGAGAAAACAAACTACACTTAATAAACAAACAATCAAACAAACAAAAACCTAAGTTCTGAGCCAGTGTCTGACCCCAAAGCTTAGTGCTTTCAGGCTCAGCTCAACCACCCCCTCCAGGAAGCCCTCCCACCACTGCAGCTCTAAAGAGCCTCCCTCCCTTCCTCGTTTCCCCCTTGAAACTCAACTGCCCTGCCTTTCCATAATGTATCACATTTTCTAGGGTAGAAAAAAAAATGCAGCATCTGCTCCTTCCCAGCACACAGAAAAAGTCCGGGAAACGTGGCCCACAGAGAATCTCTAATCCCATCTGCCTCCCCGTGTTAAAAGGCGCTCTGGGATCCCCGCTCAGGAATGCCAGCCTCACCTAAGGCAAGCAAAGGAACCACCACCAGCACTCCTGATTCTGGCTGGAAATAGGTGGAGTACTGCTGAGGCCCCATCTTGTGCCTGGAGAGAGTGGGGCAGCCAGGAAAGGCCAGGCGGGCCAGGGAGGTAAGCCAAACACCTTCACCCTCTTCTCCAGAGTATTAACTATTGGTTCAAGGTGCAGTCTGAATCCCACAGAAGCCATGCTCTTCAAGAGTGAAGGAGAAGCCAGATGCCAACTTCTTGGACCTAAACGCCAGGAGTGCTATGGAGACCCAGCTCAGAAATCCTGTCCTTCCCCATGGCTCCCCCAGATAGGGCACCCCACATGAACACTCCAACTCATCAGCAGTTCAAGCGGCATTAGGGACCCTTTCCTGGACTCCAAAATGTTTCCAAGCATAACAGTCACCTGGGAAGCAAGGAGGGCACTTCACATATCAGCCTGAAAAGCACCTCACCTGAGCCAGACCCTGCAAAATACCGCAAGGCTCTCAATAACTGGGAGCTACTATTATTATGGAAGGACCCGCTTTCAGAGGGTTGGCGTTGCTGAGGGACTTGTCCAGATAATACATTATAAGTGGAGGACCGGAGTACCCACTCCCGGCAGCCGCTCCTTCCCCTCCCACGTGCCTCCTTTTGCCAGAGCTAGGGAAGTCGAGCCGTCCAGATGTGGTGGCCAGAGACTGCCACTTCCGGCACGGGAAGAGCCCCTCGGTCCGCACCTCCCCTCTCCATCCCGGGGGATGGCCGACCCGGCCCGCGGGGAGGACCCCGGGACTCTAGCAATGGGTGTGGGGACTCGGGGGTGGACATGACCACCCGGCGGCCAGGGGTGACACCTGGCGGCAGCCCAGGTCCCAGCCCATATTAGGGACGGCGCTGCGGGGCGGTTCCCAGGAAAGGGTTACAGGGGCCGAGAACAAAGCGCCCCCTTTGGGGAAGGCGGGCCAGCGGACTGCGGCTGAGGCGGGAGATCACTTTCTGGGGACCCTCGGGATGCTCTTTGTCGGCCAGGTCCCTCTTCAGAGGGCACTCACCCCTCGCCAAAGGTGGATGCTGGAGTCCTACCCAAAGGCCTCCCCCCCAGCCTCGGGCTCCACATTTGTCCCCCTTTGCCTCCAGCTCCACTGGGCGGGCCAAGGGACCCGCCTTCCCTCGGCGCGACTCCAGCACAAAGCCAGGCCGGGGGAGGGGAAGAGCCATTCGCGGGTCCACTCTCGGGGAAGCAGCCCGCGCGCCGCGGCGGTGCCCAGCGCCGGCTCGCGTCCCTCCCCGGGCAGCACAACTTCAGCAGCCCAGAAGTTGGGTTCTTGCGGGTCTCTAGCATTCCGGGGCCAACTTCCCGGAACCTCCCTCTACCAGCTCGGCCCGGCTCCTCTCGGGCAGCCAACGGACAGCCGAGGACCCCGCGTCCGCCCGCCCGCCCGCCCGCCCCAGTCCCCCTCGCAGCCCTGGCTGGGGCTCCTTAGCGAACACGCCCGCCTGCTCCCGCGCCGACACCGCTGCGCCCAAACTTGCCTCCGCCCGAGGGGCCAGGAGCCGGGGCTCGGCGAGTCTGGTTTGAATTAGGGTCCGCGGACGGGGCGTAGTTGCCGCGATCACCGCATCCTCCCGGGTCACAGGCGGGGGAGCCGGCCGCCGCGGCGCCCGGGGTGACCGGGTGGGAGCCGGCGACCCCAGGCGCCGCCGCAGGCTGGCAGGCTCCTTCGCCTGTGGAACCGTTTTACCTAATTGAGCTCGGAGCCCCGGCGCAGGTTCCGCTCCACTGGGCGCCGCGGGCCCCGGGTCCCCGCCCCGAGCGGCGGCACCCGTGCGGCGCCCCCCGACGGCGGAGGTAATTGGGGCGGGAGCCCTGATTTCGGGGCTCCGGGTACCGGGGCCCGCCGGGCTAGCGCGGGAAAAAGGCAAGTCCCCGCTTCCCCTCCCCCTCCACGTGCAGCCGCCGACATCGGCGGCTCTGCCAACCCCGGCTTCCCGCCGCCTCCCAGCCCGGCCCCGGGCCGCACTCACCGGGAGGGCCGGCTGCAGGCGCAGCGCCAGCGCGCAGAGCCAGAGCCAGAGCGCCGGGCGCCTCATGCTGCCCGGACCGGCGGCTGGAGCGCGGCGAGCTGCGCGGGTCAGGGCTGCGCTGCGCTGCCCGGACTGCACGGGGCTCCGGGTCGGCTCCGAGGGTTGCGCTGCGCGCAGCTCCTTCGAGCGATGTCCAGCGCGCGGCTGGCTGTCCTAGGTGAGGGCTGCGGGGTCCGCCGGCTGCAATCCTTTCTACGGCTGGATTCCTCCCCGCTCAGCTCGGCTCCCCCCTGCACGTCTCCCGCCGAGCTCCGCCTTATAATAAAGCCGTAGGCCCTTAGCCGTTGCAAAAACTAGCCCTCCACCCCCAGCTCTCCAGGTCCTGGGGCCAGCCCCAGTCCCCACCCCCTAGGACCCCGCCCCCTGAGTGGCCCGGCCCCTCAGGAGCGCCCCGCCCCCGGCCCGCGGTGCGTGGGCAGAGCCTCGCCTACCTCCAGAGCCACCTTCCCAGCTGGCCGCGGTTCCGGCGTTGCAGCTCAGCAGCATCAAGGTTCCCCGGTGGTGGGGGCCGAGCGCACTCCTTTGCGCCCCGGCCCAGGGTATTGAGGCTCTGCCCGGGAGAGTGGCGGGAGGGGCGGCAGTTGGTTGTCGACTGTGGGCGACGGTCTGCAGCGCCCTCTGGGAGTGGACACCGAGCGCCCTCCAGGTGCATGGGACTCCCAGATCCGGTCAGGAACACTTCGAGGCTGTGCGGGGCCCCGAGGTGATGGTGCCTTAAACGGATGGACCCTTCCCTGGCTGCGGATGGGGCTGTCAGCGCCCCCCATCCCTCCCCCCAGCACAGGTTCCCACATGCGCTCGCCTTCTGCCAGTATTGGGAACGCGGGGCCTTACTTTAAACAGCTGGACACGCTCAGGAGGGGCTGTTAAAAAATTAAAAATTTAAGAATCTCCGGTCACCTCCGCCTGCCGAGGCGGGGTGGGGAATTAAGAAAGGACTTTTCGGTGTCTCTATAGAAAGCAGTGCCCTCTCTCTTCATCCTCCGAGCTAAAAGGAAAAATAAACGGCTTTGTGTCCAGGTGATCTCTGGTCTGCAGGTCTGAGAAGCACCACTGAGGTTCCTGCTCCTTCATGATTCCCGGAGAGGCCCCAGACCTCAGTCTTTCCATCACCAATCTGGAACCTCTGTGCAAAAAGACTATGGAAGACCTGTGGGTGTAGTGCAAAAGGCCCCGAAAGAAAGGGGGTGGGGGGGAGACTTCCCTGGCGGTCCAGTGGCTAAGACTCCATGCTTCCACTGCAGGGAAAGAAAAGGGGAAGAACCGGCGGAGCCCTGCCGGCAATCCGGTCGGCAGGAGAGATGGTGCCAAATGACCTTGGACCTGGAGACCGAAGATGGCGTTTTCCCCACCCGCCCTCCGCAGGCAGAGGACAAGGCCCGCCCGGTTGGCCGGAACTAGGAACCAAAAAGCCTCCTGAGGCGTCTTGGCCTCTTGGGCAGTCTCCCGTGTTTCTCTTTAAACGGATTAAACGTTCCTGGGTTTTGCAAGTAGGGACAATTGGCTGCGGGCCCCTGGATTCTTCTCCACCCACCCTGCAGGTTTGCGGTGAGCTAAGCAACTTCCTGCGTCCCCATCTTATCCGCTCCTCCATCAGGCCACTAAAAAGTGATGCCCCCCCCCCACCCCCAAACAGCACTCAGCCCTGGTTTTGCCTCTGCTCTTGTATACTTGTTTGACCTCAGGCAGCTCTCCCTTCCGGGGTCTCAGTGTTCCCGGATCTGTCTATGAGGGACGACAGATCCTCATCCGGGTTCTTGAGGCCTGATGCAGGGTCTCTTAGTGCCTCGGTTTCAAGGATCGTCCAACAGCTTGGCACCAGGCAGGGCTCCTCCAAGGAGCGCAGGGGGTCCTGGTGGGGTAAAATGCCCTTTAAGTAGAAGACCATGAAAAAAAAAAGAAGACCATGAGTGTGTCTGCCAGGGGGTGGCTCATGCTCTGAAGTCGGCTCTCTAGCCCTTTCAACCCAATATGGAGGAAAAGTAGGTACGTTTGAGATCTTGCCTTTCTCTAATGCACAAAATAAAGAAAATTGAGGTCAGGGAGCATTTGATGGAGTCTTTTTATATTATAAAAATGACCAGTTCACTGTTTCTTTCAAACTGAGTAAATTTGCCCCAGATCAATGTATATTTCTTTGGACAGATTAGGAAGAGGAGGGGACTCAAGGAGGACACTTAAACAGAGAAAGGAAGTAGAGGGTCAGGGCTTGCCTTGACCCAGCTGATTCCTGGCCTGCTTGCTTCTCCTCCCAACCCAAATTCTGCAAGAAAATCTTCCTCCCAGAAGCTCTCTCAGAGTCCCATAGTACCCAGGACATGTGCCTCCTCAGATCCCCAATGACCCCTTGGAATGCCCCAGGGACGTCAGCCCATATGCACTGCTGTGGTCACCCTGTCTGCACTCTCACCAGTCCCTTCCTTGGGATTCCCCCAGACCATCATAGATCTGACAACTAAAGGGTTAATGTCTGGCTGAGCAGAGGGCCTCTAGCCTCCCATCTGGAGGCACTAAGGCAAGGCCTCCTCCTGATTTGTGTTCCTAATACGGAGTATTAAATATTTTTAATATCCCTGTTGAGTCACTAACTGCCTTCAATGTTGCTTCCTTCTCCCATGAGAGCAAAGAAGTTCCTGGAAGGCAGGGCCAGTGTCTCCTCCCCTCATTTCTGTCGTTCTTCCCACGTACACACAGGGCTTCCTTCTGGGAGAAAGGCTTGCTGTTGCCACTGGGGTGGCAGCTGGAGGAGAGAAGGTAGGAAGAGGCCGGCAGCTGGAGGAGAGAGGGTAGGAAGAGGCCGGCAGCTGTGTGTGTGGGCGGGGGGAGGGTGAACCTTGGGCACGGGGGCTGCCCCTTTGATGCATTAGGCACCTACATTGGCACAAGCATTCTCTGGGCAAGTTGACATCTATCAAAACTTAAAATGCACTTATCCATTAACTCAGGAATTCTGCTTCAGTGAATTCACTCTTCATAAGTATTTTCACCAGTGCCCAAAGAGGCATGTCTAAATGTTCACTGATAAAGGAACAGTGAAATAAATGTGGGTATTCCCACACCATGGAATACTATACAACACTTTCTTAAATTAAGAAAATGGTATGGAACATTTTTCAAAACCTATTTTTAGGTAAAAAATGCGATGCAAAGAATGATCTATATGTAGTATAGCCAACATTTTCTTAAAACAAAAACGTGAGTAAACATAGACTGCATATGTATATAGTAAAAAAGGTCTAGGGAAGGAAAATGGGATGGGGAAAGCAAAGGAGAACTTTAAAATTTTCTCAGCATTATTAAGTGTTTATAATTAGAATATATATATTACTTATCTAATTTTTTAAATTAGAAGTTATTTACTCAATCAGTGAAGATGCTTTCAACCTCAACTAATAGCTTCCACTCAAGTCGCTTGAATAATAGGACATTTATTGCATGTACCTATACCTGTATTACCCACTCAACAGCCAAAAACTCCACAACGCTGGAACTTAAGCCCCTCCTACCCTTCGGCTCCGCCTTCTCCTCTGTGGCTCCACCTTCAAGATGGTGGCAGAATGGCAGCATTACAGCCACGCCCAGAACCGAGGCCACCTTCTCCTAGTGTTTTTCTTAGGAGTAAGGAAATAGTTCCTGAAGTTCACTCCCCGCCACACACACACTTCTTTTCCCATCTCACTGACCTGAAGTGTGTCCCATGCCTTCATGAAGCCAGCACTAGCAAGGGGAGCTTGAATACCGGTGTGGGTGTAGCTTAACCTTCTAGGGGCTTTGATTTGGGGGAGCCAATGCCACATCCACTAAATATTTCGAGTTCTTAAAGAGTATCAGACGCATGTAAAGGCATTCTTCCAGACGATACGTTTTCAGAGTAACTTCTTCCCATTATGAAGCATTTTAAAATACCGTTAATCGTCTTACTGTGAACCATTTCAAACATATAATAAAAAATAAGGTTCCCTTATATGTGGAATCTAAAAAAATGGTACAAATGAACTTATTTACAAAACAGAAATAGAGTCACAGATGCAGAAAACAAACTTATGGTTGCCAAAGGGGGAGAGGGGTGAGGAGGGATAAACTGGGAGATTGCGATTGACATATACTCACTACTATATATGGAATAGATAACTAATAAGGACCTACTGTATAACACAGGGAATTCTACTCAATACTCTGTAATGACCTATATGGGAAAAGTATCTAAAAAAGAATGGATACATGTATATGTACAACTGATTCACTTTGTTGTACAGCAGAAGCTAACACAACATTGTAAATCAACTCTACTCCAATAAAAATTTTTTAAAATGAAAAATAATAATGTTCCTCAGAAAATTAAAAATAGAATTACCATATGATCTAGAAATTTCACTTCCGGATATATACCCAAAAGAATTAAAAGCAGGGACTAGAACAGATATTTGTACACCCATGTTCATGGCAGCATTATTCCCAATAGCCAAAAGGTGGAAGCAACCCAAGTGCCCACTGACAGATGTATGGATAAATAAAAGGTGGTATATAAGTACAATGGAATATTACTCAGCCCTAAAAGGGAAGGAACATGCCATAACACTGATGGACATGCTATAACACTGATGAACCTGGAAGATTTTCTGCTCAGTTAAATAAGCCAGTCACAAAAGGACAAATACCGTATGATGCCACTTACATGAGGTTCCTGGGGTAGTCAGACTCATAGAGACAGAAAGTAGAGTAGTGGTTGCCAGGGGTTGGAGAGAGGGGAGAATGAGGCATTATTGTTGTTGTATTTTGGTTTTATTTCTTGGCCATACCGTGCAGCATGTGAGATCTTAGTTCCCTGAACAGGGATCAAACCCATGCCCCCTGCGGTGGAAGCACGGAGTCTTAACCACTGGACCGCCAGGGAAGTCCCCATTTTAACCATTTTAAGTGTACAGTTCAGTGGCATTTAGCACATTCACGTTGTTGTGCAGCCATCACCATCTATCTACAGTATAGATCTTCTTTCATCTCCCCAAAATGAAACTCCATATCTGTTAAACAATAATGCCTTGGACTACCCTGGTGGTCCAGTGGTTAAGACTCTGAGCTTCCCTGGGATGAAGTGAGAGAGTGGCATGGACATATATACACTACCAAATGTAAAATAGATAACTAGTGGGAAGCAGCCGCATAGCACAGGGAGATCAGCTGGGTGCTTTGTGACCACCTAGAGGGGTGGGATAGGGAGGGTGGGAGGGAGACACAAGAGGGAGGGGACATGGGGATATATGTATACGTACAGCTGATTCACTTTGTTATACAGCAGAAATTAACACAACATTGTAAAGCAATTATACTCCAATAAAGATGTTTAAAAAAAAGAAAGACTCCACGCTTCCACTGCAGGGGGCACGGGGTTTCATCCCTTGTAGGAAACTGAAATCCCGCACCACCAAAAAAAAAAAAGTTAATATGGTAAATTTTGTTATATATATTTTACAGTAAAAAAGAATACAAAAAAAGAACCTTCAATTGCAATCCTGAAAAAAGAATACTATAATGAACACCTGTACAATAATAATATGATGATGAACACCCAGTTTGTCAAATCTTCACATGATGTCTTTTTCTTTTTTTATGAAACAAAACATCATAGATTCGACTGAGTCTTCTCAATTTATATTTTGAAATGTATCCATGTTGATACATGTGGTGCTGGGTCATTTATCTTAATTGCTGTATTATAATTCTTTGCATGCATATGCCACAATTTATTCATCCATGGACATGTGGTTGTTTCCAGTTTTTCAAAATTACACACAGTGCTGCAGTCAATTCTTTTTTTTTTTTTTTACATCTTTATTGGAATATAATTGCTTTACAATGGTGTGTTAGTTTCTGCTGTATAACAAAGTGAATCAGCTATATGTATACATATATCCCCGTATCTCCTCCCTCTTGCGTCTCCCTCCCACCCTCCCTATCCCACCCCTCTAGGTGGTCACAAAGCACCCAGCTGATCTCCCTGTGCTATGCGGCTGCTTCCCACTAGCTATCTATTTTACATTTGGTAGTGTATATATGTCCATGCCACTCTCTCACTTCGTCCCAGCTTACCCTTCTCCCTCCCCGTGTCCTCAAGTCCATTTTCTACGTCTGCATCTTTATTCCTGTCTGCAGTCAATTCTTGTACCTTTCTCCTTGAGTGCATGTGAGGTTTTCTCTAGAAGTAGATAGAGCTCCTGGGCTATAGGTATAAAATATCTTTGGTTTTCTTAGGAGTTGCTCTAAGCAATTTCTCTAAACAAATCTCTAAAGCTCTCCAAAGGGCTTACAGCAGTTTACACTCCCAGCAGCAATTATGAGAGTTCCCATTTTTCTACATTCTACGTGACTTGACACTTATTGGATCTTTTGTACTGTGCCAATCTGATGCATGTAAAGTGATATCTCATCACCATTTTGATTTTGAATGGCTCTCTTGCTATGAAACATTTTGCTGAGGCCTTTTGTTGCTGACTGGACAGATGCTACTTGTTGCTTCCCACATCTGTTTTACTCCGCTTTTTCAGTAAAAGAGCCCCTAAATTTCAGCTGGGCTCATGGCCCCTTGTGATAAAAACTACCTTTCCCAGCATCTCTTACAACTAGGTGTAGCCACGTGATTAGTGTTTTGCTGATTAGACGTGAACAGAAGTGGCGCACTTTCAGGGAAGTGTCAAAGGGAGGAGGCATGCCCTTCTCCTTCCCTTTTCCCTTTCCTTTTGGCTGGCATGCAGATATGATGGCTGGAGCTGGAGCAGTTATCTTGGACCATGAAGTGACCTTGGGAACCAAAGCATGCATGGCAGAAGAACTGGTTAGAAGGAGCATGGGTCCCTGACCCATGAAGCACCACGCCAACCCTGGACTGCCCACCCAAACATACTCATGATGGAGAAATAGACTTCTGCTTTGCTTCAGACACTGTTATCCTGTATTTTCTATCCCTCACCAGCTAATCCAATCTAACCATATACTGATCAATTCAGTCTTCTACACAGGACCCAACGGAGTGTGGGAGGACAGTTGTCCCTGGGAGGACGGAGAGAGGAATGGCTCTGAGGATGCCACCAATACACCCCTATAGGAGGAAACCCAGCCAGTTTCCTGGTCTTGGACTGTGCGTTAAATTCTGGATTTGACTTGAGTCACCTAACAACATCCGTCCCCAAAAGAAGTATAGACAAGAAATATCTTGTTGGAGTGAGGGGGTTCTTTCAGAGTCTGAAGGGTGTGCAGACCCTTTGCTTCTCTTGGGGACTGCTCCTGGGGACCGCTCTCGCAGGGTGGCAGGCAGGCACGGCCCCGACCTCCACGGAGGCTCAGCATGTAGCCCCTCCACCCAAGCCTGCTGTGGTGCTGGGCTTGAATCCACTGGGAGACAGGAAGAATAAAAGCCGTGGGACAGTTTTGTTTCTTCTAAGCAACTAATGTACTTGTTCTCATAGAAAGTGAGAAAGATGTAACTGCATGTGTTCTGTTTTTACTGAAACAGACCAACGGGTGATTGGGTTATTACCAGTGTACTGGACTGGACATCCTGCTTCTCTGGTACCATCCTCACACCCTGCCTCACCCCCCATGCTACCTGCGCACTTCTGATGTATAGTTTCCCTCGCCTTCTTTTTTTTGGTGGGGGGATGAAGTAGGAAATAATAGCTTTATCGCTTTCCCACAGCAGGCTAATGCCCTCAAAACTGTGTGTCCTGACCTGGAGGGGGTAGTGAGGAATTTTATAGTAATGGTTCAAAGAAGGCGTGATCAGCTTGTGGACATTCTTCTGATTGGTTACCTTCCGTGGTGAGGTAAGTGGGAGTCAACATCATCAAGCCTTCTGGTTCCAACTGGTCTGGGGTCTACATGCTTGTGGGCAGCATACAGTTAACTTCTCCCACCTGGTGATGGTTTCAGTATCTGCAAAACAGCTCAAAGATATTATGTATATCTCTTGATGGGGAATCCCTCGCCTTCTAAGGTGCCTGTAATATTTGATAGAATATCATCAGCAGGGGAGAGAATAAGTACATCCTATGTAAATATCATTAGAATTTACCTGTCCAAATCAGAGTATTACTTTCCCAAAGTGGTCCCCTCCGGAGACCGTGCTTATCTCCTGATGCAGTTGCTACCCATCCCATCACCCCAGGGAGGAGTAGGACTTTTTGTCTATGAGAATGACTTTTTTTTTCTTTTTGAGGAGAGTGGAGTGTAGTAGTTCATGCACTTGATAAATGTGTCCAAAGTAGCAGTGTTGCCCAACTCCCCGGAAATGCCATCCCCAGTGCCTTCCAGGTAAACAGTGTCCCTTGGGATTGTGCCCTAGGGATTCACATCCCATAGCACCTGGCCCGAATGGTGGCCCTGGAATTGGGCAGTGCAGCACTGCGACAGCTGAAAGAGTACCTGCTGGAATCAGCCCCCAAATAAGGTTCTCAAGTTTGAGGAAGTCATAGTTTTGGGGAAGAAACAGATATAGACAATCATTATAAAACAAAGAAGAACAACGTGTCATATCAGCCTGTTTATTGATAGCTGGAGGGAACAATTGATTCAGAAGGCAGAAAAAGGTTTCCTGAAAGTTTCACGGATGGGGGTTGGGAAAGCCATTAGTACCTGTCCTTAGATGAAAAGAGGGTTTTGCAGTGTATTAGTTTCCTGTGGCTGGTGTAACAAATTACTACAAATTTGGCTGCTTAAAATAACACATATTTATTCTCTTACAGTTCTGGAAGCCAGAAGCCCAAGATCAGTTTCACTGGGCTGAAATCAAGGTATCGGCAGGATTGCACTCGCTCTGGAGGCTCTAGGGGTGAATGTGTTCCTTACCTCTTCCAGCTGGTGGTTGCCAGCATTGCTTGGCTTGTGTCCACCTCACTCCAATCTGCAGGGCTCTCTCTGCTCTGTCTTAACATCGCCTTCTCATCTGTGTGCAGTAAAATCTCCCTCTGCTTCCCTCTTTTAAGGATACAGGTGGTTGATTGCCTTTAGGGCCCACCTGGATAATCTAGGCTACACTCCCCATCTCAAAATGCTTAACTGAATCACATCTGCAAATCTGCAAAAGACCCTTCTCTCAGATTTTTTTTTTGTTTTTTGTTTTTTTTGGGTTATGTAAAGTAATATTCACAGGTTCCGGGGATTAGGACACGGCTATTTGGGGGCCATTATTCAGCCAACTACAGAGAGAGGACTTTCCCGACCTGGTTCCAGGTGGGGATCCCAGCAAAGAACAGCCAGGGAAGCAAGAAAGAGCTTCAGAGTGTTCTGGAAGTGGAAGGAGTCTGGACTGGCCAAAGCACAGGCCCCCCGGAGAGCTGGGTCAGAGGTCAGAGGGAGACAGTTTCCACTACCTGGGCCACACCCAGGCCAGAGGAGCCACCGAGCAGAGGAGGGACTCAATCAGGGTCGTGTGTTACAAAGATCCTGTGACCACTGCATGGAGGACTGGCTGCAGGGGAGACTTCTGGATGGGACACAGGGAAAGGCAGCAGAGGGAGAGGGGACACGCCTGCCTAGAGAGGGTGGCACTGAAGATAGAGGAGAGGGCAGGATGGAAAACTACGGAGGAGGTAGAATGTGATGAAGCTCGGAGGTGGATGGCGGGGAGGAAGTGTGGGATTCTGAAAATCAGCAGTGGCATCTTTCCACCTGGTTTATGTAAATAGCGCGCGTCAGCGTGTGAAGTGGCCGCCAGGGCTGGGGCAGCGCCAGCACTGAAGTCAGGCAGCGAAGCCCCCTGTGGCTCGTGACGCAGTTCTGGGCTACCTCGGGAGCCCCCTTTGCTGGGACAGGAAGCTCTCCACAGGCAGCTGTGCCAATACCAGCCGTGCCTGCCCAGGTGCAGCCAGGCAGATTATTCCTGAGCCATTCCTGGGGGGGACCGCTTGCTCCTGGCCCACGCCAGCCCATCCCCACTCGGCCATCATCAGTGACCTGGTGTCTGCGAAGCCGCCTGGCTCTCTGACTCAGCCCCGGGTTGGGAAGGGGCACTGATACCACCCCGTGGAGGGCCAGGGAGCAGGGGAGCTGAAGGCCAAGTCCATCCCACCCTCCCCCTCCCTCCCAGCTAACAATTTCCTCTGACAAATTCTTAGCACTACTTTAGCTGTGTGACCTTGAGCAAGTAATTTAACCTCTCTGTGCTTTAATTTGCTCCTCTGTGCATTGGGGAAATGCTAGCATCTACCTTGGAGAGTTGGGAGGATTAAATGAGGTAAGCACTGTGAGGGGGCGGGCAGGGTGCCTAGCACACACACAAGGGCTCCCTGCATGTTGGTGATGCTGAAGATGTGACAGTGGGACTGGGAGAAACAGATAGACTGGAGTTTGAACTTCAGCTTTACAGCCTGAGCCCTATGTGACCTGCGGCAAGTTCCTTAAGTATTCTGAACTCCAGCTGTTGTGAAGTTGAATGAGAAAATGCACATACGACCGTTAGCACCTTACCCGGTTCCAGGCCAGGTAAATAGAAATAATTTTTAGAGAAGTTAAGCATTCTAAAGCCCCCCAGGGGAGACCCCGAGGTAGGCTCTGAAGAGATTCCTGAACTCACAGCAGTTGGGCTGTAGAAGATATGGTGTTATGTGGGTGCAGGTACCTGTGTGTACACACGTGTGCACATCTGCACACACACGTGAGCCTCACGTCCAGCCCCAGGATACATACGCAGATTCACTCCACAGATAGTGACTTCGAATTCCATCTGTTGACTGAAAAAAAATGCACAACCTAAGTAAGAGTTGTGAGTTATGTGTTTTTTTTATTTCATAACCATAAACTTAACTTTGCAATTCAGCTAAACTTGGAGGGGAATAAGGAAAATATGGAACCCAAAGAAGTGCAATGAGAGCACAAAGATTATAGTATATTTTGAGCAGATGGGAATGAAGGGGTGCTCTCCTGAGCTACAGAAGGAATGATCTGGTGGTTAAGATAAAACACAAGTCAAATTCATTATTAGATTTGCCCACAGTCAGCAATGTGGTCTTCTTGCTGGTCTTGCCATTCCTGGACCCAAAGCGCTCCATGGTTTCCACAATATTCATGCCCTCTTTCACCTTGCCAAAGACCACATGCTTGCCATCCAACCACTTAGTCTTGGCAGTGCAGATGAAAAACTGGGAACCATTTGTGTTGGGGCCAGCATTTGCCATGGACAAGATGCCAGGACCCGTATGCTTCAGGAGGAAATTCTCATCATCAAATTTCTCCCCATAGATGGACTTGCCACCAGTGCCATTATGACGTGTGAAGTCACCACCCTGGCACATAAATCCCGGAATTATTCCGTGAAAGCAGGAACCTTTATAACCAAAGCCTTTCTCCCCAGTGCTCAGAGCACGAAAGTTTTCTGCTGTCTTTGGAACTTTGTCTGCAAACAGCTCGAAGGAGACGCGGCCCAAGGGCTGGCCGTCGACGACGATGTCAAAAAACACGGTAGGGTTGACCATGGTTGGGCAGCGAGGGAGGTTCCGGGGTGGCGGCGTCTGCAAAGCCGTGAGTTATGTTTTATTCGGCAGACTTACTGAGGACTTAAGCCCAGGATACACCTCTCAGATAGCTCTGAGAGACAGTTCCAAGGGGGTAAGGGAGGAGACAGGATATATAAGAGTTCCTGCTGAAGAAAACAAAAAAACAAACATGTTGTTGGACTTCAAAAGATTACTGCCAATCATAAAAAACCAGACATCTCAAGTTAATGCTTTTAGTGCTTTTCCATGTATGAGAAGATGCAAGAGTCTGGGCTCATTGAAATTGTTCCTTTGATATGCATCTTAACTACCTAGGGTTAGTATCCTGTTTTTCTGAATTCCCTTCAGGGTACACCATGGGGAGGGTCGGGGAGTGGCTCCCGTGGCTGATGGCTTGGTGGCCGTAACATCCTTTGTTTACTGAAATGGCAGGTGACATTCTCTGTCCACACTTTACAGAGACTGTATTAGGCAGAGGTTGCAAACTGATAGCTTCTAGGGCTGCATTTGGCCTGTACAAGTGTTTTGCCCTCACAATGTTTTACTTTTTGGCGGGGGAGAGGTGGCACGTCACACGGCTTTCAGGATCTTAGTTCCCTGATCAGGGATTGAACCTGGGCCCCTGCAGTGAAAGCGCCGAGTCCTAACCACTGGACCGCCAGGGAATTCCCACCCTCACAGTATTTTAAAAGAGATTTCCATAAGTGATTACACATAAGAATCCAGATTTCTGCTTTCCTAGAAGAATGAGAAGAGCTAGTAACAACGGACCCACATCCCTTCACGGCAAAGACCAAGGACCAGCTGAAGCCTCGAGTCGTGAGGTGTGTGCATTTCCAGCTCATCCACCAGCTGCTGGGCCTTGCGGGGGTCTGAGTTCCAGACTCTGGCATCAGATTGGATTTGAACTCTGGCCCTGCCTCCCTGGACAAATCATACAACCTCTCTAAGCCTCAGTTTCTTCATCTGTAGAATGGGTATAATAATTGTACCTTCGTCATGCATTGTGATGAGGGTGAAATGAGATACTATATGTAAAGCACTTAGCACCTGGCCCTTAGGAAGCATGCTATACTTTCCACCTATTGCTGTTATTATTGCTTCTGGTACCAGCCCATGATTTTGGGATCAAAGCTGATCTCTATGAAGACTGGGAGGAAACTTCCTTAATTTGGATAGCTTGTTTTCCCTGGTCTCACCCCTGCCGGTTGATAATCCCTGGGGACTGCACTGTAGGAACCAGAACTCTCTCCCCAGACCTGATGTTTCCACATGTGTACGTGTTGACCACCCGATACTGTCCCCCCACGTTGCCCAGACTTTTTAGGCCTAATCAGGAAAAACACTTATTGTTGACGCAGAACCCCTGTGAGTTCTCATGGGGTACCATATTTGTTTATCTCCCTATCCTCCTTTTGGAATCCCGTGGTATGGAATGTTGGTGAAGCTGAAAAGAAATTCCTTTAAGTGAATATCAGGACTAAGCTGTGGGGTCAGTGGAGGAGAAGATGATGCTTGCTCTCTGAGACAGATGGACATGCAGGCAGACAGACACTTATTCAGGATACTCGGCCCAATAGGAGCCAGGCAGTGAGGCCAGGCGAGTTCAGAGGAGGCCCCTGAGATGGTGGGAGCTTCTAACGACAAGTAGGCCTTGTCTCTGCAGAGCAGAAAGGGAAGGGCCCTCCAGGCAGAGGACACAGAGTGAGCAAAGTGGGAGGGGCTGGAAAGCGCCTTGTTTTACTGGAAACCAGATCACTGGGCTTATGCTGGGAAGATGCAGTGGGCTGGGGTCGTGCAGGGCTGTGAACGCCAACGCTGGGTGGTGGTCCTGCACCCGCAGGTGGTGGAGAGCCCTCTGATGAGAAGGCAATTTCCCCACACTTCTCCTGGCCTGAGGGGGAGCGTCTGGGCCACCCTCCAGTCCTCCAGACGAGCCCTCTTTGGGGAGGAGACAGGCTAAGAGTGAGAGCCTGAACTTCCTGCCAAAGGGTCTCTTAATTTACCCATCTTGTTGATCCATTCAATCGTTCAGTTATTCATTCATCAAACCCTTCCTTAGAAAATGGGCTTTATTGTTATTTTTAAAGTTTGCTGGTCATAATGAATTCAAACAGTGTCAAAGCAAACAACAAAACTTGAAAAGTTCCTTTAGCCCACTCCTCGAGGTAACCACTGTTAAAAGTTTGTTATGGATCCTTCCAGATTTTTTCCTATGTATACACAGTTGCATGTGTGTGTTAATATTTAGGTTAACAATATATATTGGGCCTATTTCCAAGTCAACATATATAGATCGATCCCATTTTTTAAAAATACAAGTAACCCAAGTATATATTCAGGCTATCAAAAATTCAAACAAATTCAAACGCTACGAGAAGGGTGGGGTTTATTCAGACCTTTTCCTCTGCGTTTACACACATAAATGGTACTTATACAAACATCTGCAACTCGCCTTTTTGACTTAACATGTCTTAGAAATGTCAGTATCTATAACCAGACTCAGTCTTGTGGCGATTCCCTGGTTTGGCTCTATGTTGATCTTTAACCATCTCCCTTCTGATGGGTGTTGTTGTTAAGACTCTGCTATCAAAAAATGCTGCCGAATATCCTCACGTGGGCTTCTTCATGCAGGGAATAAACCTTCCTAGGATGGCAGTGGATGGGCTGCATGGAAGGAGATTCTGAGAACTCTGTTGAATTGGTCCCCCTGCAGGCTGGGCTTCTGCATTCCTTCCCAGGGCTGTTAAAATGGCATTGAACACCTGTCCTGACCCAGGTCCTGGCACAGCTCTCGGCAGGGATACAGTCTTAGGGTCCTATGATGGGGTGATTCAGGAGCCATGGGGGCCCAGAACTGAACAGGAAAGGCTTCCCAAGAGTAGAGTTTTGCTGGGCAGAGCAGCAAGCAGGAAGGTCTGCTCCAGGTGGACGAGGGCTTGCCTGCCAGGCCTGGAAGAGCCAGGGGCCATCCGTGCCCTGGTGAGTACCGCTGTCCTCTTAGTGTTCAGGGCCACGGAGGAGGGAAGGGGCAGAGGTGGAGCCAAGCTAGGGAGTGTGAATGTCACCGAGGACGGTCACAGAGGGGCATAAGCAGAGACGCTTCATCCCCCTTTCTCCCCCACCCACGCCTTTCACGCCCAAGCACACGGTCAAGGCCGACCCAGGAGAGTGGGAAGGGAAAGAGGCAGGGAACTCCCGTCTGCTAAGATCCTACAATGAAGCAGGCCCTGTGTGAAGAGGGGTTTTCTTTTGTCCCCCCTCCCTCCTTCCTTCTTTCCTGCCCTCCTTCTTTTCTTTTGTCTAATTAATAGACTTTTTATGAGCAGTTTTAGGTTTACAGAAAAATTGAGGAGAGAGTACAGAGAGTTCCCATATACAAGCCCCCCATAGTTTCCCCATTACTAACACCCTGCATTACTGGGCGGGGGGGTTACATCTGTTACAATTGATGAACCAATATTGATACATTATTATTAACTAAAGTTCACAGTTTACATTAGGATTCATTCTTGGTGTTGTACATTCTACGAGTTCTGACGAATACATACGGTCATGTACCCACCATTATCATATCACACAGGGTAGTTTCACTGCCCTAAAAATCCCCTCTGGTCCACGTATTCATCTCTCCCCACCACCCAGCCCCTAGTAAACCCTGGTCTTCTTACTGTCTCCATAGATTGACCTTTTCTAGAATGTCATATTGTTGGAATCACACGGCACGTAGCCTTTTTTTTTTTTTCATAGCAGCATTATTTACAATAGCCAAGACATGGAAGCAAACTAAATGTCCATCGACAGATGAATGGACAAAGAAGATGTGGTACATATATACAATGGAATATTACTCAGCCACTGAAAAGCATGAAATAATGCCATTTGCAGCAACATGGATGGACCTAGAGATTATCATACTAAGTGAAGTCAGACAAACATCATGATAACGCTCATACGTGGAATCTTAAAAAAGAATACAAATGAACTTATTTACAAAACAGAAACAGACTCACAGACATAGAAAACAAACTTATGGTTACCAAAGGGGAACGGGGGATAGAGGGATAAATTAGGAATTTGGGATTAACAGACATACATTACTGTATATAAAATGGATAAACAACAAAGGCCTAATGTATAGCACAGGGAACTATATTCAATATCTTGTAATAATCTATAATGGAAAAGAATACGAAAAAGAATAACTGAAGTCAGTCACTTTGCTGTACACCTGAAACATTGTAAATCAACTGTACTTCAATTTTTAAAAAATTAAAAATAAAATAAAATAAATTTTTTTAAATTTGTGGTAGAACCACAAGGGATTTCTTTGTGAAATAAGGTGATCAGACACCTTATCTGATCTTCCCACTTATTCTATAATAAATGTCATAAATGAACAAAGGGATGGATGAATGAATGATGTCCATCGTGATGGATTTGGCCAATGCTTGGAGAAATGTGCACATCGAGATTGTTCTTTGGCGGGTAACTCCAGGCCTAGACCCTTTCGCCACTCAACCACACCCAAATGAAGGCAAATATTCTCTTCCTTGTTGGAAAAGACCAGAACCCACCTCCAAGCCCACCCTAGGACAACCTGTGCACTTACCAGCATCAAATATTCTCATCCCGGCTCCACACATGACCCTGGGTTTCCACATGTTCTTCCAAAGGCAGGATTCTCCCCACCACCACCCTGCCCTGCTGCTCTGGCTTGAGAATTTTTGCAGAAGAGAACCAGAATTGCCCACAAACGGCTTTGTCTTTTCTTCTCAAATCCCAGAATTGTTAGGGATTTGCCCTGGGCTACACTTGTTAGTGAAAGATTAACGAATAAGAGAAATCTCCAAAATTAACACCAAGTCACCTCAGTCCACTTTTCTCATTAGACAGCACACTTTTTTTAGAAAATAAAGTGAACATAAAGATGAGGGTAGAAAAATTCCTTCTCTCTTTTCCGTCCCAACCCAACTGGGTCTCACCTGAAAACTTACGTGTCTCCTGGAGATCCCATTGGCCTCCTCTGTAAGTGAATTGATGCTCATACACCTGCAGAGACCTGTGTCTTTCCATTTGCTAAGGGTCTCCTGTAGGCCTTGCTCTGTTCTTGCAGTTTTATTGCCTTAATTTGTTTAACCCACAATCATCTTGCAAAAAAGGGACAGTTACAGTCTGTGTTTTACCAATGAGGACACTGAGCTCACAGCACTTTGGGACTAACTTGCTCACAGTGTTGGGAGGGGGCGAGGCCAGGGCTCATGGCAGGTAACCGGGCCAGATGCAGCAAACAAGGGAATGCACGAGTGTACGCTTGAAGGCCTGGATACACACACAGCAGCCATCCGCTGAGTGCCCGCGCACACCAGGTGCTGAGAATCCACAAAAGGCAGCAGGAGTGTTCAACGTCCACCACAGGCCTTGCATCCCGCCTCAAGTCCTGGATGTCACAGCTGGTGCTTCTCCTGGAGCCTCTGGGATGTTGTGAGGTCTGCTGAACTCTGCCTCCACAAAAAGCCAGCACTCACAGGGACATCCTGATGCCATCCAGGCGTCCGAACGCCCTGATCCCCTGGAGCAGCCAGTGCCCGTCGAGCGCATCCACTCTCCAACGTTCCGGAAAGAGAAGCCAGGTTCGGTTGTGAATGATGTGGGCTTTGTCGTGTGGACCTTCGTGGTTTTCTAGCTTACTTTCCACTCAATGAAGGAGCCGGGGCACCGGTGCTTTGCCCCTTGCTCACGGCCGTCTCCGCAGAACCATGGTAGATGTTTAGTGCAAAGCTTTTTTTCTCCTTTCTGCTTCGTCCGGTGTCACTGGCTCACACGGTGCCGCACGCAGAGGACGTAGCCTTTTCGTATTGGCTTCTTTCACCAAGTAACATGCATTTCAGGTTCCTCCCTGTCTTCTCATAACTTGATGGCTCATTTCTCTTTATCTCTGAATCATATTCCATTGTCTGGATGCGTTCATTTATGTATCCATTCACCTACTGAAGGATATCTTTGTTGCTTCCAAGTTTTGGTAATTATGAATACAAGCTGTTATCAACATCTGTGTGCAGTTTTTTGCATGGACATAAATTTTCAGCTCATTTGGGTAAATACTTAAGAGCACCATTGCTGGGTCATGTGGTAAGACTTTAGTTTCATGATAACAAATACAGTCACATAATAAAAAAATCATAAAAAATCGAACAATACTATATATAACATGAAGGTTGCACCTTGGCCCCAGCCCTAATCCTGTGCTTACCTTATTTTACAAATGAGGAAAGCGTGTCCCTGGGATGTAAGTGACTTGTTCTGGAGTCCACACCAGTAAGCTGTGGAACAAACACTTGCCCTGCAGGCCGTTGGAAGAGAGTCAAGGGTACTGGCCTGACTGCAGGTGTGAGGGTGATGGAGGCGGGGGGCTTGGCTTATCCCCTTCCCCTCCCCTTGCTGCTCCCTTTGGAACCCAGTCAGCACAAAGTGAGAAAACCAGGCTATGGGAAGAGGCCTCCGTGTGTGGTTGACAGCTGACAGCTGGCATCAACTGCCAGACCTGTGAGAGAATTCACTGTCTTATGATTCTAGCCCCCAGCCTTCAGGCCGCCCCAGCTGACACCGAATGCAGCAGACACGCTGCCCTGCTGAGTCTGGTCCACGCTGCTAATATATGAGTGGTTTTTTTTTTTTTTTTTTTTTGGCTGCACCACTCAGCTTGTGGGAACTTAGTTCCCTGACCAGGGATTGAACCAGGCCTTGGCTGTGAAAGCGTGGAGTCCTAACCACTGGACAGCCAGGGAATTCCCCAACTAATCTATGAATTAAAAAAGAGAAGAAGAAGAAGAAGAAGGAGAATTGCTGTCGTTTTAAGCTGCTGGATTGGGGGGTGGTTTATTTCACAGCAAAAATAAGCAAAATGCATTAGAATATGACAGAATATTGCAGGCTCCTCTTGGACACTTCCTACCCTAGACCTGTAATTAGCCAATGAGAAATGGCACTTGAAGAGCATAGTCTGAACTCTTTGGGTGAATTGAATTTATAGATTAATTTGGGGAGAAACAACAATTTGCAACATCAAATCTTCTTCTCCAGGAATATGCTGTCGCTATTTTAATCCATTCTTCTTTACCACCTTTCAATGAAAATTATTTTCTTCACATTGAAAATTTATTTGCTTTTTTTCATGGTTACTTCAGAGCTTTAGGTACTATCATGAATTTTTTAAAAATTTAGCTCTTTTGGGTGGATAGAAAAGCTATAGCTGTTATTAGTTGTTGTATATTAATCTTGTATCTGGCCAACTGCTTGAACTCTTAATAGTTCTAAAACTTTTTCAGTTGATTCTCTTGGATTTTTTAGGTAAACCATTCTATCATTTTTTTTCCTTTCTAAAACTTATACCTCTTACGCTTTTCTTTCTTTCTTTTTCTTTTTTTAAAAAAATATTTATTTATTTATTTGGCTGTGCCGGGTCTCAGTTGCGGCATGAAGGGTCTTTAGTTGCGGCATGTGGAATCTAGTTCCCTGACCGGAGATCAAACCCAGGCCCCCTGCATTGGGAGCACAGTCTTAACCACTGGACCACCAGGGACGTCCCTCTAATGCTTTTCTTAATGCATTGTCTAGGGCCCCCCGCTTTATGCTGAATAGCGATGGCGATTGTGGACATCCTTATTTGCTTCTGTCTTTAATGGGATTACTTCTAATGTTTCAACATTAACCTTGCTGTTTGCTTTATTTATTAATTTATTTATAATACAAACACCAAGCCATTTTATTTTATTTTTTTAATTAATTAATTAATTTTTGGCTGCATTGGGTCTTCACTGCTGCATGCGGGCTTTCTCTAGTTGCGGCAAGCGGGGGCTACTCTTCATTGTGGTGCTCAGGCTTCTCATTGCGGTGGCTCCTCTTGTTGCAGAGCACGGGCTCTAGGAACACGGGCTTCAGTAGTTGTGGCACACGGGCTCAGTAGTTGTGGCACACAGGCTTAGTTGCTCCAGGCATTTGGGATCTTCCTGGACCAGGGCTCGAACCTGTGTCCCCTGCGTTGGCAGATGGATTCTTAACCACTGTGTCACCAGGGAAGTCCCACTATTTACTTTAAATTTTTGATAGATACTACTTTTTAGGTTAAGGAAGTTTCTCAACATTGTTAGCTTGTTATGAGTTTTTATCAGCAATGAGTATTGAGCTAGACACCTGAAACTAACACAACATTGTAAATCAACTATACTTCAATAAAAACTTAAAAAAAAGAAATGGGTATTGAAATTTATCAGTTACTTTTCTTACTGTTTGATATGATTTGTTTTCCCTTATGTATTAATGTACTAAATTACATTAATAGAATTTCTAATGTTCAACTATCCTGAATTCCTGTGATAAAATTCTGCTTGGTCATGAAATATGACTCTGCTGGATGTGATTGGTTTACATATTACTTAAGAGTTTTGTATCTATACACATAAATGAAAATAGCCCACGGTTATTGTTTGTGTGCGTACTATCATTCTGTGTTGTTTTCCAGGTTATCATAGTTTTGTAGAATAAGCTGGGAAACTTTCATTATTCTCCATGCTCTGTAAGTTTATATAAAGTAGGAATTACATGCTCCTTGAAGATTTACAGTAGGTTCACCGCCCAGACAGTCTGGGCTTGTGCCTTTATTTTAAGGGTATATCTTTGATACCTTCTTTTTTCTTTCTTTCTTTCCTTCCTTCTTAAACATTTTCAAGTGTACAGCTCAGTAGTGTTAAGTATACTCACATTGTTGTGCAACAGATCTCTAGAACTTTTTCATCTTGCAAAACTAAAATTCTATATTCATTTAACAGCGACTCTCCATTTCCCCCTCACCCCTCCAGTTCCTGGCAACCACTATTCTGTTTCTATGAATTTAACTATTTAAAATTCCTCATTTGAGTGGAATCATACAGTATGACTTTTTGTGACTAGCTCCTTCACTTAGCATAATGTCCTCAAGGTTTATTCATGTTGTAGCATGTGTCAAAATTTCCTTCTTTTTTAAGGCTGAATACTACTCCATTGTATGTATATACCACATTTTTTAATCCATTCATCCATCAGTGGACACTTGGGTTGTTTCTGCCTTTTGGCTATTGTGAATAATGCTGCTATAAACATGGGTGTGCAAGTATCTCTTTGAGATCCTACTTTCTTTTGGATATATACCCAGAAGTGGGATTGCTGGATCATATGGTAATTCTATTTTTAGTTTTTTGAGGAACCGCCATACTGTTTTCCATAGCAGCTGCACCATTTTACATTCCCACCAGCAGTGCACAGGGCTCCAGTTTCTGTACATCTGCACTAACACTTGCTATTTTCTGTTTGATAATAGCCATTCTAATGGGCAAGGGGTAATATCTTATTGTGGTTTTGATTTGCAGTTACCTAATGGTTAGTGATGTTGAGTATTTTTTCATATGCTTGTTGGCCATTTGTATATCATCTTTGGAGAAATGTTTCTTCATATCCTTCACCCATTTTTTTAATAGGGTTGTGTTTTTTCTTCTTGAGTTGTAGTTCTTTATATATTTATATGTATATATATATTTTTTAAGATTTTTTTGATGTGGACCATTTTTAGAGTCTTTATTGAATTTGTTACAACATTGCTTGTTTTATGTTTTGGTTTTTTGGCCAAGAGGCAGGTGGGATCTTAGCTCCCCGACCAGGGATGGAACCCGCACTCCCTGCATTGGAAGGCAAAGTCTTAACCACTGGACCACCATGGAAGTCCCATGTAATTTGGATATTAACCCCTTATCAGATACATGGCTTGCAAATATTTTCTCCCATCCTGTAGGTTGCTTTTTCACTCTGCTGATTGTTCCCTTTGATGCAGGCATTTTAAAATTTGATGCAGTCCCATTTATCTACTTTTGCTTTTGTTGCATGTACTTTTGGCATTACATACAAGGAATCATTGCCAAATCCAATGTCATGAAGCTTTTCCCATATGTTTTCTTCTAGGAGTTGTATAGTTTTAGGTCTTGCATTTAGGTCTTTAATCCATGTTGAGTTAATTTTTGTACATGCTGTAAGGTAAGGTCCAACTTTCTTATTTAGCATGAGGATATCCTGTTTTCCCAACACCATTTGTTGAAAAGACTGTTCTTTCCTCTATTGAACGTTCTTGGCACTCGTGTTGAAGATAATTTGACCCTATATGTGAGGGTTTATTTCTGCACTCTCTCTTCTATTCTGTTGGTTTATATGTTTGTCTTTATGCTAGTCCCACACTGTTTCTGTTTGTCTTGTTTTGATTTTTTAAGATATAATTGACACATAACATATTAGTTTCAGGTGTACAACATAATGATATGGTATTTGTATGTATTGCAAAATGATCACCATAAGTCTAGTTAACATCCAAACACTGTTTTTTGATTGCTGTAGCTTTATAAAAAGTTTTGAAATCAGGACATGTGAGACCTTCCTTCAACTTTGTTCTTTTGACTACCTTCTTAATTTCTTTTATGACTATTGGTCTGTTTTCTACTCTTCTTGAATCAATTCTTTTTTTTTATTGAAGTATAGTTGATTTACAATATTGTGTTAGCAAAGTGATTCAGATATATATATGTATATATATATACACACACATATACACATATATGTATATATATATTTCAGATTCTTTTCCATTATAGGTTATTACAAGATACTGTTTCCTGTGCTATACAGTAAATCCTTATTGCTTATCTATTTTACGCATAGTACTTTGTATCTGTTAATCCCATATTCCTAATTTATCCCTCCCCCGTTCCCTTTCCCCTTTGGTAACCATAAGTTTGTTTCCTATGTCTGTGAGTCCGTTTCTGTTTTGTATCTCAATTCATTTGCATTATTTTTTAGATTCTACATATAAGTGGTATCATATATTTGTCTTTCTCTTGAATCAATTCTTGAACTTTATATTGTCCTAGAGAATTATCCATTTCATTTGATTTTTAATTTACAGGTAGACTTTTAACATAAATGGTCTCCTATAATTAAAAAAATAGATGCGCAGCCCGGCGGGTATGCGCCTCAGATTTCAGGCAAACAATGAGCAAGAAATTCCCTTTCATCTTAGAAGTTTATTACAAATCCATTGAACACTCTGGAATGTATGGAATCAGAGAGCAAGATCAAGAAAAACGGCTGAACAGCAAAAATTAGGAATTTGACCATCGATCAAAGTTTGCCCTATTTCGTAGTATCAGGCAAGATTAAAATTCCAAAGTTGACATGGATGGATTTTAGACTAAGTGTAAACTCTAATTAAGTCAGAGGTTTTGTTCTTTGGACTGTGAAGAAATTGATGGAAGGTTTGTCTATTATGTGATAAATGTTGTTTTGCTTACTACTCAAAATAAACCTGTTCTTTAACAAAAACTCCCCAGTAATTCTAAACATATAAACCTTTCAAAATAGATAAGATAGTAAAGTATCTATTTTTAATATTTATTACATTTTTTCTTTTCCATTATAGTTTATTACAAGATATTGAATATAGTACCCTGCGCTATACAGTAGGGACCTTGTTTATCCAGTTTATCCCCCTTTCCTTTGCCCTTTGGTACCACAAGTTTTTCTTCTATGCCTGTGAGTCTGTTTCTGTTTTGTAAATAAGTTCATTAATGTTTATTACATTTTAACTCAAACTATCTAAAACTATATTAACTAAAAATATTGCTTTTATCCATTTTCACTTTACCTGAAACAATACTTAAAACTCTACATCAATGTCTCTACTAGAGCCACTTTGGAATAAAATTAGTCATAAAATAAAAAAAAAATAATAATAATAATTTTATATCTGATTACTAATGTTTGCATCTTCCATTTTTCATAATTCAAATTTGCCAAAAGCATGTCTAATTCATTATTGTTTTTAACTGACTCTGTTCTTTTATGTGGGGTTTATTAATTCCTTCTACTTTTTTTTTTTTGGTAACTATTTTATTTTATTAAATTATTAAATTATCTTCAGATATTTTTTGCTAAGCATTTTCTCTGAATAGGCTTTGGCTCGAATCCCCCAGGTTTTGTATAGCACTCTCACTGTAATTAATTTTGAAGTTAGCCCAAATAGTTTATTCCAGGTTAGATTAGGTCTTTTACCTAGGAGTTATTAAGAATGAACAGTATTTTAAAGATTCCTAAGATATATTTCTAGTAATAGATATATTTCTAAGATATACTTTCAGCCTCCTTTTTAAATTCTATTCAGTGAATCCTACTGCATTCCATTCAATGAATGTGCCCTGTATGATTTCAGAACTGAGTTTCAAAGAAGTAGGGGCAGGGAGGGCTCCCAAACATCCCTCCTCTCCTCTGGGTGATGCACATGCTTTCCTCCTAACCTTTGGTGTAAGATGGGCCCACCAGATGTTGAGACTCCCTGACTTTTCAAGGCTCCTTCTCATGAAAGGCCTGGGTGAGACTGAGGCGAGAGATGGGAGTTGGCAGTTGTAATGGGAATTCTTTAGCTCTGTAACTCGCAGAGCTAACTTCACCCTCCCTCCAGTTTCTCCCTACTTCTGATGCTTTGCCCATCATGTAGGTGGGTCCTTTCCAGCACTGCACTTGTCACTCCCTGCTCAAGAACTTATGACGATTTCCTATTGTTAACCACAGCATTGCTTCAAGGACCTCATTCTTTGAGGTGCTCATCAAATACAACTGTAAGAAAACATAGTAGCTGATGCCACAGCCTCAACCCCAACCTCCCAGGTCCTCCTACTCATCCTAGTGTAAGTCTATTCACCTCTCCTTCCCTTTCCCAGCCCAAGGCACTGCATCCAGTGCTGTGCTTTTCACCAGTATTTATCTTTGAAATCTTGATTTCTGTCTAGATTTAAAGCTATTGAGGTAGAAACTAATTTTTCCTCAGGCTTACTCTCTTTCCAAACAATAAATGGGACATAATGTTTTCTCAGCATGATCTTACTTGATCATGGAATAGATAAGTGGTGTATTCTTCTCCACTGTTTACCATTCTTTCCATAAGCCCTGTCTGGCCATGACCTAGGTTCTGGATACACAGTAAAGACCTGGTCCTGAACTTGAAGGGAATCTCCTACTCAACTGCACGGGCACCAGCACTGCTCCTAAAATGTCTGCTGAGGTGGGAAAATCATAATCTTCTCAAGCAGCCCTTGACTTGCCTAGGAAGTCAGACGGCCATGTCCATGAGGAGTTATCGGGCAGACTCTGGAGGCTGAATTCTGTGATTGGTATCAGGAGTTGGGTGAGACCCTCTGGGTTTCTGATTTCTAAATACCTACTTTGAGGAGACTTCAGCTTGTCTTAACATTGTTGTGCAGGCAGATGCCAGAGGGATTGATTTAGAAGGCCAACAGGCATTATTTGTCTCAATTAAATGCTTTTCTTGTTATAATAAGACAAATTGGCAGAAATTACTGAGGAGTGTTACTGTGGCTTCAAGTCACATCAGTCCGATGGACCCATACAGATCGCTTTTCCTCACTTGGCTATCACTAGAGGTCACCTCTCAAAGCAAGCAGATACCCATAAATGATCCAAAGCGACTCTTCAATCTTACACTCAGCAAAACATCAATACAGGGCTTCCCTGGTGGTGCAGTGGTTGAGAATCTGCCTGCCAATGCAGGGGACATGGGTTCGAGCCCTGGTCCAGGAAGATCCCACATGCCGCGGAGCAACTAAGCCCGTGCACAACTACTGAGCCTGCACTCTAGAGCCCATGAGCCACAACTACCGAGCCTGCGCTCTAGAGCCTTCGAGCCACAGCTACTGAAGCCCGCGCACCTAGAGCCCGTGCTCCGCAACAAGAGAAGCCACCGCAGTGAGAGGCCTGTGCACGGCAATGAAGAGTAGCGTCCGCTCGCCGCAACTAGAGAAAGCCCGCATGCAGCAACAAAGACACAACACAGCCAACAATAAATAAGTAAAATAAATAAATTAAAAAAAAAATCAATATATTGGCAGACCACTCTTTTTACTGAAGCATAATCCCAGAACCAAGGGCTCCCAAACTACTCAGTGAAAATGATGTAAGGGATGGGTGTGAGGAATGGCAGAGGCCAAAAACCTCAGTGGCTTCTGAGCCTCTAATATGCTTTCCTAGGTGTGTGTGTGTGTGTCTGAGAGAGAGAGAGAGAGAGAGAGAGATCTTTCCCACCACATTGCCTTTGATTTCCTCGCGTTGCCTCCATCCTGGCAGCCATACACATCAGGGCAAAGCTACTGTTACCTGTATTAGTACCAAGAAAAAAAAGACTAACTGTACCAAGAAAAAGAATTAAAATGCTGTAAAGTTCCTTACTCATATCTTCAGTAGTTTTCCTACTTATCTGCAGCTTGAATCGAGAGCTCATTTGCAGAAACATGAGCTCCAAGCCACATGTTTTGAGGCTGTATGTAGGCAAATTAAAAACAAAAAAACCCTTTTCAGTTAACTGTAACAGGAGGCACTGAGTACTCACTGCCCCTGCATGCCACACATATTTTCATTTAATCCTCACAATTTTAGGAGGTGGGTATTTCTTCCCTTGCCTACACATGAGGAAATTAAGGCTTAAAAGATGAAAGTGCTTGCCTAACAATGTAAAACTAAAGGAACCTGGGCAGTCTAGTTCCAGAACCCAAACTGAACCATTACATGCTAATGCCCAGGAAAATTTGAATCTTAAGGTAGCCTATTTCTTTCTTAAACTATCAAATAGAATACAGAGCTATTTCATTTAAGGTCCTGGTAAATACTTAGAAAAAAAAGTTGTATGACTGGAACATAAACAAGAAATTACCTACAGGATGGGGAGGTAATAAAGTTCAACAAATATTCAACCTAATTTTGAGCTTCCCACAGGATCCATCCTGTAGTTGTGAGGTTTTTAGCATCAAAAGTACTCTCAGATCTGAGGTTCTCTGGGAAGTCAGGATATTATTCCTACTTCACAGATAGGTAACTTAAAGGCCTAAAGGGTTACCATACAGACCACACGCCTCAGGGCCCAACCTAGGCCTGACCCACTCCTTTTCCCTCCGCAGTGCCTTCCAGAGGCCCACTGCAGCCTCTTCCAAGTGGGCACTATTCCTTCTCACCTCTGTCTAGAGATGAATTTACTAAATGTCTGTAGCATCCAAATCCCATCAGATATGTTAATCCAGTCCTTTCAAGTTAGATGGGTAAGGCAGACAGTGAATGCTGCTCCCTAGGGCTTTCTCCGCCTTCCCCTACTCGCCCACCCCCTTCTGAGAAACCACTGTCATTAGGGCAAGTATTATACAACACTACCCAGGTCACTTTAGGAAGCTACTCTTCTGAAGTTGATAAGCTAGGGTGGGAGGACATGACATTTATTTCCTTTTTAGGATCTTTAATTTCATCACTACAAGTGGCGCAAGTAAACAACTCCAGAGGGGCTTTCAGTTTGGAATAGAACCAAACCAGGATAAAATTAAAATGGAGGATAAACAATGTGTGTGATGAAAACTCCTTTTCCCATTTAGTTTTATAAGATCACCATTTTGGATTCTACTGAATTATCTGTATAGATTAAAAAAAAATTAGCTATAGAAGGGAAAGGAAAATGGAAACAGTATTAGCAGCGGTTGAGAATTAGGTTCTAGGTATCTTTTTATATATATTCTCAATTCTTAAAACCATGGATTTAAAAATAGTTCCATCTCATAGTAAAGATGAAGGCACTGAGGCTGAGATAACAGACCTAAGTTCACAAGGTTTGTAAATAGTGAGGTTAAATCCATGCCTGAACCCAAACTGTACTTAATCTCCTGAAGTGCATGTGGAAAGGAAACAAACACGTGTGGGTGAAGATATGTGATTTAATTTGATCCTCAAAAACCATCATTTTATCAGTATCATTTTATCAGTAAGGAAACAGGCTTAAAGTTTCATCATATGAGGTGTGTAATCACGCTATGTAATTAGATTATGAATATTAAAAGACAGAATTAATACCATCAGTGTAATCAGTGGCCCTAGACTAGCATCCATGTGATAAAGATATTTTTGTTTTCCTTAAATCTGAGTAAACCTGAATGGTCAATGGAACTGTAATTGAGGTACAGAGGGGTATTTTATCTAGAGAAAAACACAAGACCAGGTTTATTTCATACAATGTTATTCACACATTTTTCATTTTCTAATTTATACATAATATACAAAGAAGTGAAGATAACATTATTTCATATGAACCAATAAGAGCCAGGACTGAAGACAAACTGGTCCAGAAACAATCCATATCAAGACACCCAAGAGTAAAGCCTAAGTGGCTCTGCCCAATTAAGTTTATTCTGAAATGTCATTTTCAGATTATACCAAAAATCCATGCCAATTTATTAAAAGGTGGAATTAGAGAGGTGGGCACCAAAAATAGCAGATCACAAAATTTCTAGAAAACAAAATAAACCCTAAAATACTGGGAAGATTGGTTGTCAACACTGGGATACATGGGAACATCAGGAACCCAAGACAATTGTTCAGTTTCCCAGTGTGCCATTCTCTAGGACTTTCTAAATTTGCAGAAATAATTTGCCTGTGTGAACAGAAGATAAGGGTAAAGGAAAACCAGGAATTCAACTGTGCAAATCCAGGAAAGTCACCACCAATCTGCAACAAGGACAACTTTGATCCTGAAACCATGAGCTGATACTGGGAACAAAAGTTCAACACAGGTCCAAGACATTCTGAGGCTGGCAAAACAAAGTGGGGAAGAGTGGCAGAGCGCAGTTCTGTATGGAGGGAAAAAAGCTCTGTTACTGTGACTGGGACATGCTGATGAACTAGTGTGACTATGAGAAGGGACCGTGACAGTGACAAGTGGTTAAATTTTATGGCCTCAACACGGAATGTTGGGTTAGAAAACTAAAATAACTCAACATCAAACATGAAAAAGTATGCCTGGCACCCCAAACTTCATGCCGTTATTCTTAGGTTCATGATATGAACAGCTATGTGAAAAAACCTTTATATTCAATATTGTGCTCAGAAGATAGCTTTTCTTCTGCAGACTTCTAATAAAAAAATCCCTCACATGTTCAATTGAAAGAGATAGCATGGTTCATTAGTTTTTAGCACTAAACATAAGTGGGTCAACATAAAAGTTTTATACAAAATACTGACTTCAACAAAATACAAAGCACTTTCTTTATCTTTCAGAAACTGAATATACAAAGCAAGTTTTTTTTCCAAAATATTTTCATAGGCAAAGGATTAAAAATGATTTTAATTATACACATATGGTCACAATTTTGCCTTAAAAAGATTGTTGGGAAATGTACATAAGGCCGCTTGTAAATGTACATCATGTTACTGTTACGTCTTATGTCCAGAGAAAAAATGTTATCATACAGATTTGCTATTACTTGGGAGTAGGCTATTCAAAAATACAGTACTCTTCTGTACAAAGAAAAAAAGTCACATCACATTTAATAAGATGGAAAAAGCATTGGCCTCCATGGTAACCAAATATCTCAGTCCAATACTTTCTATTATGCACAATACCCTGACTTCTTGAAAGTGATCCAAATCCTAGCATGTCCATATTAACAGAGTCAACAACTATGTTATAAAACAAAATGTTTTTCACAATAATAAAAAGAAAGCTGGTTCATACTTCTGAAACCATATAAAGATAAAAAATTTTTAAAAAATCACTCTTGATTTGGAGAAATAAATTTACATTATACAACACTATATGCCAGGTCAGAGGGCAGGGACATAAATGTACACTAAAATGCAAATGTTTCCCAAAGAGATAAAACAAATTCCATTTACAGCATTAAGGTTTACAAATGTACACCTGTACAACCAAAGAAAACATCATTACTAAATTAGCAAGGCTTTTTATAATAAACATTGAAACATGATTTGCTTTCAAAGTGTAAACTTACATCTATTACTACACACACACAATGCATATATTTATAGGAAGCAAAAAAAGCTATCTGAATATGTAATCATGCTTAAATGTTGAGCTATCAAATTCACTTTTCAGTGGCCCCTTTTCACCTCTATCTGGTTCCTACTTTCTGAATCTACTATGAAAAAGCAAAATAAATCTCAACACTTTTTCAACATGTCCTTGTAATTCTATAAGCAAAACAATATACAAATCTCCACTCTTTCTCATCGCAAACCAAACTGAAAAGTTAAAATGGAACTTAACTTTCCGTTTAGCGTACTTAACTGGAAGTGTCACCATGATTTTGTTTTTTCTACCTCTTACAACAATTACATATGTAAGTATATACAATACTTCTGTACATTGCCAGAGACATTTTGGGGGGCAGTATTTGTATTAAAACCACATCTACTGTAAATAATGTAAGTTCTTTTCATTTCAAATCACTTAATTCTTGTCTTACTTGCCAAGTTTTTATTTGCATGATAGTTTGTGAATTACCAAAATACAACTTAACTTTCTTTTAAAAATATTAATAATATTTATGCAGTTGATTGTTAATCTGTTATAAAAGGCTTCACACAAAGGACAAAAAAACCCCATAAGGACTATATTTCTATATACATTTCTATAAACCTGTTGTGCTATGGGGTCCGTAGACCTACCAGACTGCAAGCCAGTTTATTAAAAGAATACTGTACTTTTTCCTTTAAAAACTATTTTTGTGACTTTACAAGGTAAAAATTTACAAAATATGTGACAGCATTTTTTGATACAGTTACATCATATACAGGCATTCTGTGCTTTGCCAGCAATCCAATCTGATAGGTCTCCACTCAGGGCTGAATATAATTTATAATTCACCACCCCCCACCCCCAAATATACACAAGAACCTTAAAAAATTTACAAATGGATGAATAAAGTCAATAAATAGTTTCACTTTAAAAAAAATTTGAAGATTCATAGTTGAGTTGTGTTTTGATAATTCACAAAAGAAACGTTCCTCTCACACGGTTACATCATCTTCTCTTTTTCCTTTACAGCATTCCATTTGGTGGTCCTCCAATAGGCCCTAGATCTGGGCTATTTTTCAAATAATATTTTTCCAACTTGGCCAGTATATGCTTCCCATATGTGTATTTGCGCAAAGTAGTAATGTGAGGTCGAATCTGAAAAATAAATGATCTGCTTAGGAAATCTAAGTTATTTTAGTTTCTGATTCCTTAAAAAAGCGCCCCCAAATTTGGGTGATTTGGAAGAATAATTGAAATTTTAAAATTCAAATCCAAAGAAAGTTGTTTGCAAAAGCAGTTCTGTTCCACTCAATCTCTCCCAACTTCTACTCTCAAAATTGTTCAATGAATAAACAAACCACTATTCCTATAAACTATTACACATGCAAACAAAACAGTTGAGGGGCTCCAAACATAGCAGAGAAGTATCACTAATGAGCTATTATATTCTTGTAAGGTTTACGAGGGCAAAGTTCTATAACTCTAAGCAACTGGACAAAAATTCAATACAAAATGGAGCAAAAGACATGAACAAGCAATCAGACGTGTGATAGCTAATACATTTAACACGTTCAATATCTCCTTAACTGTTTTAAAACTGGAAATGAGAAGAATCATATCATTATCTTTCCATCCAGACTGGCAAAGATTTTATAAATAATAACTGGTATTGATGAGACAACAGTAAAACAGGCACTTTTCTCAAATACTAGATAGAGGTGCAAACTTCTACAAGATTCCTGGAGAGCTACTTGGCAGAAATCTATTAAAATGTAACATGTTCACATACTCTGTGCCAGCAATTCCACATCTAGGGATTTACCTTACAAAAACACTTAATTATGCAAAGATGTTTATATAAACACTGCTAAGAACAGTTATTAAATAATCAAAATGCCCTAAATATGATATTGATTAAATAATGCAGTTGTTAAAAATAAGACTGAAAAAAATGTTATAGTTATATATTCTTAAGCAGAAATACTAAATTTTTAAAAACACAGAAAATCAAGAGGGCAGTGTTCTTTTTAACAGTAAGTTTTCCTGTGGAAATTAATGATTTCTTAAAGAATCATTTGATTCTAGCAGGACAGAGAGAGAAAACAGCTTAATTGATTAAAAAAAAATTAAACCGATATAAATTTTCTCTTTAAGAAAATTTACTAGGTTAGTAAGAAAATTTAATCAGATTTTAAAATCAATGTTCAGCCAATGTATTATGGAAAATCAAATATACCTAAATAAGATGGTGAAGGGAAAAACAATGCTAACGGTAGGTAAATAGATGAGAAATGAATGTGATTTTACTGAGTTGATTACCTTAAGAACTTAATAAAGGGGTATATCATACCTACATCTGCCAATGGTTTTCCACTGATTTTAAATTTTCTGCAGTTGTAACAACTCTGAGGAAATTAAAGCCTAGGGAAGTTAAATGAGTAGCCTGAAGTCACACAAAGTGAATCATCTATTTTAAGTGCTATAAACTGTATTACCTTGTGCATGATTATCTTTCTCTGAGCAGGTTCAGCCATATCAATCATCTTCTGAACTACATAGTTGGCATACTGGTCCTTCATCATGGTGTATAAGGCACTGTGAGGACCATCATTCTGGCAGCAAACTTCATCAATCAGTAATGCTCTCTCAGCACGGGACGCATGAGTAACACACTTTTCTACTACATTGCTAAAAAATTAAAGTACATACAAAAAAAATTATTTTGTTATTTTTTAATAGAAAAATTTCCTTGGTTTTTGAAAGAACTTGCTCAATGCACTGGAAGACAGAAGAGTCTAAATAGGATTCTCTTGTAATTCTCTTACAGTTACTTTCAAAACAGAAATTAATATCATAGAAGAACCCATATTGGATATCTGCAAGTTTAATTACAGGCCTCAAAATTATAATTAAATAAAAATTAAAACTGTAATTCAAGTGTGGGGGAAGTAGGTCATTAATAAGGTCTGAGGCTTTCATGAACATGCACTAAATAAATTAGATTTGCATTTATTTACACATCTTGGGGAGAAATAATTTTCCAAATACACATTTCAAAAATGGAATACATGAGGGCAAACCAATTTGTTGTGTAGATTCTATAAGAACAAAAACAACATTCTATTATGTACCTTTTGCCTCTACTAAAAAAGACTATATTCCAATGCTATATTTTACATGCATTTCTGTGCTTACTAATAAAAGCCAGAGAGTTGAAAGACTTGACCCCTGGAATTAAAACATAACGCAATACCTGGCAAACTTGTGTTGACTCAGGGCTAAGACCTTTCCTCTGATTTCAGAAACAATTTTGCTCTTGTCTTCAGGTCGACCATGTTCCAGTACATGCTGAATAACATAATTGCCATACTGATCCTAAGTGCAGATATTAAAAAATTACTTTCCTTAAGAATAATGGTAATTCTTTAAAAAGATGTTCATCAATTTTCTAAAAATCCAATAGTACAATCAGGAGAATACAACAGGCTTTTGTCTCACTGAGTGTTTCTATAATGTGTTAACAATAAATTGTATTTCCTTTTAAAAAAATCAGAATATTTTCAAAAATATATAAACATTTCAAAATATTAGGGAGTTTATACCTGTACCAACTGCTCTGTATGTTGGTGAAGTTCTTCTAAGATAGGTAAGGTCTGTTCTGCAGTGCAGTGCTCTAGGATGCGCTGGATTACTCTGCAGCCATAAGGATGAGTTGAAAGTACAAACACCTTAAAACAATTAGAAGAAATAAATTTCCATTTTGTGACATTTTTGGAAGGACAGGTTTTTGATCACATGCTGAATTAATTTAAAATAGAACGGGGAATTCACATTTACTGATAATATGCCAACTGTCATGTGACAAAGGCTGGGAAGCAGGGTACTGAATTTAGGAGCTAACGGATATCCTTTTTGTTTGTTTTTATACTGATTTTTTAAAAACTTTTTATTTTATATTGGAGTATAGCCGATTAACAATGTTGTAATAGTTTCAGGTACACAGCAAAGCGATTCAGCCATACATATACATGTATCCATTCTCCCCCAAACTCCCCTCCTATCCACGCTGCCACATAACATTAAGCAGAGTTCCCTGTGTTATACAGTAGGTCCTCATTGGTTATCCATTTGATATACAGCAGTGTGTCAATCCCACGCTTCCTAACTATCCCTTCCCCCACCGCCAGTAACCGTAAGTTCACTAACGAATATTTTGATCAAAAGGAACCTAATCAGAAGATGGAAGGCATGTAATAATGACAAGGAATGGATTGTGCAGTAGGGGTAGTGCATGTTGTAATTAGAAGCTATTAATTATTATGTTATTAATTACTAACTGATATTTATTTTGCCTTTTATTATACAGTCCTAAGTCTTCTTCCCTCCTCTCCCTCTCCCAGAAAATTTGGAAAACACTGTTGGGCTTACAATTCTAACAGTAGTTGTCTTTACTTCTTAGAGTAATATAAATTAAACTCATATTTCTACATTTTTCAGCTGCAAAAAATGAAGCTATCTATTGACTCACTCTATCAAAGAGGCAGAAATTAAGGCACATTCAGTATTTATCTCCTACTTTTGTATGAAAGTACTGGGTATTATCTTTTGATTTATAAAAAATATGTTAGTTAACACTCAAATTCTAACTAATTAGAAGCCAAAAATCAATCTTACTTGTCCTTTGAAAGCATCAATGATGAACTGTAGTGACTGTGGCTGAACACATTCAATACATTTTTGTACAACATGGTTTCCATTTTGATCTTTCACACATTTGAGTACATGACCATCTAGCTCCTTTACCATTTCACTCTGCAAAAGAGAAAACATTTAAATTACCTCACCAAACAGCATAGAAGGATTTTACATAAAAGTACTGAGGTAGGAACAAAAGTATACTCAAAAATTTATTTGCAATTTTTTATATGTCAAAGTTTAAAAGTCCCACCCCATCCCCCAAAGTGTAATAAGCAGAAGCCACTGAAGGTGAGAATTACTAAAACATTTTACAGGATTATAATGTAAATGATACCTGCTGAAATATAACTTAGTGATACTCAATTTGCTATACACTACTATCTTCACTGTGTACATCTTCCACTTATCTTTCTCAGCTGACAACTAATATAATGATTTTAGAATTCTACGTTTTCTCTCTACTGAGCATACCCCTTCCCCCATTTAATAATAATAATTATTATCATCTTTTGGCTGTGCCACACAGCATGCGGGATCTTAGTTCCCCAACCAGGGATTGAACCTGTGCCCCCTGCAGTGGAAGTGAGGAGTCCTAACCACTGGACCGCCAAGGAATTTCCCCAAATAATTATTTTTGATGGCTCCTTGAGTTTATCAAGCACCCAGAAAAGGGTAAGGAGTTGAGTGAGCACTGATGGGCTATGTAATTTTCACGTAATATCTCAATTATGAGAAGAAATTATTGTTGAGCATTTTACTCTTCTTTTTAATAATCTTATAACAAAGAACTTGATTCAGGGAATTCCCTGGCAGTCGAGTCGTTAGGACTCCGAGCTTCCATTGCTGGGGCCTGTGTTCGATCCTTGGTCGGGGAACTAAGATCCCACAAGCCACTTGGTGCGGCCAAAAAAAAAATAAGAACCTGACTCAATATAACTTTCCTTTATCATTTGATACCTTCTTCAGGGACAGATTCTCAGGAGATTTTAGATTTTTGCTCATTTAATGGGCAAAAATGACACCTTTCAATTTATATTTGATTACTAATAAGGTTAAACTTATTTACAGTAAGGTTTATTTACTAAGTGCATTTTCTTTTAACTAACAATCTTAGTATTTTTCTCATAAGTTTGTAAGACTTCATTAAATAAACATCTTAATCCTTAGGGAAAAATACAGGTAGCCACACAATAACCTGCGTGCCTTATTAGTGCAATAGGAAATAGTACTGTGAAGAAATGGAGTACACCTAGTGTAAACATATTCACATTTTTTTTTTTTGGCTGCGCCGTGCAGCATGCAGGGTTTTAGTTCCCCGACCAGGGATCGAACCCATGTCCCCTGCAGTGGAAGTGCAGAGCCCTAACCCCTGGATCACCAGGGAATTCCCGGTATTCACATTTAAAATTTCTCTCACCCAGGGACTTCCCTGGTGGCACACAGGTTAAGAATCCACCTGCCAATGCAGGGGACACGGGTTTGATCTCTGGTCCGGGAAGATCCCACATGCCATGGAGCAACTAAGCCTGTGCGCCACAACTACGGAGTCTGCGCTCTAGAGCCCATGAGACACAAAAACGGAGCCCGCACGCCACAACTACTGAAGTCCACGCGCTCTAGGGCCCGCATGCTGCAACTACCGAAGCCCCGCGCCTAGAGCCCGTGCTCTGCAACAAAGGAAGCCACTGCAATGAGAAGCCGCGCACCACAACAAAGAGTAGCACCTGCTTGCTGCAACTAGAGAAAGCCCGCGCGCAGGAACGAAGACCCAACGCAGCCAAAAAAATCCCCAAAACTCTCTCACCCAAAAAACTCTCAACTGTATTCTGACATAACTAGAGGAATCCTTGAAGTCAAGATACCACACAAATGTTAGTTATAAACTAAATATGAACTAAATTACAAAATCAAATGTACTTAAGAATCCAAACAGGAGGGAATTCCCTGGTGGTCCAGAGGTTAGGACCCTGCACTCTCACTGCCGAGGGCCTGGGTTCGATCCCTTGTCAAGGAACTAAAATCCCATAAGCCATGCAGAGCGGGGTGGGGCGGGGGTGGGGGAAGAATCCAAATAGGAAATGTAATACCACTAATCATCTGAAGCTTACTCCCAATGCTTTATATTTTCAAATATTAAAGACACGTAAAATATCGTTTTTTTTTTAAAAAGAAAGAATTGGAAAATTTTACTCAAGCCAAACTTGAGGATTATAACCTGGGAAGGGCATCTCAGAAAGCTCTGAGAACTGTTCCCAAAATATCTTTAAAGTATCTATACCAGTCTGAGAGTTAAGAGCAGAGAAGTTCTAAGTACCAATACAGTCAAACTGTTACTCTCTCTCCATTATGACACATCTTCAATGACTCTAAAACTCAGGATTTCCTCAAGAGGAACAATGCTATTTTCTCACAGATGTTCACTGCTGTGATTAATGTATATACATAACACATACATATCCATCCATCCATCTATATATTATTGCCTTTAATTCTGGAATTTATCATATGAATGTAGGTTGAGAGTCAAAGCCAATCTCTTTCCAAACTTACTAATTACCAATACCTTTTAAGAAATATTTTCTTTACTCTTATTATATTTCATTGTAATACATAAACCAGTTATATACAGTATCTATGGGAGGTTATGAATTTCATTTTAAAAGTCTGTTTACCTCATGCGCAAACCATGCTAGTGATGCTACACAGTTTCTTTAAAAAATCTAGTGGATAAGCAATTTTCCTCATCCCTTACTCTCCTTAATATCCTTGTCTATTTAAAATAATTTAAAAATTTATTTTGATCATTTACAAGACAATTCCTATGAGCACATAATTGGAATTGTACTAATCCCTTTTTTACTTAGAATACTTAGACCTTTCCATCCAAGAACATGGTATACTTCCCAATTAATTTATATGTGCTCTCTTTTCTCTTAAAGAACTGTAAATCTTGTTAAGAGGATGCTTTAGGCTACTTTTCCTGTTGAATGAAATTTTTAAAACTTTGTATATACTTTTTTTTTGTTTTTGGCCACGTCGTGCGGCTTGTGGGATCTTAGTTCCCCGACCAGGAACTGAACCACTCCCTCAGCAGTGAAAGTGCGGAGTCCTAACCACTGGACCACCAGGGAATTCCCTGTATATACATTTTTAACTGGCATATAGGAATGCAATTGGTTTTAAAATATTTATTCTTATGACAGAAGTATAAGTGCAATCCAAATAAACACTGGGAATAGTAAAATATATTCCTGATACTACAGAAAATCAAATGAGTAGTGGTAGCAGAAACACCCACCATCTAGCACTCTGCTTGACATATAGTAGGTACTCAAATACTTTCACTTAGAAATGAAAAGATGAAGAAAATGAACAGAGGACAGATCAAAGATCTGTTGTGTAACTTTCAATTAATTACATACTCTTTTGAGACAGATTTAAAAAAATATTTTAGTCTGTGGAAATATTTAACATTTCACTCCAAGATTACTGTAAGATAAAAATTTAAAAATTGGATAAAATAATACAAAAATTTTGTCTTAACTTACAATTACCTGCTGGTCAGATGAAATAGACTCTAATGCTTTCTGAATAACACGGCAGCCATACATCTGCAATGCTAAGGGTAGAACATGACCACGAATACGAGTAGCCAGGGCTAATTTTTGATCCAAACTCCCAAACTGACAGAAAAAAAAAAATTAATAAAAATGACTATAATATTACTTGGTTAAACTTGAATAACCCACTGTTTGCAGTCTATTTAATCTATTTATAAAATATCACATTTGGCAAGTATGTAGGGAGAAGGCATTTAGGTAAAAGCGAATTAAGATAGACCCAGAGGTGCTTGAAATAATATCACTTTTTAGAGGGTAAGTCATTCTATAGCTACTATTCCCTTTTTACTAACATATTAACCACCTGTTATTCTTTTAAAGTAAACATCTTCACTCTTCATTTCAAACAAACACCCCCACTGTCTTTTAATAAAATGAATTTCTGAGGCATACATTCAGACCAGATAATTCTCAACTATATTCTGACCGTGGAGGAAATCTGTTAAGTCAAGCTACAACATAGATGTTTAGTTATAAACTAAAAAAATTGCTGAATTACAAAATAAATGACACCTAACAAATCCACATAAAGACTGTACTACAATTCATTAATTGCTTCACATAAGACTTACTCCTAATGCTTTATATTTTCAAATATATTTCAAATATTAATCAGGATTGGTATTAAACTTCTCATTTAATGTAAGACCATACACTTAAAAAACATATACCATAAAATATGACATTTTAACCATTTTTAATTCAGTGGCATTGACTATATTCTCACCATGTGCAATCACCACCACAATCTGATTCCAAATCCTTCCATTGCCCCAAACAGAAACACTGTACTCATTAAGCAATAACCCCCTATTCCCCCTCTTACCCCAACCGGTCTACTAGTAAGACTAGGAAACCCTAGCCGACTTTATGTCTCTATGAATTTGCTTATTCTAGGTATTTCACATAAATGGAGCCCTGTAATGTTTGTTCTTTTGTACCTGGCTTATTTCACTTAGTTCCATCCATGTGTAAGCATGTATCAAAGCTTCATTCCTTCTTATGGCTGAACAATATTCTATTGCATGTATATACCACATTCTGTTTACACATTCATCTGCTGGATTGTTTCCACCTTTTGGCTATTATAAACAATGCTGAAATGAACACTGGTGTTTAAGTCCTTGTTTTCAATCCTTTTGGGTATATACCTAGGATGGAATTGCTGGGTTATATGGTAATTTTATGTTTAGTTTTTTGAGGAACTGCCAAACTTTTCCACAGTGGCTGCACCACTTTACATTCCCACCAACAATGTACAAGGGTTCTCATTTCTCCACATCTTCACAAACATTTGTTATTTTCTGTTTTTTAAATTACAGCCATCCCACTAGATGTAAAGTAGACTCTCCTTGTGGTTCTGATTTGCATTTCCCTAATGACTAAGGGTGCTGAGCTTCTTTTCATGTGCTTACTGCACATCTGAATATCTCCTATGGAGAAATGTCTATTCAAGCCCTTTGTCCATTTCTTAACTGAGCTGTCTTTTCGTTGTTGAGTTTCAGGAATTCTTCATATATTCTGGATATAAAATCTTTATCAGACATATGATCTGTAAATATTTTCTCCCAAGCTCACATATTTTTATATGAAAATAAACTCACCCAACTTTCAGAGCTTTTCTAAGCATTAAGCATATACAAACATGTATGTGTGCTTACCTCAAAAAATTTCTGTATAACATAGTTGCCAAAAACATCTGTCATTAACTGATAGGCTGCTTGTAGAATTTCATTAAATACCATCTGTCGCTCAGCTGGAGTAGCTCTTTCTAGCTTTTGCTGTATGAATCTATGTGGGAAAAATTTTAATGCCATGACAGTATACTGATAATAAGCTCCAGCAATATCCGAATCTGACTCCAGTATTATACATCCCGATATATATTGGATATATATATATATATATATATATATATATATATATATATATGTGGATATATACATATCCACAGAAATAAAATCATTTCCAGAAATAGTACTTATATATTTTATTCAATTTAAAATAAAAAGAACAAGAGTTATGGAGCATTTCTTTGTTAACACCTTAATTTAAAATAACTTCTAGTTAGACTGGCAAAAAATCTGGACATGAAGATGTTTACTGCCTCTTAAGTTAGTTCTGGTTGTATTATAATCAATGAAAAACTACAAAGATATTACTGGTATTCATTTATTTTTAATAATCATATTATTACTAAGTATTTTTAGAACATAATAAAAGAAACCTTTAGCAATAAAATTCATGAGACACAACTTAATTCCTAACTAAGCTAGCCACTGTGGACTTCCTTGGTGGTCCAGTGGTTAAGACTCCGTGCTCCCAAAGTAGGGGGCATGGGTTCGATCCCTGGTTGGGGAAGATGCCGCATGCCACGGCCAAAAAAAAAAAAGCTAGCCATTGTGAGTGACACAAGGTCGATTTGCTACTCTTAAGGAACTTTAAGAACTTTCAACCATAGGGAGATAAAATTTGTATGCAACTATATAATCAAAAATTATTTTAAAAAATTTTAGATTTACTCTAAAACTATAAAAAGATACCTCAAATTTAATAAATGTATTAGAATTCTACTACTCTTTTCCTTTCTGTGTATTATCTTGAGAACACTAATTTGCATGTACCTCAAGCATTACAGTACATGTGGTCTGTTTAATGTAAACTTTGTTTTAAACATTTTTTTAGACAAAGTATATATCAGGGACACAAGTCCATAAATGTAATTTGGAGTATTATTTTCAAAAGGAAATTTAAAGAAATTAAATGTATTCTGTCAATGTAATAAAGATAATCCAATAAAAGGACATTGCTATATTTTTATTATAGAAAACTGAAGAACCATAAAAAATAAATTAAAAACCTGTATTTTTATAGTTTATCCTAACAGGAAAGAAAAATCCATATTGGATATTTATTTTTTAAACAATTCCAACTTTTATAAAGGTTAAATCATTCTAGTCAAGAAAAACTTTGGCTCTTTCAAAGCAAAAATGCAATAGAAAGTATCATAAATAATAATCACCTACCTAGAACCATGCTGGTCTTGAGAAAACTCAACTATGTGTCCAATCAAGTCTCTAAGTTGAAGGTTTGGGAAGCGGTTGTTTCTGAAATCTTCCAATAATCTACTTCGGCCAGAAGGCATAATATCAGACCTATTATACCGAAGCCGAGAAGGAGGAAAGAGCTGGCTGCTGGAGCTAAACAGACTGGAAGTGCCTGAAGCACTTCGATATTTTGCTTCTGCTCCAGGTGCTGCAGAGATATATCGACCACTACCATTTGTCAGTCCTCCTACAACAAAGCAGCTGTGGTCAGCAAATATTTTTGACAAAGTCATTCCTCAAATAAAAGTCATTTAAACCAAAGAGTCAGTCAATATAGAAATATTCACCCCACTAATTCCTATACGGTATAACAGAAAATTAAAGTTGAAGGAGAAATCTCACACATTTACTTAATGTGTGTGGCTATAATATGGGGGAAAAAGAGACTAGAAAACATGAGAAAAATAAACCTGTATTTGTTCTTGGCAGTTTAGTTTAAAAACATCTAATGTCATACACAAAACCTGTATTTGTTCTTGGAAGCTTAGTTTGAAACATAATTATAACAACTAATGTCATACATACTAGTATCAATACCAGAATACTGAAACCACCAACAAAATTTTCAGTTACATTAACAAGCAAGTTACAAACAGCTAGCAAACTCAGATTTTAAGCCACTAAAAGTTTAATTGAAATTTACTCACAGTGTTAATAGAACACCAACTAAATCTGTACTTTTTTGGAATATATAAAAATTCATTAAGTCATATATACTTGTATGTAAAGAAAAATGATTTCTTAGTTAACCCGATTAAATTTCAAACGTAAAAAACCCACAATATCAGATAATAAAGCCAAATAACACACTATTTAAATTTTTTATTTAAAAAATACTCTCCATAAAATACTACTGTTTTACAGACAAGAAATAGTAGCAGTAAACATATTTATCATTCCTAGAGCTTTAATGTTGACCATTTAAAACAAATGAATAAAAAGCTTCTTAAACTTATATCCCATTCCAAAGAATACTACTAAAGGGCAGTTGATAAAAACAATAGAAGCAGGTAATTGTTTTTATTACAAATAACCATTTAAAAGTACTTGACAGTGTCCTTTTAAAAAAGAAAAATGTATAGAAAATTGTAAAATGCAGATTTAGTAGTTCAGATAAACAAAACCCACCGTCAGCTTTACACTATTGTGTATCACTTCTATTTAGAGTAGTGCTGTATGTACAATCCAGGCCACAAAAGTATAGATGGTGCCAAGGACACACTGTCAGTGCAAAGTTATAGAGAGGCATTGAAGGCCAAAAAGAGTTACAGGGACAAGGAGCAGTAAAAGAGTTATAATCCTGGAGAGTGAAGTGGGTTAGAATATCCCTCTTCTACTTTCAGTCCCCACTGCCCTAGCTTTATTTTTCTTCATTAAATTTCCCATCATCCAGTATATTATACATATTTATTATTTACTTGAATCCTCAGCCCCATTTCCAATGTAAGTGCCATAGAATTACATTCACCTACATGCTAGATATGTGGTACCTAAAACGATGTCTCATAGACAGTGAGTACACAAATATTTATACATATTTAATGTAATATCAACTGTCTAAGGTCTAGTTCTGTAATATCTTTCTTAAAAGTGTGTAACTTTAACAAGCCGTTTTATACACCAAAGTCATTGACATCAAATTCTCATGTTCATTCCAGTTCTACATAAACTCGTGCTCATGTATGAAAAGTCTAAAAAGTAAAAGAATTCAGCTTTTTAATACTGTCTCGATCTCTTCGTTATTAATCCTTCTAGTCCCCTATTTTTATTTCTGTTTATAGTACCATCAACCGTTCACAACAATAACTGATCATTAGCCCATTCGAGTCTCGATAACAATTCTTGAACCTTTTTGTAGGGTAGGGGCGCTCTGCTTATCATTCTAATCTGTTTTCATAAACAACAATTATATCTTCCCATTCAAAGGCCACTTTGACAATGTCATTTTATACTAAAAACCTACAGCATCCTGCTAGAGTACCTTCTCTATGTTCTTCAGCTTACTTTTCAAGTCATTATTCCAAACCTACTTTTCACATGAATTTCCTAATAGTACCCTAATTGTTCACTTCTCTCCTTCTTATTCATTACTATCTCTGTACCACTGCTTATCACTACCTGAAACAAGGCCTAATCCTACCTCTTTATTCTTAATGCACTAAAGATTTCAACACCAAATTCAAAATACATACTTACCCCAGAAAACGACAATTTTATTTGGTACCTTCCAAGTAGTCCTATCAGTATCCAACAGGAATTCCTCCTGTGTCTAGATATTTCTTGATTATATTCTATCAGCTCCTAATATACCAAACTCCTGATGCACTTTGACAACTTAAAATGTCTAATGATGCCAAATGCCTTGAGTTTTAAAAAATCTTGGAATTTCAGTTCTAGAAGACTAATTATAATTAGCACTTTCATTTACAAAGTTGAAAGATTAATTTCACAAAGGGCCAGGATACCTTCGTTTCCTTACAAATTAATTAAATAAGCATTTCAACTCAATTTAAAATATACATTAAACATTTAAAATTTGGTTTTTTAGGGAATTCCCTGGCAGTCCAGTGGTTAGGAATCCTCACTTTCACTGCTGAGGGCCTGGGTTCAATCCCGGGTCAGGAAACTAAGATCCCACAAGCCATGTGGGAAAAAAAAAAACAAAACAAAACTGGTTGTTTTTAAACACTGAAAGCATGTCATTCAAAACTATTTTGGGATTGAGGAATATTTTACAAAATTGGCCTATACCTTTCAAAAATGTTGAGGTCATAAAAGACTGAGAAATAGTTCAAGATTAGTAAGAGTCATGACAAATAATTGTCATGTATGAGCCCCCAAATCAATCGCCCTCTCCGCCCCAATGCTCCCCCCCACCGCCTTTCTTGTAAAGGATATCAATGAGACAACTGGCAAAGTCTGAATAAAGTCAGCTGATTTGACAGTAACATTGTTAAGTTCCTGACTCTGACAAAAGAATGTCCTTACTTTCAGAACACACACACACAATGATATGTTCATGAGTAAGGGACACTGTGCCTGCAACTTCCTTTCAAAAGTATCAGGGAAAAAAATGGGTGTGAAGGGACAGGCAAATGCAGAGAGGGGAAGCGAGGAGAGGGAAACAATAATAAAGAAAATTCAGTTAAATAACATTTGGAGAATCTGGGGATAAGCTAGATTTTTTTTTTAATTGTTAATGATTTCCTCTTAAGTCTGAAATTATTTCAAAATTAGTTAAAAACAAACATACAAATTGGTCATCTATACTCATACCATTCCTACTGGTCATCTAAAAGATGTGTTCTGCACCAAATGTGTTAAAAGGTAACAGTCCCTTCAATTTATCACTGACCTCACCCCTATCATTTATCACTTCTTAATCACTAGCTTAATAAGAGTGTATGGGACATGGAGATCTGTACTATAATTTCACAGATGAAATCACTATAGTCCAAAAGTGATGTGACATGCAGCTAGGCAGCCAGGACTCTTAGGCCAGAGCTCATCACACAGTAGTGTGCTGCCCCTCATACGCTATTTACATAGGTATCTATCAAGTTCATTCATGACAACTGAATGAAGGCAAACACCTCATAACTATCCTAGTAGAAATAATATGATTTTGTAAGTTTTCATTAATTTCCTTAAGAAGTCCATTGTTTTAGAATCCTTCCCTATTTAATACCAGAAATCAAAAAGATCTTAATACTGTGAAAAACACAGGGGAGAAAAATATAAAACAACTGAAACCACCACAAAATAAATCTCACAAGTTTTTTCTTTTCATTATTTTCCACCTTCCTGGGATCTGGAATAACAACTCCTGAGCCTATTCTTTTATTTATTTACTTTTTCTATTTTTTAAAAAATAAAGATTCTCAAGTCTTTCCCAGTGGATAGTTTTTATTAAAAAAAAAAAAAAAAAAGTCTACCTGAAGATTATTCTGATAGAGGTTTGGAGGCTAATAAATTAGAATCAAGATAAATGAAGGTTTCATTTTAGAGCAGGTTGTCAACTACTAATTTCAAATAAAAATGGTAATCCAAGTACATTCAGGGTCCCGAAAAGGGTACAACTACATATAGGCTACTAGGCAGAGTCCCTTTCAGAAGGCGAGGCTCTGGAAAGCTCAAGAATGATAAGATGATAATGAAAGATGACTAGTTAGTTGGAGTGGGCAAAGAATAAATGATAAAGAATGCATACGTGGAAAAAACCTAAAATGAGGATGACCTATTTCACTTTAAGGTATTACCTTCAGTTACTTCTAATCCAGAGCCCATACACTTAGTACTTTCAGTTCGTTATTTTTTTTCTCTGATTACTTTTCAAAAGAAATATATGGAATATTCAGAGTAGACTGTAACAGCCATGTTAACTCCTTTCTTCCTTCCAATTTCTGCCTTTTGCAAATGGGACTGTCTAACCTATGCCTGTCCCATGACTGTATTTTGGAGGCAGATAACTTGTTTCCTAGGTTTCACAGACCCAAAGATGGAGAGGAATTTTGCCGCAGGATGGACCACATTCAGAATCTCAGATGATTTAGAAAATAAGATTTGGGATTTTTGGAATGGTTCAAGACTCTTGGGGATGCTGGAATGGGGTGAATGTATTTTGCATGTGGGCTGAATGTGAATTTTGGGGGACCGGAGTTCAGACTGTACTGGGCTGAACTGGGCTTCCCCAAAACATATGTTCAAGTCTTAACTCCTGGTACTTGTGGATTTGATTTTATTTGGAAATAGGATCTTTGCAAATGTAATCAAGTTAAAATGAGGTGTCATGCTGGAGTAGGTTGGGCTCTTATCCAATGACTGGTGTCCTTATAAGAGAAGGAAAATTAGGACAGACACATAGGGAGAATGCCAGGTAATGATGGAGGCGGAGACTGGCGTGCTGTGTCTACAGGCCAAAGAATGTTAAGTGTTATCAGCAACCATCAGAAGCCAGAAAGAGGCAAGGAAGGCTTGTGCTCACAGCCTTCAAGGGGAGTATGGCCCTGTGACACCTTAATTTGACTTCTAACCTTCAGAACGGTAAGACAATAAATCTGTTTTAAGCCACTTAGTTGTAATTTGTAACAGCAGCCTTAGAACACTAACATATAATGCTATCTTAACAACACTCTGAGACAAGGATATTATCTCCATTTTACTTGTGACACAATAGGCTTAGAGAAGCTAAATCCTTAATAAATCCTTATTCAAGGATGCACAGCTAATAACTAGACTGACTTTTTTTTTTAACTATTATATCTGAATAATTCCCTTAAAGCTTTCGGTTATATTCTGCTATACCTCATGAAGAACATTTAATGCCATATACCATACTTAAATCTGGGATATGCTTGAGGTTACATGGGAGAATAAACCACGTAAATTTTTTAACTATAAAATTTTAACTATATATTTGCCATACAAAGACACAACGTTTTTACTCAGGAAAAACCAAGGCTTCAATGAATTAAAAAACCTACATAATTCTAGTTAAAAGTATAATCTTCCACATCATCTTAACAGACTAATATAAAAAGCAAAAAGCATAAGTATGTCACGTGTGCTACCTTAAATATGTACATTTTATGACCATATGTAAGCAAACAATATCAGGTGCAAACTACAAACCAAAATAAAAATCTGTTGTTTCCATTTCTATTGCTTGTAATTCTTTTCTAAAAGCAACTAAGTAATTAATCTACCTTTTAGCATCTAGTGCTTCAACTTTTTAAAAATATAAAGGTAAGAGGGAGGCCATCTTCACAGAAGATACTTAATAATCTTCCCTCATTCATCAAAGAGCATTTAAACAGACTGAGTTTTTAACACATGAACTATGTAGCTCAGACTAGTATTATATCTCACTTCTACCTCTACTCACCTTGCCAATTTCCATGATTCCATCAAAAAAGCCTTATGTGATTTCAAGAACTGTCTGACTCTTACATCTTTATTGAAAACTAAACTACTTCTGTGACTACTGAACATGAGGACACTCTAAAAACCTACCCCTACCCCAAACCAAAGAACAATACACACAGGCAAAAATAAAAACTCACAACTGTCACAAAACTTCTCAAAGTGCAGTACTCTACAGAGTATGATCTTAACACACTGATCAGAGAACACACTGACTACCAGTCAAACAATGCTTTAATGTAGAAATCTATGTAGGATGTAAAATACTTTTTTTAAACAAGTAGCCAGTGTCCAAAAATAAATTCATCGATAAAACAGAAAGAAACAAAGCCACTCAAATTACTCCAACCATTTTGTTGAGATCTGAATACAGCTGACCCTTGAACAACACGGGGGTTAGGAGCATCGACTCCCACCCCACCAAAGTGTATGTATAAATTGTGACTCCCCCCAAACTTAACTACTAGTAGCCAGCCTACTGTTGACCAGAAGCCTTACCAGTAACATACAGTCTATTAACATGTTATATGCTATAGATATAATTTTATGCATTCATGAAATACCTAACTTTTAAATTTTTTTGATATTTCTATGCAGTCTGTGAATTTTTTCAAGTTGTTGCAAATCTCCAAAAAAATTTCCCAATTTTCCCCATTTTTTTGGGGGAAAACAATCCATGTATAAGTGGACCTGGGGCCGTTCAAACCTGTGTTGTTCAAGGGTCAACTGTACTGTTAAAGCTGTGGAGAATGGTTTCAGCTTTCTTGCTTCTAATCTAGTAGGGAGAAAAAACCCAGAAACAACTCTAATATAGTCTGTGGTTAATTTGGTACAAAAAAACCAGAAAGGAAAGATAATAATTCTAATGGAGAGAATCACTGTGTTAAATAAAGTGCAATAAGGCAATAGCATTACAATCATTATACTGTAATTGCTGGTTTACTCATCTGTATTCACCACAAAAAAATCAAACTTGATGATGGTGGGTAGAATGATGTTTTCTTCAACAGTGTCTCTCAAGTCAAGCACAGTCTGATATAGAGATTTGACACTGGTTGAATAAATTAAGTGAATTAATTAAGCAAAATAAATTAATTAAATAAAAACTTTCATGAGACCCCAGAATTCTTAAATGGGGGCCAATAAAACTACACATAAAAGATAAACATAAAATAGGGATTAGTTTCAGTATAAATTAAGCTTATTACTATTCTATTTAGAATATCATGTAAAGACCCTTATCTGATCAGTTTTAATTTAAAAATTAGCAATAAAATATTATGAGATCCTTCAAGTAAAAAGTATTTAATTTAGATTAAAAGTCAATTGCAGGGGGACTTCCCTGGTGGCACAGTGATTAAGAATTGCCTGTCAATGCAGGGGACATGGGTTCAAGCCCTGGTCCAGGAAGATCCCACATGCCGCGGAGCAGCTAAGCCCGTGCGCCACAACTACTGGGCCTGCGCTCTAGAGCCTGCGAGCCACAACTGCTGAGCCCGTGTGCTACAACTACTGGAGCCCGCGCTCCACAACAAGTGAAGCCACCGCAGTGAGAAGCCCGCGCACCACAAGGAAGAGGAGCCCCCACTCGCCGCAACTAGAGAAAGCCCACACGCAACAATGAAGACCCAAAGGAACCAAAAAAAAAAAAAAAAAAGTCAATTGCAGGCAAGTGAAAAATGCCAATATACTGACATTCAAACTCACTTTCCCCACCAACTCACAATAGGCTAAATATATTTTACCACAATTTTATAAAAAGTTCACAAAAATTCTAAACTTAGGGAATAGGAAAAGATCCTTTATTTATTTAGAGCGATAGTAGACAGAAATAAAAGCATTCTTTGAGAAGCAGTGTGACACCTTGGAATGAACCAGGTAGACCTGGACTCAAAATTTTTGTTCCTTACTAACTTCATGACTACAAGCAAGTTCCTTGATTGCTTTGAGAATGAAGTTGTGTGTGTGTGTGTGTGTGTGTGTGTGTGTGTGTAGTGTGAAAGAGGAGGCAAAGTTAATTTCTCCCCATTTGGATATTCAATTGCTCCAGTCCAACTTACTGAAAAGACCATCCTTCCTAAATACACCAGAGTGGCACCGTGGCCACAAATCAGTTAACTAAATGAGCAGGTCTATTTCTGGATCCTCTATTCCACCAATCTATTTCTCTACCCTTGTGCCAATACCACAATTTTAGTAAAACTACCACTGCAGTTTTAATAAGTTTGATATCTGGCCAAGTTATTAAATTCTAAATTTGTTCTTCAAGACTGTCTTGACTACTCTTGGCTCTGTTTTTCCATTCATATTAAATAAATCAGCTTGTCAATTTCTTTAAAAAAGCCTGAAAAATTCTTATTGAGACTGTGCTAAATCTATACATCAATTAGAAGACAGCTGGTATCTTTATAATACTGAGTCTTTCAAGCCACAAACATGACATGTCCTTTCATTTATTTGCCTTCTTTAACTTCAGTCAGTGCTTTTATGGTTTACAGTGTAAAGATTTTGCCCTTCCTCCAATGGACTTATTCCTGGTTAAGGAAACAGTCTCATGTAAAAATATTCTAAACATAAGTCAATTTTCAGTATTACCCCATGAGACCCATGCTGCATTCATTTTTAAAGGTTATTTGGCTAAAACTTGCAGATCTCTCATGAAGCACATCTGCCTATATTTTAAGAGTTAGTTTTTTGATCCTATGTTTACTTAATGTACATTATTTAGTATATAAACAGTGCAATAATGCAAGTTCTTGGTGAATTCTTGATAGATTGTTTTTAAGGCACATGAAGACTTATTTGATATCAGTAAGAAGGGAAGGTAGAGAAACAATTGAGGGAGGAGCTGAAATGCAAATATGAAGGAAAGGTAGAGCCAGTGAATAAAAAGTAAAACAACCAAATGATAGTAAACAATGATATACAGAATTATAGTCAACAACATTAAAGAAATGTCTCCAATTTGCAAAATACATATCAAGGAAAAAAATATTTAAAAACATATTCAGTAAGAGACCAGACTTTTCTATTTTCTCTCATCCCATAAGCTTTTTTTCAAAAATTTAAAATATGCAATGGCAAGCAGACTTCAGGTCAACAGAAGGAAACAAGGCAGGAAGAAAGAAATCCATTAGGGAGAAGATGGGGGACAAGATCAAAGGCTGATATAACACACTAGAGATCCAGGAATTATGAGTTACAAAGAAGTGTGAACTGGAGTAACGCCTTATATAAACTATGAATTGTTCCAAGGTGTCTCTCTTCACGTGAGTGCTACTGGAAATTTCAGTGGGATAATCCTTTTTAAATGAAAAGTTTAGCATCTGGCTGCTGGGTATTTAATGTCCACAGAATCCCCACAATCATGATGACAAGCAAAAACTGCTGCCACACATTTCCAAATCGTTCACCTCCTCACTCTAGGTATTTTAAACAAGCACTCCGAGTGATTCTGGTATGGTAAACCACTGAATCGAATCATCAAGTATTTTTTAATCTCAAATCTGAGATTACCTTAACTGAATTAGCTGGTGAAAACATTCTCAGTCATTAGAAGCACAAAGTCATAGATAACATTATTAGAGGATAATGGATAAAACATAAGGGTAAAAATTAATCATTGTGACCCCAAACCAGAACTAAGACTAATGAATTTGTACACAGAAATGAAACATAAAATAATAAATTCTTCCACACAAGTAATAATTTTAGAACTTTTTCACAACATATTTCATACTTTTCAACAAATAAATGACTTTTAGATGCACCAATGGGTTGAAGCAGTGATTTCATTTACACCACCATGAGAACCTGTAAATAATATTCTGTTGAGAGCTGAGTATGTTGTCCTATCTGTTCAGTCCTGTTGTCCAACATATATTCAGTCCCTGAGTGGCCTGCCTTATGAGTAACACATATTCTTATTTCATAGAGTACATAAGAGCTTTTCTATAAATCTCAAGAATAACTGAGAAAGGGATCTAGAAGTCTAGTAATCTTATATACACATTTTAAAAACACATAACCTACACCATCGTGAGGTTAAATTTGAGAGGCTGAGTAGAATATTGTTTTTGATATACTTTGTAAAATTGTTCAATTCATTATAGAATAGCAGAACAGAAAAAGAAAAGATAGTATCAGGAGTAAGAACAGTGTTCTAGCTTCAGTTCTGCCATTTACTGGTTTGGGCAAGTCTCTTGGGTTCATATGACCTATAACTGTTTCATCTTTAATGGGTAGATCACTCAGCCAGTCTATGTTAACAATTAGGATGAAATGAAATAATGAATATGAAAGTGCTGTAGAAAACTATCAAATGCTATTCAGTTACAGGGAACTTGCTACTTAAAGGATAATAATACTTTCAATGAAAACTTCAAAATAATGTATATTGTTTTCTGCTTTAAGGACCATATATGAAACTCAGAAAAATTGCACATAGCCTTACAACCAATTTGGCCATACTTGTTTTAATTCTCAAACATCTCATTCTAAGAGAAGCGGATGACCAAATCTGCCAAAGGTCAGCAATTTCAACAGATTAACTACTACTGAACAGGGAAAATGACTCTAACAGTGAATATTACCATGTCTACGTTTCAAATAAAATTTTCTGTGATTAGGAGAGAAGATAGGTTATAAAGTTTTTTAATCTACTGCAAGTTAAAGCACTATGTGACTACTGAATACATGACATTAAGGAATCTTCAAAACTGACAGCCACCTTTGAATTAACTAATTTCACTGAGTTCAAAGCTGGAATTAGACTTTTTATCACCCTTTTCTTAAGAAAAACAAAGCCAGTTCAAAAATGAAGAGGTACAGGGGCTTCCCTGGTAGTGCAGTGGTTAAGAATCTGCCTGCCAATGCAGGGGACATGGGTTTGAGCCCTGGTCCGGGAAGATTCCACATGCCACGGAGCAACTAAGCCCGTGAGCCACAACTACTGAAGCCTGCATGCCTAGAGCCCGTGTTCCGCGACAAGAGAAGCCACTGCAATGAGAAGCCCATGCATTGTAACGAAGAGTAGCTCCCACTCGCCCCAACTAGAGAAAGCCTGCGTGCAGCAACGAAGACCCAACACAGCCAAAAATAAATAAATAAAATAATTTAAAAAAAAAAAAAAATGAAGAGGTACAAGGGAAGAAGCCATTAGTTTGTCAAACCCTAAGTTAAATAAAAACACAAAATGTTACTTGATACCCAAGAAGTTCCATATCAATCTTACTATGAGCATAAAGATTAGAGTAAATAAGAAATCACTAACAAATTTTAAACGTTTACTCAAAGAAGAAAAAGAAAGGAAACAAGGAAGGAAAAGAACTAGTTAGCTAGCTCCAGGTAGATGAATAAAATAATACTTGAAATATTTAATCTTCTTTTACCGGGAGTAACGTATCTCAAAATAAGAGACTGACTTCTAACATAAAGAATTATAAAAAACAACTACGGGTAGAAGATTTTTTCCCCCCAACTCTATAAATCAGTAAAACATGAGAAAATAATTCACTTAATATTCAAGGCTGAACTTGAAGCCCAGAATTTGACATAGCTCTTTGCATTTCAAGATAAAAACCACTAATCTTAAAGTTGTTCTCCTTCCTTGTTCTTTTCCACTTGTTTCTCTAATCAGTATTTTAAGTGCTGCTTTTAACAAGTTGTAGTCAACGTGGGAACCAATGTGAAGGGACTCTAAATGGCCAAAGATAGTAATATTTTAGCATCAAGAAAAGGTATAAAAAGTGTTATCTCCCAGTCTGCAATGGACAGAAACATAACAACTATCCTAAAATCCATCAATTTACACTATAGGGAACAATGATGATTTAAACACAAAAACAAAAAAGTCACCTTTAGAAGTTGCGAGGGCATCAACTCATTCTCATTCTCAATTCTCATTTCCCAAGGTCAGAAAATGAAGAAAAATCAAGCATTATCCTGACTCCTACATGAACTATATATTTTAGGGTAACCTCACAACTGATGAAAGTTCTTTTCCATAGAAAAATTCCAGCTAACAAATGTAAAAGGAATGACAGAGCATCACCATTCCGCAACCTCTGAAGAAATACTTAGGTGATGATCAAAGGCTGCTAAGCCATTAGGTGGATTTGACAGACAACCTCACAAAGGAAATAACCAGACATGTGTCTCCTGATATGGTGCAGCAGAAATACAGACCCAAATAACAAAGCAAACAACCAGATCAAACCCCTAAATTTAATTCCATTTTACAGGAAATTCAGAGAATAGAGGAACACGTTAAATACCACCATGGAGAAGAAACCATCGAGGTCCAGAATGTGGGATATTCAACAGGACAAAGTTTCTTCAGCAAATAAATGTGAAGGAAAAAAAAAAGAGGATGGGGAAATGGTTCCATATTAAAAGACATCAAACAAATGACGGACCTTATTTGGACCCTGATGGAAACACAACTGTAAAAAGACATTTAAGTCAATTAGGGAAATTAGAGTAATGAGAATTTATAAATTTTAAAAGGTATGATAATGATTTTGTGGCTATAATTGTTTTTAAAAAAGGAATCTATCTCTTAGAAATTTCATACTAGAATATGGAAGATAAAATTACTTTTTCATGTTTCTGACTTCAATATATTTAAAAAGTAACAAGGTTGCAAATCTTAACAAAAATATTTTAGGTTACAAAAAAATGAACAACCAAAATTTATCAGTTGAAATACTTGTTCTTCAATCACAAAGCGACTACTGGTCATCCTGCTAAAAATACTTATGTTGATCAAATGACAACTATTTTTAAAAAATGAAACATCTTTGTTGGAAAGCCAGAAGCACACAATGTTGCTATTCACTCTTCCTGTGAATCAAGTAACTAGCATGAGCAAAGGCATAGGTGGTTTAAAAAAAAAAGAAAGTTACCTGTTTCATCCAATATTTTAAGAATATAGATATCCAGACCTACCAATAACTATAATGGTTACGTGTCTTAAAAAAAAAAATCTCATAAGAAAATCAGCTGGAACTAATTAATTCCAACCAATTCTAATGAAACTGAGAATTTACCCCTATTTTATGATATTATATTCTTAATATGTGAACAGAGTAAGATTATTTTTTAAATGGCTATGCAAATTCATTTTCATAGGTATTTTATCAATCAGCAGCCTTGATAACTTGATTCATGAAGAAATCCACTTCAGGGATATATAATTTAAAATATATATTTTTTAGACCGGAGAGCATGTAAGTCTTGCATCGTGATTCAATGACATGAAAACGAAAGATAGATTATTTCCATGAACACTATACAAAGAGCAAATTTATGAAATCTACTTAATTATTTTCAACTTGGCAGGGTCTATTCCTTGTTAACAAACAAGGTTGCTAGTCATAATATGACTAAAGCTAGAAGAAACTGGGGAATCACAAAAGAAAATAATCTACAGACAATTTCAATCAGAGGTGTGTTTAAATACTAGATTTCAAGGTGAAGCTAAACTGAGGAGTTTAGCTTAAACTATGGGCACAAAAGTATCAGGCTACAATGTAGAACTGCTGGCCCACACGATGATAACTTCTCATAATTGACTAGAATTCCTTCTAGAAGCATCTATATGCCTGGGTTCTTTATAGTCAAAAAAAATATCTAGATTGCTATGCAATTAGAGACATCTAAAAAGTCACTTATAATCCAATCTCTAAGCAAGCTATGTAGAATAATTAATGGCATTTACACAGGCACTAAAGCACAACGTAAGCATAACAGTTGACAGAAATCTGATCTGAAACTTATCTATGAAAAAAATGACAGGACGTGACAAATATAATCTTAACGAATAAAACACAAAACTACTACGAAAGGTCTATTTTTAGGTTTGCTTTGTTCCAAATTTTGGTGACAATTTCAAAGTCTCAAAGGCATGTTTTATATGGGAGTGGTTAGAGTGGGTCTGAATAGAAATAATAAAAATCAGGAATTGAGTAGCTCCTATGACTAAGAAAAGATAAATGAAGGAAAGTGGTAGGCTAAAAACTGGTAAGTTTACACAAACAGTGCTGCAAAGCAGATTTTAGGACCCCACTCAAATAAATTAATTGGTTGTATACAGTCAATATCCCCAAAAAGAGCAAAGGCCCAGAATTTGGGGTGGAGGACCAGTCTTTAAAAAAGAAATCTAGCCCACTTCGTAATAACATAAATCTAAATGATGATCACTGTAAAATATTCCTTTGTTACATGGACACTTACTATATTACTGAGTTTTAGGAAAAAATAACTATAGCCTTATGATGGGGGTGGCAGGGTCAAACATAATCACTAATTCACAATATATCTGCTTACAAAAGCAACATTACTTTTTAAATCACAAGCTGATTTAAATCTTCCTAAGCACATAAGAATCAGCAATAGAATCTCTCTGTTTTAGCTGAAATGACTAGAATTACAAAAATCCAAAATCTAATTTTAATAAAATACTTTATTTGAAGAGACAGGGAGGGAATTCATACACAGCCTCTGATATCCAAAAACCCTTCAAAATATACTGTTAACTACATGGCTAAATACTTCCTGGAGTGGGAAAAAGGTAACCACCAATTCAAATAATCTTGGGGTGGGGGCGATTTTAATATACAGATATAAACCAAAGTTCTAAATGTTCCGATTTCAAGGGTACAACAAGCCTAGAACATTTTTTTTCTTAAACAATGTGTTCAAAAGTAAGAGAACTACATGGACCAAACCCATACATCATAAGATTCTCTAACTCACAAACATACTCAATTCATATACCCTGATATAACCCTGTGGTAAAATGGCCAGGCATTCAAAGGCCAAAGCAAAAACCATCACACTAAACTAAATTATTTAAAGTTCAATAACTATGTGACTAATGATTGCTTTTGGTGTGCACAAACTTTTTTTTTTGAATTTTATTTATTTATTTTTATACAGCAGGTTCTTATTACTTATCCATTTTATATGGTGTGCACAAACTTTTGATGGTGAAATCTCTTTCACTATCACGTATAAATAATTGACTTTTCAGATGATCTAAAACACACACAAATCAAAAGCACAGACGAGAAAAAAAAACACACCACTGTATTTCATAAAAGGAACATACGATACAATAGGGGTCTTTACCTTACTGTACATTAGACCCTCACTTTGAATTTTCACAAAAGTAGAACTTTTTCAAAAGGCTAATATCTACAAGCAAAAGCAATTTGGCATGTTTTATCCAACATTAAATATTTTACACATATTATAAAACACACACACAAACACACTCACATGTATACATACAAATAAAAAGGGTTTTGGTTTTTTTTTTTTACCTAAATGCAAACTGGATGAGGATCCATGTGATGAAAGTGATGGCGGTGGCGTAAGTGAATGTCCTGGAGTTTGGCTTGGCAGAGGCATGCCTATTGGACTTGGAGAGGAGGAAAATCCCAGACTATTGTAAAATGGTTGCCCTATGGGTGCTAGGCTGCTACTAGATCTTTTGTACAAGTCAGAGCTAGTAGATAGAGACTCTCTCCTTGTGGCACTACTACTTGCAGAACTGCCAACTGAAGAAGAAATAAAAAAAACCCTAATTACATACAGTGTTAACTGAATAAAACCTATCCCCAACTCTTGCTGGGAAATAACAGAAGTGATCACAATAATTATTTTTAGAAACATTATAGAGAAGATAATTACTGTGATAACTATACATACTAACTTATTAATCATAAAAGGGTATAAATGCACCCCAAGAAAATAACCAAATACTTAAGAGCAGTCACTCATATGTTCCTTATTTCACACATATTTACCATTGACACATATGATTACTGTGCTTTAATACCCTGGTATGATTTATAAACCCTGAAATTGTAAGTTGTCTGCTTTAGGATATGCTAGAGATTAAATTCCAATAAGGTTAAATTTTGGTAGTATCCTAATCTCTGGAACCAAGTTCTTAGACTTCAACCCAAAGCCAAGAAAAGATTATACTGATAAACAGAGTATTAATACATTTCCCTCGCCATTCACATTTGATTTGGCTTCCAGCTTGTGTTCAAACCATAGTCCTTTAAAGTCCATATTGGCCCGAATATTAGTCAGCTGTGAAGTATAGATGGCAGCTAACTCCTCAGTACTTTTCACACTACACATTCTCCCTATCCTTCAACAACTAAATTACAAAATACATATGGAAAATCAAACTTTCTCTTAGAAAACTGATAGCTCTCATTACTGTTATCAACCAAAGACATGTGTTCACTTACCCCTCAGGATCTTCCATTCCTAAGATGCTATTTCTGGCCTCATGAGCCCCATACTCAGGTAAAGGCTGATCAGCCTTTGTTTTCTTATATGGTATACAATTATATCACATCCCTTATTGTACTATATACCAAATTTTTTTTGTTCTTCACTTAATCCCCAATTCAACTATTAACCTTCTAGTTCTTTTCTTTTGTACTTCATAAAATCATAAAAAAAAGGTAGGTTCACATTACCATGTAGCTATGCATGCTCAGAAAAGCAACAAGATCTGGCTGTTAATCAACATGTATTTGGATAATCAAATTCTTTACTAAGTGTTTAAAAGGGTTGTCCAAAACTCCCAATTCATAAGTCTCACTTAGAGCCCATATTTTCCAGTATGTTTTTTACTGTTTCTAAGCCTTTTTAAACTGAAGCCTTTTACATCCAAAATAATTTCATAATACATTTCTTAACCTATCAAGTTTTTTACGGACAAGCTCTATATTCGGACCAATATGGTAATTCTTTTCAAGAGAATTTTAAAGTTTCTATTAGGTTGTGGTTTTCTAATAGCAAGTCAATTATAAATAGATCATAAGGGTATAGATCAAAGAGAAAAATTAAGCAGAGCACATGATGGTAGACCAAGTTAAGCTTATTAATACAGATAGGAAACTTAATTACATTGGTTTTACCAAATTTAAAATTCTATAAAGGAAAAATACCAGGCTCACACTACTGTATTAAGCAAAATATTATATAAACAGTATTCAACCTTTTAAACCAGTGAGTGCAGTTTCTGGAAGACTGATCATGTTTTATTGAAATTCTCACTTTTTAAGATATATTACAGGGAAATACTAGTAACTATATGCATTTTTAATAGCAAAAAATGAACACTATTGTAAGAGTGGTTTTGGCAAAACTGTCAATGTATGCTATATTAACTATGCTAATTTAAAAGGACACTGTCAAAGTGATTTTTCTAAAACATGGCTACATTTAAAATTCCTATTTATTTCAGAAAACAATTTAAATGACAAGGAAAAAGACAACAGCTCTGTAATGAGAGCAGCAGCACTATCATTCCCCTGGCAGATAATCAAAGAAACCATAGTTTTGACACATGCGATATTATTTTCCTCTAAAAAGGAAAAGCCAAGCCGAACATTTAAAAGTAATTCAGAAATAGCTTTACTTTAAACCTAACAAGCTGGCTCCTTAAATTTTACTATATGCCTAAATTATCTGCAACAGTATGACTACAAAATATAAAACAAAGTATACCTAAAATATCTAAGCGGCTAGACAGTGGAGTCACTAATCATTTATCAACTGTGGATAAAATATTAAATTACAAACTTTCAATTGTAAAAGAACATTCTAATGGGTCATAGAAATGGTGATTTAATTACTTTATTACAATGGCTAAGCTTCCTGGTGAGCTGAGTTATAAACTAGGGTATTTAACAGTACTAAGCATTAATAATTTCATCATATGGGTAAAAGAATGACTGCGTATATGTTACTGTGTGTGTACATGAGCACATGAACACATTATATTTTAGATTTCATATAGGTATGGAATTGCCATAATGTAAAAAGGCAATGGGTAGACTTCGAAGAGTACCTAAGTGCAGCACTTGAATGAACGCTCATGAAATGTCCAAGAGGAGGGAGATGACAGGTTATTTACTGGTATTTAGGGGTGGCAATTGTTAATGTCCTCTGAAGCAAGGTAAAACAGAGGTACCCCAAACTGGAAATCAGAATGGAGTAAGCAATGCTCATAAATAAGGGAGGAATGAAGATGATCAGTTTTTGGGAAAGAGGCATCTGCAGGGGACATCTGTAGAGAACAAAATGTTGATGGCTCACCAGTTCCTGAATGCAGGGGGAAGGCTCTTAACAACTAAGAGACAAATGGGAATTTGGGGTTCCTACAAATCTATACCAGAACATCAGTGACATTTTATTAGAAAAGGGAACATGAGATTTATCAAGTCTTTTCTCTATTTTTCCTGGATTATTTAGGGTCTACAATCTATAGAAACTAGTTATTTCCACACAAAAAAATTTTTTTTTATAAAGTTATATGTTCTTTTGATTTTCTCCAGTAATCTAGGATTATTTGGGGAAAATGCTTGTCAATTGTGTTAGAAACAAAAAAATGAGTCTATGGGAGCACTTGGGCTAGAGGTAAAAAGACTAACCTCCAAAAGGAATGAAAAAAAATCAAACAGGAAAATTAAGACTAAACAGTCTCTATGTTCACTAGACTCTTCCTCGGAAGATCCCATGCCCATTTCTTTAGGTAATTTTGTATTAGGCAAATATATTTCCCTTTTGTATTTCACTGTAACAAAAAAGCATTCTGCACCTAAAAGTTTATAGTTGTTCTAGACCAACATATTTATAAATATGAATGTTCAAGAAGTTCAGAAGATACTGTCTTAGAAAATTGGCAAGCACAGTTAGTAATGACTGGCATGTGTTAGTTTTGCCATTTTTCACACCAGAAAAGAATATAATTTAATGTGGTGGGAAAACAGATGAGAACCAGATTTTAAGACTCAAGGACACGAGAGGAATAAAAAACCTCTTGAGGTGTGAATAAATGGCCCTGCCCCTCATAAAGAAAAGGCTGTCAATTGTACCAAGAGAATGAGAGTAAGCTGTTTTTTCCCTGTTTCCTGAATACTCTGGAAACACCAGAGACTGATAATGCAATGTGTGTCAACAGGGTGTCAAGTGTGGGCCTCTTCTGATTTCAGCTCTTCCTCAGTTACAAAATCAGTTTGTGTGGGTAAATTATTTATTTTGTGAAGCTATTTAAAATTTGGATTTCTTAAGGATTATATATAGAACTAGGATATGGGAAAAAAAGTCCTTTTAAATGAACTTTTAGTGATAAAGGCTAAGTTGTTTAATATAAAGATAGGCATATTTATCTTAGGGGCTTCTGTTTAGAACATTACATCATATTTTATTTTTATATATTATACCAAATAAAGATCATTAACAACCATTAGCATTTAATAAGAATAAATCATCTGATGAGAACACAAAGATTATTATTTTAAAACACCAGAAACTTAAGATGGCAAAAATATTTACTTCCTCAAACATTAATATTATAGAGCAAAGGGAAGAGCTAGTAATTAGCATAATATATATTATCCCAAACAAACCTTACTAAAACAAAAATTACAGTAATATAATTCTTAAAGCCAGGGGAAAATGTATTATATCTGAGTAAAGCATGGGCTGCTTGAAATGAGTTAAGCATTCCTAGATGTTGCAGGAGGTGGTTTTTCAGCTACAAAACTAAACCAATAAACCAGTATCTTATTCCTGTCCTTTCTACACCACAAGCTATTACTGTTTATATTAATATTAAAAACAAATACATATACCTCATGTCCACTTAGCAGAGTACACTCATCTTAAAAAGAAACTTACCTGATGAACCAAATCCACTGAGGGCTGAGCCTATAGCAGCACCCAAAGAGCTACTGCTTCCAAAGCCAAGAGATGTACTTCCAGGTTGGCCAGGTCCGTGAGAAAATAAAGAACTGCTCTGGGAGCTATTAGTCAAAGAAGTGCTCCCATAAAATGAATTAGACTGCAGATTAGTGCTCGGCTGCTGCGGCGGCTGCTGCTGCTGCGGTGGTGGCTGAGTGCCAAGTGGCCGGAAGAGACCATTTGTGCTGCCTGTGAGACTATTTGCAGTTCCTCCAGCTGCTGCTGCCGCTGCTGTAAATTAAATTTCAGACACTTCTTAAAACTACCCAGAAAACCATTTTCTATTTTTAAAACATCTCAAACAACACCCGAAAAATATTATCCCTGAAAATGTCAGTTACACTTACCAGCTTGTGCTGCTGCTGAACTAATTAAAACAGGTGTTGGAGCCATTAATCGAACTGGAGCTCCAAGGCCAGTTCTTGCTCCAGGGCCAACCACTAAGGCACCAGTCTGATCATAATAGGCAGTTGGAGTTAGTACTTGATAGCCTAGATAATATTAAAATAAATGTTTACCAATGAAAACATTTATTATAGAAAACATGTGTTTATTTTCCCCCGCATTTGTGTTTTTATCAACCAGAAAACACAGCTATTTATGCTGTTAATATAAAAACCGTTAGTCACCATATAAAAAGAAAACACAGCTGAGAAGATATTACTAAATATATGAAAATATAGTAAAGCACAAATAAATTTTTTTCCTAAATTTTAACAGGGATGCCTCTCGCTTATGGACAACAAAATGATGAGATATATTCCTTGATATTGAAACCATAGGTAATCAAGGGCTGATGCTTGAAAGTTATTACCATTTAGTCAGTTGTCCCGAGAGGAGAATGGATAGAAAGACTAAGGGAAGTGAGGGAGAACACTGTACGATTTATTATGCAATTTTAGTAAATTTCTAAACCAAGTGCCTCATTACCAGCATTCCCTTAGATTTTCATTTGTAAGCAGCCCTTTAAAAATTAAATCATGATATAAACAGATAACTCAAAATCATAAGGTTTAACAGTCAATTTGTAAAGGTTCTCAAGCTGGAGTCTGAATAAAAATCACATAGGCATTAGTTTTATTACAGCCTTTACCACAAGGCAGGTGACAATTTGCATTATTCAGAACGACAGGTGAGTGAAGTTTATCTCTTCACAGACCTTCTCAGTAGGGACTCCTCATCTGAACCACAGAACAGAAAATGACTATTTCAAACAGAAAAGTGACTATTTTGCCAATTCTCTCAAGGATGGTGCATAGTAAGTACCACTCAAGATGCATGGGAGAGAAGTTAACTATATATATACACAGTGGATACTTTAAGGCAATAGGGCTTATTCTCTCCCAGAACGCAGGTTGAGAAAGGCTGTCTTATACAGTAACAGACTCAGGCTCAAAAGTCTGAGGACCACTTGCAAAAATGCACTGGTAACCTTGGATACTTTTAAATTTAAACACTACTTTCCCCACTAAGACCAAAACTTTCACATGCAAAGGCTGTTTTAATTAAATACAGTAATTCTGCTTCGCAATTACCATTTTACTAATACAATGGATATGATTTAGGAGAACCAGCCAAATGAAGAGAAGCATTGGGCAAAACCTAGGAGGGAATGTAGAGCTTTCAAGCCCTCTCCTCATGGAGTGAACATGATGAGTTTGAGAAGCTTATTAGATATCCAACTGTAACTGTCGCATAGGATATGCAAGTCTAGAGTTCAGGAGAACGGTTCAGGCTGGAATTATAAATATGGGAGTGGTCAACATAAGGATGGTATAAGCTAAAAAGGACGAAATCACCAAGAAAATAAAAGGGCAGGGCTTACAGCCTGAGGGTACTTTACATTAAGAGGCTGGAGAGAGCAGGAACAAGGGAAGAGACAGAGAGGAAATAGCCAGTAAAGAAGAAAGAAAATTCAAACAATTTGGTCTCTTGGAGGCCAAAGAAAAAAGAATTTGAACGAAGACTGAGTGATCAACAATGTCAAATGCTGCTAAAAGCCATTAAGAGTTGAGAACCTGACCAATGAATTTAGCAACATGGAAGTCATTCTGGTAAGGATAAAAGCCAAACTGTAGTGAATTCAGTAAAGAATGGAAGAATCATAAACAAGTACAGAAATGCTTTTGAGGAGTTTTGCTGTAAAAAAAAAAAAAAAAAAAGAAAAGGACCAGAGGGGAGCTACAGAAAGGGGGCTGAGAGTAATTTTTTTCTTAACCAGAAAATGTACTTGATTAGCAGAGCATGACACTTAGGTGTTTAAAAATTTTATTGTTATTGTCAAATAAAACACATAAAAAGTACAAAAAACAGTACATTATAATGACTACAACACAAAAAAGTATAACTACTATCCAAGCCAAGAAATAGAAAACTGCCCAGCATCCCACCTCTCCAAAGTCCCTGCTCTACCAGTCTTCTCTTTCCCTTAGAGTTACACATTCTACTTCCCATAAATGCTTCTCTCTAAACAATCATTTGGTTTGAATTATTTAAAAAATTTTAGGTACGATTCATCCATGTGGTTATACGTAGACCTTCTAGTTTCCATTTTCATTATTGTATAGCGCGCCTCATTGGACAAACACCACAATGAATTTATCCATTCTACGCTTACACAGTTCCCAGTTTGGGGCCACTGCCGACAGTACTGCCATAAACATTTTTGTATATGTATGCTGGTGTGTTATGTGTACATATTTCTCTAATCTAAGGTATGTATCTAGTAGTTGACACCCTGGGCCAAAGGGCATGTGTATTTTCAAACTTTGGCAAATAATGCCGAGCTGCCTTCAAAGTGGTTGTGCAAATTTACACGCTTACCACCTTGGTATTAGAGTTCCCACTGCTCCATGACTTCAGTAATACTTGATAATGTCAGACTTTTAAAAACTGGCCAATCTGAAAGATAGGCAGAAGCATTCTGTTGTGGTTTTGATTTTCTTTCCCCATAAGGAGGCTGAGCATCTTTTCATATGCTAATTAGGCATTGGGATTTCCTCTGGGGAAACAGCTGTTCAAGTCTCTTTCACCCATTTTCCTATTGGTCTGCCTTTTCTTATTGATTTATAATTCTTTATGTATGCTGGATTCAGGTGTTTCACCGTTTTAATGTATTGCAAATATCTTCTCCCATTCTTAGCCTGACCTGTGATTCTCTTTATGGTGACTTTTGAAGTAATGGGTTCAAATTTATTATTTCCTTTATTTTCATAAAAAAATTTCCCTATATTATCTTCTAATAGCTTTAAAATTCCACTTTTCCACACTTAGGTCTAAAATCCAAATGGAGCTGAGTACTGAACACAGGATAAGGCAGCGGTTCAATTTGTTGCCCAAATCATCAATTTTATTTCATCTTATTTATAAAACAAGTCATTCATTCCTCCCTACTGCTTTTTGCTGCTTTCTCTGCTATTAATTAGGTGGCCATTTCTTTTGGGATCTCACTTTTGGGGTCTCTACTTTGTTCCACTGGTCTGTTTGTCCATGCAGTAATTCAACTGCAGCTTTAGAGTAAATCTTACTCTGTAAGTTAGAACAGAGCAAGTCCTTCTACTTATTTTTGTTCTTTAAGAATGTTTTGGCTAATCTTGACTCTTTGCATTTTCAATAAATTTTAGTATCAGCTGTCAAAAAGAACCACACAAAGAACCCATTGGGTTTTTGATTGGAAATGCACTGAAACTACAGGTTAATATGGGGAGAACTGGCAAGTTTAAAATATTGCGTTGCCCAGTGGTTTGTTTATTTAGGTCTCCTTTAATGTCTAAACAAAGCTGCTTCCCATAGAAACTGGGCACATTTTCTATCAGACTTATTCCTAGGTACTTCTGACTACTGTAAATAATAACCTTCAAATTTTTCATTTCAAAACATTATGGTGTTGGGAGTTCCCTTGCAGTCCAGCGGTTAGGACTCAGCGCTTTTATTGCTGTGGGCCTGGGTTCAATCCCTGGTTGGGGAGCTAAGACCCCGCAAGCAGCGCAGCATGTCAGAAAGAAAAAAAAAAAGAAAAAGAAAAGGCTGGTGGTTAACAGAAAAAGATTTTTAACCTGATTTTTATATGCAAAAACCTTAACAAAACCACATTAATTCTAACACTTTATCTGCAGATTCAGTTAATACAATCATATTTTCTGCAAATGACAGTTGTGTTTTTCTATTTACAGAACTTTTTCATTTTACTAGAATTTCTCTCATGTTATATACTGGGTAGGCTCGTTAATATAATGTTGAAGAGAAGTATTGTTAGCAGAAATCCTTGTCTTAATCCCAGTCTTAGATGGAACACTTCCAAGTATTTCCTATAAATAGGAAAGTCTATCATCCTTGGGAAGTGGGGTGGGGTGTTTAATTCCCTCCCGACTCCCCAGCATATTAAAGATGTTATCTTCTGGTTCATATTTGTTAAAGAGGTTTTTTTTAAGAAGTCAATATATAAATTTATTATGCTTTTCCTGCATCTTTTGAGAAGTTCTTATGATTATTATCTTTTTTTTTTTAATTTTTATTTATTTATTTATTTACTTATGGCTGTGTTGGGTCTTCGTTTCTGTGCGAGGGCTTTCTCTAGTTGCGGTGAGCAGGGGCCACTCTTCATCGCGGTGCGCGGGCTTCTCACTATCGCGGCCTCTCTTGTTGTGGAGCACAGGCTCCAGACGCGCAGGCTCAGTAATTGTGGCTCACGGGCCCAGTTGCTCCGCGGCATGTGGGATCTTCCCAGACCAGGGGTTGAACCCGTGTCCCCTGCATTGGCAGGCAGACCTCAACCACTGCGCCACCAGGGAAGCCCGATTATTATCTTTTAATGTGGCGAATTACACTGTGATTTACTAATGCTCATCTTGCATTCTTCGGATAAAACCAACTTGTTCATGATATATTATCCTGCTTTATATTGCTACATCTGGTTTGCTAATATTTGAGGATTTCTAAATCCATGTTCATAAGTCTGATGAGCCTACAATTTTCCTTTTCTGCAGTTTGACGGGTTTTAATATCAAGATTATGCTAGTACCATAAAATGGCATGGGAAGAACACCCTCTTTTTCTGTTCTCTGGAATTTTAAAAATTGGAATTGTTGGAATTATTTCTTCCTTGAATGCCTGATATCATTCACCACTGAAGTTGTGTTGGCCTGGAATTTTCTTGGAATATTTTTGATTACTCAATTGATTTAATGGTAATGAACTTTAGATTTTCTATATATCCTTGAGTGTGTTTGGTTACATTTTTCTAGTTATTTGTCCATTTTGTCTACAATTTCCAATTTCTTAACATGAGATTGGTTCCTAATACCCTCTTATGATTATTTTATTTTTCCGATATTGGTTATTATGTCTTCTCTCTTTACTTTTTTTTTTTGATGAACCTCTCAGACGTTTATCAATTTTATTAGTCCTTTCAAAGACGTAAATTTTGGGATAACCTGACTCTTTTAACTATATGTTTGTCATCTATTTCATCCACATCAGTTTCTATCTTTATTATTTGGCTTCCTTCTACAATTCTTTGGGTTTATTCTCTTCATTTCATGGTTCCCAGATAGAAACTTATTTTCTAATGTATGCATTGAAGCCTATATACTCCTGCCATTTGCAGCAACATGGATGGACCTAGAGATTATCATACTAAGTGAAGTAATCCACACAGAGAAAGACAACTATCATATGATATTGCTTATATGTGGAATCTAAAAAAAAAAAATGATACAAATGAACTTACGCACAAAACAGAAATAGACCCACGGACAGAGAAAACAAACTTATGGTTACCAAAAGGGAAGGGGGGGTGGAAATCAGAGAAGTTTCGGATTAACATATACACACTACTATATATAAAATAGATAACCAACAAGGACCTACTGTATAGCACAGGGAACTATACTCGATATTTTATAATAACCTATAAGGAAAAAGAACCTGAAGAATAATATATATATATAAATATAACTGAATCACTCTGTTGTACACCTGAAACTAACAACATTGTAAATCAACTATACTTCAATTAAAAAAAAAAAGCCTATATACTCCTCTTCTATGTTTTGTTTTTAAGTGTAGTCCACAAGTCTAAATATGTAGCATTTTCATAATCATTCAGTTCAAAAGTTTCTAATTTCTATCGTATTATCTTTTTGTTACTTATCTAAAAGACACAAGAGATTAAAAAAGACATGGTCCCCACACTCAAGAATTATACAATTTGTAGCAAAGATAATGTACTATATTCTTAATTCTAAGATGTCACTTATTTTCAGACATGACATTGATCAAATAACTTTCCTTAGGGAGAAATACATAACTCTTCCACTTTAATTTTAAGACACTTTACACCTCCAAACCTGGTAAAATAATTAAATTAAGAAAACAAACCACAAATAGCTAAATGAAATGCAAGGCAGACAGAAGTAGTAAAGAAAGGAGCAAGTTATGTGCCACAAGAATGGCAAAAAGAATGATTATTATTATTTTTCTTTTTTTTGGCTGCGCCACACAGCCTATAGGATCTTAGTTCCCTGACCAGGGATCGAACCCACACCCCCTGCGCTGGGAGCGCTGTGTCTTAACCACTGGACTGCCAGGGAAGTCCCAGGAGGAACAGTATTAATGAACAAGCACTGGGAAAGATTTGGGAAGGCTTCATGGAAAGGATCATATTAAACGATGAGAAGGAAAGTTAATCACAAAGTATAAAGCAAGGCTTTAAAAAGGAAAATGTAAAAGTATATACCCCAATTTTGCTTAAAATTTATAAAAGTGTATTATTCTAAACTAAAAGTATTAGCTAGGGCTAAAGGCATAAAAGGATGTTTGTGGAACAGTATGTGGTCTAGTGTGTTAAAGCATAGGACCAGGACACTACTGATTCGGTCAAAAGGTATCAATATTTTGGAGCTATATTAATGAAAATGTTAAGAACCAGAATGGTATAAACTAACCTGTATTTTTGAAAGGTAACTGAGAGGAAAATAAAAAGATGAAAGAAACAGAAGAGATTGGAGGCAGACAGACTTAGTGGGAGGATATAGGAGAAGCTGAACAAGAATAGCAGAGATGAAAAGAAGTGAACATGAGAGAATAAACAACAATTGGCAAGTCATTGAATGTGGACCACAGAAGAAAACCAAGAGTTAAAGACGACTCTGAGAATGAAGCCAAAAATTTCTAGCTCAAGGGGATAGCGGGGTTAATACTGAAATAGGGTAAACAAAAAGATAAGCAAATTTGGGAGAGGTGAGTTCATTTTTGGACATTTTCAGTTTAAGGAGTGGCAGGAACATATCCAGGCTAATATCTTGTACAAATGTAGAAATGTGTTAAGTGTTCAGGAAAGAATCCAAGATGCAGACGTAAACTCACTGGTTTACTGGTATAGGAATGACAGGTGAAAAGATGAAAGTAGTTAAGACTCTTCCACCAAAAAAATATAAAGTATCCCTATTTTTCCAATATTGAAACTAAGGTTCAAAGAGGAAAGTAACATGGCCAAGGTCACACAATTAAGTGGCAGAGCAATATGGCAGATCTGACTCCAAAGCATCTAGTCACTAAGCCAGAATGTCTTTTACACTTAAGTGATATACAGAGGAAAGGGAGACTGACAAAAAGCAATGAGAAAGATGGGAGAGCCGGGAGAGTAAAATATCACACAAATGTAGTGGAGAGGAGTTGCAGAAAGTTGGACATACAACAAAGTTGTGTAATACAACAAAGAATTGAGAAAAGTAAGGATGGAGGACAGGAAGTCATACTTTGGCACTGAGTTACATTAGAGCTACTGAAAAGGAATCGTGGAGGCGGGGCTTAAAAGAAGTGTGGGGTAGAATGTAAATTCTGAAAGGTAGTATAAGAGGGGAGCACAAGAGAGATAAAGCTTTTTAGGATGAAGAGGCAGACTAACATCGTGGTTATGGAAAAGGAGGTGACAGAGGGAGAAAGACGGAAAATACAAGACTAAAAAACAATGATGGCATATATAATCAAACAGAAGGATTGAAAGTCTATAATCAATACAGTACAAGGAACAGAGATTTGATGGATGAGAAGTGAAGGGTAGAAGGTGGAAAAGCTAAGGACTGCATGAGATTTGAAGAAATAAACAACAATTTTCTAAGCAAGCTTTTGTATTAGCTTTATATCTTTAAAACACATAAAGATACAACACATAAAACTTTATATCTATGTAACTATTTGAATAAGGGAGAATTATTTCATCATAGTCCTGGGCAGAATAAAGTACAGAAGGTATTAGAGAAAAGTTTTACAGTGAGGGAATCATATGAACAGTCAACAAGTCACTTAGGCACACAAATATTATTTCTAGTAAAGCCCTTTTTGTGAAAATGATTTTTACATTTACAGTTGTAAAGGGACTAAATGTTGTGGCTTAGAAGGTTAGGTAAAATAATCTGGTTTTTTTTCCTAAAAGTTTTACCTGCTTTTAATTTTCTCATCACTCCGAAGATAGTCAATTGTTTTTAGACAAATATCGTGTAAAAAGTGGTTTTCTTTTAGGAGTACCAAGACAGAGTTCACTGATGAACAGAACAAAACAAAACAAAAAAAGCAATGAAGAGCTTTCTTATAGAATGGAAAGAAGTGAACATAAAAATAAATTTTGAGAAGACCAAAGTTGATAAAATTAATAGCAAAATACCTTGATGTTTTTAGTAAATAAGAACATGAGCTGAATATGAGGAAGAGGAGCAAAGGCATTTATAAGAAATGGATAATAGGACCAGCACCAAAAGTCTAAAACAATAAGCAATAAGTTAAAGGGAGAAGCAAATAAACACAGGTCAGAAGCATTCTCTTAAATCAAAATCCTACTTAGAATCTAGTAAGACAGGACTGTTGTACTCCATGACTCTTCTCCCTTTTCTATTTATAGCTAAAACCCAAGAGGAACCCAGAATGGTCTTAGGAGTGGCTTTCCTAAACCCCCAGCTCAGTTCTTTTTAGCCCTGTTCCATGTCTCTCCATGTGCCTACAACTTCTGCTTCACAGTCCATTTCACTAATCACTAAGGGCTGCTTTTGCCAGGGTCTCTAATCTACAGCAGCTCTGGGACAGCAGCTTCCATGAAGCAGGTATACAGCTGGGGTAAAAAAGGAAAATAATGAGAATGCCCCCATTCTATTATCGTTTGTACTTCAGGGACAGCAATATTAACATCCTTTTTTTCATTCAGTAGGCTAAACAAGATGATAAACTCAGACCTTAGAATTTCAGAGAGAACAGAATGAATGTAATTGATACAGAAATCCTCAAAATAATATACAGAAATATTTAGCAGCATGTAAAAAAAAACCCCTCAATCATGTAGTCAGGATCATTTCCAATGCATTAAACACATCTCCTAAATGATCTGAATAGAAAATTTATCTACAGTACAATTAATGAAAACTGGAACACGTATTTCATTAATCAGTATAGTTGACTCTTAAACACTGCAGGGGTTGGGGCACCAACCCTCTGTGCAACTGAAAATCTGTAAATAACTTTACAGTTAACCCTCCATATCCACTATTTTGCACCCGCAGGATTGAACCAACCACAGATTGTGTAGTACTATAGTACATATTTATTGAAAAATATCCACATATAAGTGGACCCACGCAGTTCAAACCCATGGTTGTTCAAGGGTTAGCTGTAATCTACAGCTGAAGGGGTAACTACTCATATACTAAAAGTGAAAAAATGGCATGCTTGAAAGTGAGTCTTTAGGAATGAAGAGAAAAGAAGGAATAGAATGGGAAGTGATGCATTATCTACGGACATTCAAATGTAGCCTTTAAAAACATAACAAGTGCTAATAGATAACTAATAAGAACCTGCTGTATAAAAATAAAATAAAATTCAAAAGAACCAAACATAACAAGTGCTGCTTCATTAGCTTAAGAAAAATACCTTCCTTCCATCTTCCACTATTATTATTATTTTTTTAAATTTACTTATTTATTTATTTATTTTTGGCTGTGTTGGGTCTTCGTTTCTGTGCGAGGGCTTTCTCTAGTTGTGGCGAGCGGGGGCCACTCTTCATCGCGGTGCGCGGGCCTCTCACTATCGCGGTCTCTCTTGTTGCGGAGCACAAGCTCCAGACACGCAGGCTCAGCAACTGTGGCTCACGGGCCTAGTCGCTCCGTGGCATGTGGGATCTTCCCAGACCAGGGCTCGAACCCGTGTCCCCTGCATTGGCAGGCAGATTCTCAACCACTGCGCCACCAGGGAAGCCCTCTTCCACTATTATTAAAGTACTAATTTTGTATTTAGTTTCACAAAAAATGTATTTTGTTGGCCTTTTCTAAAAGTTGTACTGTGGCAACGGGCAGAAAACTTTAGTGAATACTGATGCCATTAGGTTATAAAAACCAACAGATTAAAATACTATAAATGTGCTACACAAGACTGAACAATGTTCTAAGTGGAAAATGTTAGCTGTACACTTTTCAACATTAACTAATTAAATGACCATCCTTGTAAGGCAGAAATGGGAAACAGGTTTTGTCTGACATGCCACCTAATGGTTTTATTTCTCAAAGCACTGCATTAAGAATTCTGGGCTACACTCCACTGGAAAGATGCTATGATTTACGCCATAAACAGACTTAAGAAAAAAAGGTTTTTGAGAATTCTAACACATATTTGCCATCCCTGTCATTAAGTCTCACAAACAATACTGATTTCAACTATTGGCACCTGAGTTGTAAATAATGCATTGCAGGGTAGGCAAGATTTAAAGACATTTCTTGATTTTTCTCACTCCTCAGTGTGAGAATCTACATTTAACATTTTAAATCTATTCAAATTTCCACAATTAACCAACTATATACCTGGCATGCCGGTAGCAAGACCCTGACCAAAAGCCAAAGTTGGATTTGCTGCTGCTAGTGATTCAGCTTGCTGCCCTTGCTGGCCCTGATTGGGAGTAAGAGGGCGCTGACCTGCTCCAGCACGAAGAACCTACGAAGGACAAACAATTTCCTTAAAAACGAAATTATAAAATAACAAATAAATTTATCTCAGACAACTCTGTATATATCACAGATAGCCTTTGGATATTCTTTGAACATATTTACATTCAACGAAATGTCAGTTTACCATAAAAAAATACAAATAACGTAACACCAAAAACATAATCTATTAAGCAACATGGTAGAGGGTCTTCAGGAACAATTATTTCTAGTATTTGTGCTCTTTAACCTACCAAAGTAGTATTAAAATGAGAGAGATATTTGGGCGGTGAGAGGGGAAAGGCAAAATCTTAGATGAAGACAAAAGTTTAAATTTTATTATTTTCTGAGACTGAAAACTATAAATTAAGTATGATTATTCAATTAGTCTGGTACGAGATTGTGGTACAGAGTGAAAACTTCAAATTGAACCAAGTTTTCAGAATTCAGAAGCTTTAATTAAAGTGAGTAAAAAGCTGCTTTTTACTGTAAAACCTTAGGGTTAAAAAAGGAACACAAGATTTCATCAAAAATGTGAAAACTCTTAAGGCTGGTCAAACTTTACTGCTTCGTAATACATAGTTGTTGCAGTGACTATACACAAGCATGATACACATTAATTTCACAAAGATAAATACTTAAACAATTCAGGACAAGGGGGATTCATCTTAAGTCCATCCGTGTAAGTAAGCATCACGCACAGGTATATGTAATGTTTAGGCAACGTGATATTTTTATCTGCCCAAAGAAGACACAGATTTAAAAAGAATTTATTAAATGGTGCTGTGGTATAATCTACAAGGACTGAGCTAAAGGATAGCTTTAACAGAACATCAATATAGTTTAAAAGAATATTCAACTGCCAAGTAACAAACATTATACTTGTCATTAAGTTGCTTCTTTGGTATAAATATGATAAATTTGACAACCAGAATTCTGGAATTTTTATCAGAATTTTTCTTTTACATTTATTTATAAAAATAGTTCCAGAAAAGTGGCTGAAATTAAAAAATCTTAAAAATAAACATTTTCTGTTTTAAGAAATTAAATCTAACCTTTAGTGAAAATATTTCATCTTTCCTCGCTTAAAAACAAAGTACCCAGTAATCTCCTTTTTCTGGTCAGAAATATATTAATATTTAAAATAGTAATTAAATACCCAGAAGAAAATGAAATGACAATTACTTTGATAGAAACATTATGAGCACACTTTGAGAAGTGATGAAAAGAAAATTAAAAACTGCTAGAGATTTCAAGACAGTTTCAATAATAGAAATGTTGAAGTGGAATACAACCAAATCTTTAAGTTCATATATATGACTACTGGAGAAAAAAAAACACATAATCAATATTTGTATACCAACTATATGATAAGTACTGTGCTACATATTGGGGAAGATAAAAAGAAAAAAACACAGATCTTGAATGCAGGGAGCTCATGAAATTTCCAAGACTCTTCAGGTAGTATTTAATGAAGGCAGGCCTATACCTGTTGCTGTCCAGGCTGAGCTTGTGATGCTGCTTGCTGATTTGCTGTGTTGTTTGCCGCAGCTGCAGCCTGCTGCTGAAATAAATTGGCTGGATACACCCCCCACGGAACACCATAATACTGAGGTGGAACCACTGCCGGACCTAAACCCCACATCCCACCCCCCCAAAAAAAATAAAAAAAGTCACTACATTTTATAGATACATAAGGTCAGTTACCATTAGATCATAAAAAAGGGACAGTGCGTAAGACTCAGAGCAGATGTCCTTACAATCCTCTACCCACATACAACTGTCTTCCCCTTTCTCTTCTTCCCAATTTTACTAGAGAAAGTCTCACTGAGGTATGGATTATTAAAAAAGAAAGTATTCAGAGGTGACAGCAGTCGTCTTAATGAAAAGATGTGAACTAAACTCAAGAAGACCAATGAATTGACAGGACACTGAACCATCTATTCAACACCTATTGAATGCTTGTTTATGCATTTGATATTGGCAAATAGGAACATTAAACACCATAAAACTGTAAGATTTCCTATACTCAATTCAGCATTTTCTTTAAAAAGGAATTTTTAAAATTGAAAACATTTTTGGCTTTTAATTTGTAATCTATAACATAAAACTAGGGAACACGTTGGTACTAAGCTTGCTACAACTGTATTTTAATTGTAAACTGTGAATTTTAAAATATTCTTCATATCTGAAACCGAATTAGTTACAATTCTCACAAAACAATTGAAAGTCACATAAAAACAAATGAAACATCAGTGTCTTTATGGTTAGGAAGATGGAACTAGTAAGTTAAGACAAGAAAGAACTATGAAATATAATCATGGGCATAGACATAAAAAAGCAAACCAGGAAAAATAGAATGAATTCTTGCTCTATTTTACTTTATTCAAGATAAAATTTGATTTCTGGACAGTAAATAGTATCACACAATAAGCCCTGTCATTAAACTAATGATTATGATGTCATGTTTCCTGACTGATACATGTCCCTAAATTCCACTGATATGATTTTAGTATATCTAATGTGTATACTTTAGAAAGTCAAACTCTTGGTTTCACTTTGTTTTGGAAGAAAATAAAGCCCAGTGTAACTGACTGAATCACTAAAATGAAAAGCTGTAAACAGTTTAAAGGTAAAATATATTTCTAAAGATAGTTTAAACACAATCTACAATGAAGACTCTTAAAATACAGAAAAGGATTTATGAAGAAAGGATACACTGTCAAAACAAAACAAAAGAATCAGACATCCATCTAGAACCTCTCTGTCCAAAAGTAGCTAGAAGTCATCTGTGGCTAAACAATTAAAAGCTGGAGAGCCTGAGTTAAGATGTGCTGTAAGTATGTAATACACACAGGATTTTGAAGACTTAGCATTAAAAATAAATAAATAAAATAAAGTATCTATTAATAATTTTTAAAATATTGATTACATGATATACTGGGCTAAATCAAACATACTGAAATTAATTTCATCTGTGGTTTACTTTTATAATGTGGTTACTAGAAAAATCTAAGTTATATTATCTGGCTCACGTTCTATTTCTACTGAACACTGCTGATCTTAGAAAGCCTAAGTAAGTTCAGAACACCAGGAATCCTTATCTCAAAACTAATGACCTCTTAAAGTTGCTTCTTTCAGTTCCATAGATTAATGATTCTATGTATGTATGATATACTAGCACTTTACATACTAACATCCGTTAAATAGTACCAGGAAAGCTCACATCTTTATGGAATCGCATGCAGATCTATACCAAAAACTACTGAATGTGACAGGTTAGTTTCAGTCTAAGATATCAAACAAGAATTTGAAATTAACATTTTTTTCACGTCTTAAAGTCTTGAGTATAAAAAAAACGCCTATGAAAAGACTAACTGTTCTGCAGTCACAATAATAAAAAACTACCAGAAGCGGATTTAAAATTAATTGATCAGTGATAATTCAGTGAACTTATCAGTGACAGCTTAAAGTTATGAAAAGTTAGCCAATCAGCAGACTCAACCCAAGGAACACACTTCTATGGCTGACATCTCCCTCTTCCTGCCTTGGTAACCAACATAAATCATGCTTAAGACAAATTCATTCCTGTCTCTGTAACTAACTCAACATAAAACAACCTTCCCCCAAAACCTATAGAAGATAAGCAAATCACTCTGCTCAGTAAGACTGTGCCTAAATGGTACACAACTCTCCCTTACTTAAATAAGACATAAATACAGTTTGGTTTTAAAAAAAATTTTTTTCCAGCTTTATTGCCATACAACTGACATGTGACATTGTGTACTTTTTGGTTTTTACTTCAGATTTTGAGTGGTGGTTATCAGGCTTTGACAGTTAATAAGTTCTTTCCACCTCAATCCCACCTTTTTGTCCCTCAGCTTGCCTGCACATTTTAGCATTGCTAATTTAACTTTACTTTTTAGATACTCATTCTCTTAAGATCACTGAACCTCTTTACCTTGTACTATCCCTGACCTGGGTATTTATAGCAGCTACCCCCAGTTTATTTTCTGAGAAGTAACTTTATTTGCACTGTCTCTGTGGGTAATGGGATCAGTCACAAGAATAAAGATTTGTGGCTGCTAATGTAAGATTTCTGAGACTATAAAACTAAAATGTAAAACAACTATGTACAGGAGGAAACGAGTTATTAGACCTAGGTTTTCTCCTGTAGCATTACAGTCGAAAAATAAACTAACTCTGGAAACTTCAGTTCATTCTGGATAAATGTTTCAGGTTTTTCCTAGAAACTTCAATTTGCCCAAACAGACAAAAATAAAGCTTATCCCAAAATTAAAACTAAATCCATAACAAGCAACAAGTATGAACAGTAAGTTACCTGCTAATGTTGCTGCTGCAGCCAATCCTGCTGCAGTATACGGATCAGTCCCTGGAGGAGCAGCACTAATAATATATGGATTTGGCACAAATGCAGCTGGAGCAAGGCCTGCTGAGAATACACCAGCTGTATTTTAAAGGGGGAGAAATAATAAATAAAAAAAAATGTATGATTTTCTTCATCAGGTTAAAAAAAAAAGACATTTCTTCTGAAATTAGGGTTGGTGGGGGAGGAGAGGGTGTATAATGATTCTAATTCTTATTAACTAAGTGACCTTGGGCATGTAATACAACCTGACCCTGGGGTTCTTTGTTTATGAAACTGGTTTATCACCAGTGATTTTTGTTAGAATTAAATATATATGACTGTATAGTACTAGCATATACACACAATAAATGTTTAGAGCTAGAACGGCTATTGTTCAAGTGGTTTTTCATTCAATCTTTATTAAGCCATACTGTTAGCTAGGGATTCAACACTGAGACAGATAGGATCTGCCCTCACAAATCACTCCATCTAGTGAGAAAAACAAACAAGTACGTTGGCAATTAGAATATAGTGTAAGTGCTATATGAGCACAGAAAGTAGGGGTAGCCAAGAAGCTTTTGGTAGGATGGAGTGGGGTTGTAGTGTATAAGATAAAACTGGAGCTATAATCTGAATGAAGACTCATGAAGAGTTTCCTGGGTCATGCTAAGTAGTTTGGACTTTATCCTGAAAGTAAAACAATGAAGAATTTTAAGCAGGAGCGTAAACCCACTTCTGAGTCTAATATATGCCAATATAGATTTGGTTAAGGCTAAGAAAGATTTTAAAATATTCATTTGCAGTTCTTATTAAAGAAAGAAGAAAACTGCTGGTATTGAGCAGGAATCAGTATGTAGACCTTTTATCATAAGGTACTAAAAAATTACTTTGAAAATATACTGCGAGAGTTTCCTCTTCTGGAAACCGTGACAAGTACAAGGTAGGGAAATAATTAAAGAGAATGTGTTTAAAGTTAAAGGAGCTCAAAAAGGTTCAAGTTAAAAGATGATGGTGGGGAGATATGGGCATAAAGCAGGTGGACATAAAACGATTTTTTAAAAAGTATTCAAAAGGTACATTTATCTTAAAATCTAGGCCTTAAAATCAAGATTCAGAAACCTAATTCTAACTATATTAAAGTGGCTTCCACATTTTTTGACTGTGACCCACAATGTAAAATATATTTCCCTAGTGTCCATATACACACACACGCCACAAACAAAAATCTCAAAAAAATATTTATCCTTATGAAGCTCCAATGCACTGTTTTCTATTTAATTTTTCTCTTCATTGATTTCTAAATCACTTAATTTTAAGAAATACTGGCCATAAGCTACAATACTGATTTCATGCCCAGACATAGCATGGCCATTTGAAAAATCTGCTTTTAATAAAAGAAATAAGAATTAAACAGAGGGTTCAACAAAATCCTTGCACTATTTAAAAAATCATTTGCTCAAAGTTGCATTCTTAGCTATGCCCTAGGTCGAAGGTTTCAAGATTTCCTTCTGGTTCCTCTACTGTGATTATCTTTACGACAAGAATAAAGATGTACTGATATCCATGTTCTACTCCTATGACTACAAATCGAAAAGTCAGGGCCTAATTTTATATTCTATATTTTTATGATTAAAAAAGATCGCTTTTAAAAAATGAAATACTATTGAAGTATATAACGTGGAAAGCCAAAGTCCTCATGTAACCTTTACTGACAAGTGGTTTATAGCCTTCTAAAACTTTTTTTTCAATTTTAGACATGATTTTAACACAGCTCTCTCCATATTTATATTACAAAGCAGATAAAAAGCAGGAAGGTTTCAAATATTTTAAAAACAAGGAATTAGTGTGATCTAACGGATATATATTGAACCTTCTGCCAAAAAAATAAAGAAAACTTATTTTAAGCTCGCATGATTCACTTAGAAATATTTGCAACACATTAGACACCAAACCATATGCTTGTTTGTGTACATATAAATATGTATATGTTTGCATGTATAAATACATGTTTTTGAATCTGTGTTTACATATGCACATATGTATAAATGTATACCCTTCTAAATTTTTACATTTATATAGACACACACTCATACATTTTATATTACAGGGTATAACGGTATTTTAATATGCTTTTTTCACTTGCCAATTAACCACAGATCCCTTTCTATGTCAACAGATACCTATCTAATTCATTTTGGGGGGATGGGGGGTGGGGGGGAGGCAGGGGTGCTGCGTGGCTTGTCGATCTTAGTTCCCCAACCAGGGATGGAACCCTAGCCCTTGGCAGTGAAAGCACGAGTCCTAACCACTAGACCGCCAGGGAATTCCCTAGTTCATTTTTTTATAGCTTCATAGTTTTGTATCCCTCTACATAGAAGGAACATGATTTAACCAGTCTACTACAGATATATATTTAGATGATTCACAAGTTTTTGCTATAAATAATGCTGCTATTATTCTTTAAGTATAATACAGTATCATCATATCCTCATGGAAATTCACGTAAATGGACAAATATATATAAATTCTTGATCCACATTTCCAGATTACCCTCCAGGAAAGTTATACCAATTTACATTACTACCATAAGTACATGAGAATACCACTTACACTCCCACTGAAATAGGATATTATCAAACTTTTTAAAAGCTGTCAACGTCAGAAGTAAAATAAAGCATTAAAATTTTTTGGTTTTAATCTATAGTTCTTCGGCTATCAAAGAGAAAAAAAACATATCAAATCTTTTATACCTTTATTTTTCCTCATTAAAATTTTTAATCCATCAGGAATATGACCCAATTATCTCCAACTTATTCTCCAAAGATATTCTTTTATAATTAGTTTGCAACGTCAAGGTTAAAATTACCCTACCACTGCACCCCAAACACACACACACACCCATTTCAGAGTGTTCTTGTTTACTGATCGACTTGTATATTTCTAGGCCAGTGCCACACCGTTTTAATCACTGTGGATAATAATTGTTTTGAAATATGGTTGAGTACGTCCACCTCTCATTTTAGTGTTCTATTTATTTTCTGGTTTCACTTTTCTGAGATAAACATCAAAAGCAAACTTTCAAGTTCAAAAAAAAAAAAAATCCTGTTGAGATTCCAATCAATATATTAAATTCACAACTTAAGGAGAATTGACCTCTTTACAGTAATGAGTTTCCCCCAAAGGGCATGTGTCCCCATTTACTTAAGCTTTCAGAAAAAGTTTACAGTTTTCTTTACATACACCTTGCACTGATTTAGTTACTCCCTACTCCACCCCACATCTTGATTACTATGTGCTATATTTCAGTGTTCATAAGTTTTATCTTCTGGTTCATTTCCTCCTAGGTGATAGCTAGTTAATTATGCAACCCACCTATGTCTTTTTTTTTTTTTTACAAGGTTCTGAAATGGTCTGTTTTCACATCATTCTGTTGTTTCAAGACCTCCGATCTTTGATGACTTAAATCCTTTATCTCTTAATGTTCTAAATAAACATTTTAAAGTTCTTTTCAGAACTTTAAAGTTCTCTTATTTCTACATCTTGGGTGTAAATTCTACTATATGTTATATGACTGCCTTCTGACTGCTCTTTCTTGTTTGCATTGTAATTTCTGTTTTAGATACTATCTTACATGAGAGATTCTCTTACACTTACTCATCCCAATTGCCAACTACACACCATAAGGTGAAGTCTCCAAACCAAGTCTTTATTAGTGACTTGGGGGTCTAACCCTCCAACCCCAATCCTGGCACTGTGCAGGCCTTCTGCTTATTTATCCCTCTTGCAGCCCGCTACAGGCCTCACAGATTTATTTCCAGTTTACTCCTATGGATCACCTCTCAATTTCCTATCCTACAGAAATTCCCCAGCCATCAAAACAACCCCACCTTTTTCTTCTCTCTCTCTCTCTCCCCCTTTTGAGTGTGGCTGTATATTTTAAAACATAAAATGAATTGTATCTATACCTCTTTCTGGTCCAGTCCACGGGGCAAGTTCTAGCCTGCTACCTATTTTTGTATGAATTAGCTAAGAATAATTTAAACATTCTAAAATGGTTGAAAATAATAATTTGTAACAAATGAAAATTATACAAAATTCATATAACAGTGCCCATAGTAAAGTTTTATAGAACACAGCTGTACTCATTTATGTATTGTCTACGACTGCTTTGTGCTGTAACAGCAGGGTTGAGTAGTTGTGACTGAAACCATATGGCTTGCAAAATTTAAATATTTACTATCTGGGACTTTATAGAAAAAGTTTGTCAACCCCATTCCAGAATATGCACTGTCTGTTATGGTAGTTATTACCATATATAGCTACTGAGCATTTAAAATGTGACTAGTCTAAACTGAGATCTGCTCAACGTGGGAAAATGCATACCTGATTTCAAAGACTTTATATGAAGAAGAGAATTTAAAATTTCTTATTAGTAAGTGTTATATTGATTACACTTGAAATATTTTGGATACAATGGATTAAATAAAATATTATTCAAACTAATTTCACCTACTTCTTTTTACTTTTTAACATGTAGCTACTAAATAATTTTAAATTCTATGTGGCCCATATTATATTTCTCTTGGGACAGCGCTGTTCTAAATGAACTATCAGCCAGCTAAGAGATGACTGAGCACACCTGGATAAAAGGACTACGATCAACACTCTCTCTTTCTATTTAACTATGGAACAAAGATGAAAAGATGGGATCCATTTTGCTAAGTTATGCTTTCTTAGAAATTTCCATTTTATTCAGGTTTTCAAATTTATTTGCATAGTTTCCCAGATGGCTTCACAAAGTTGTTCTAAGTTGTGCCAAACCTTTAAAGATCATGTAAGACCGAAAGTAAATGAAAATACTCCAAGGCATTAAAAAAGGGAACATTTCTAAATTATTTTTATGAAGCAAGTATATTGATATCAAAACCTAACAAGAAATGCAAAAATGCACACACACAAACTTAAAGACTAACTTCATTATATGTTGATTAAAAAAAATCCTAAATAAAACATTAGCAAATTAAAAGAGCTCATTAAAATAATTATATACAATTCTTCCAAATTCTAAGAACACAGGAATGATTCAATTATTAGAAAATATCATTCATAAAATTAATAAATACTAATCAAGAGCTTTCATAGATACCAATTGAAAGATATAATGAAAGACAGGAAGGCATTTATAATGATAGCAAAAGATAAAATACCAAAGAACAAACTTATTGAGAAATACGCAAACTTACATGAGAAAAACTTTAAAGCAATCATAAACAACACAGAAGCAGACTTGAACAAAATTAAAGATACACTATGTCCTGGATAAGAATACTTAATGTCATAAAGATGTTGATCTTCCGAAGTTAAGATTTTAACCTGATCTGGAAGTAAATAAAAGGATTCTAAAGTTCATATGAAAAAGCAAATAAGAACCAAAAACTTAAAACTCCCAAAAGGAAGAGCAATAATGGGTATCCTAGCCTGCCACATATAAATCATACCACAAAGCGTCAAGAAATAAAAAGTGTTGTACTGGCCCACGAGTAGACAGGAATCAGTATGTTTCTAACAACAAGTAAGAAGTACTGAAGGACAGGGATACAGAAGGCTGAAGAAAACTGGAAAAAACAGGTCCAGAGTACATGCTGCTATTAGGAGTCATCTAGAAATGTGTGGTCATCTTTGATTAAAACCAAAAATAAAATTTTAGACCTGGAAAGACTTCTTGGATTGACATAGAGCAATACACAGTTAAGGGAACAGAACCAACTTAGTATGTCCCACCCCCTGCCCCCAAACATACTGATGCTGAGAGTGTTCACAACTTTTCCAACCAGGAAATAAATCAAGGTCAGCCAAAATCAGGTGTAAAAACGGTTCCACGAACATGATAAAATAACATAAATCTATACACACACATTTACCAATGTCACATACCTGGTTTAGGTATTGTACTATAATTATGTAAGATGTAGTCATTTAGGGAAAACTGGGTGGGGAATCTCTTTGTACTCTCCTTGCAACCTCATGTGAATCAGTAATTATTTCAAAATAACAACAACAACAAAAAAATCCAAGACACAAAAACACATACTAATGCCTGAACTCTACCAGTAACACATATGTAATTGTAATAATTCACATTATAGTAAAGACTATAAAGGTCAAAGACTAAATAGCTTAATGAATTAAGGAAGAAAATATTCAAAGAAATGTTCTTGGGATTCCTATTTCCAACCCATTTTAAAAATAAACATTCTGACTTGATATGAACACCCATAACTACACTTGAATTTCCAAGTGTTCGATGCTCTCGACTTCACACTGAGAAAAAAACTTATGTGCTCGGACTTCCCAGGTGGTCCAGTGGTTAGGACTTTGCCTTCCAGTGCCAGGGGTGTGGGTTCAATCCCTGGTCGGGGAGCTAAGATCCCACATGCTTCATGGCCAAAAAAACCCCCAAAACATAAAACAGAAGCAATATTGTAACTAATTCAATAAAGACTTTAAAAATGGTCCACATAAAAAAAAAAATCTTTAAAAACAAACTTATGTGCTGACAGTTTTTATCAAGTTATAGATTTTTATTTCACCAAGGATACAAATAAAAGCCAAACTGTTCTTCCCTAATCTTTACTCTTGCCATGTAATCTACTACTGTTTTATCTCAATGAGATGTTTCAAAAGTAATGAAATAACACCATTCAGTAAATACGAAAGGAACATTCTAAACACTTTAACGCAAGATTTTCTAACAGTGTAATCAAAATGGTAACTTATAAAGACTCACCTATATGTGGCTGCTGAGCTGTGGCTAATGCATATTGCTGCTGTTGAGCTGCAGTTAACTGTTGAACTGTCAGTGCATTAGTCCTCTGAAAGAGCTATTAAGAAAAATATTTAATACAAAGATTAGTCTCAGAGCATTTCTTTTTTGTTTAGAAAGCTAAGAACAGAATATTATAAATACATATTTGAATCACTTTCTCAACTACAAGGACATTTTATTCAATAAAACACTAAATGTTCAAGAATACCCCTATTATTTATGTCAATGTCTCATAGCACTTCAGGCTATACTAGTACATAGTTAAGAGGAACTTCTTTAAAGGAGTGGCATGCTTTACCTGCTGCTGGGAGTTGTAGTCGAAAAGGCCTACAGTAGCTCCTGAAGAGTCCATTGGTACCTGATTACCAGGATAGTCAAACTGTAAGGAATCCAGACCAACTTGTTCCATGGCATCTAGATTCTGAGTTTCAGGATTTGAAAATTCTTCAACGAGTGGTTTATTAGCTGTAGGATTAGGAAGAGGCCCCAATCCTTCTGGGGGATTAGTATTGGGGCCCAGGCGCTCAACTACTTCAGTTGGAGAGGCTTGACGACTTCCAGGAGTACGACTATGTAAACAAAACAGAAATGAGTAAAAGTAACAAGTATGTCAAAAGGTGAAATGGAAAGTAGGAAAATCATGAAAAAACAAATGGCTGTAAAACACAGAGGGCACAAATTAGGCACCCTAGGTCACTAACCATTCTACTTTATCACATTTTTTTCTGTTTAATCTAGCTTCCTCTTAAGAGCTGACATGGTTTCATTTTTTAAATATCATTAGTGACCATTGTCCCCGATTTGAATAGCATAAAGATATAACTCAATTTTACAGATAAGGAAATTTGACAATACCACAACTTAAGCTTAGACTACCCAAAACTTTTGTCTCAAATCAGACAAAATGAATCGTAGGTATGAACAGCAGACTATCAAGTGACAAATATGGGAAGGCTGAAAACCAAAACCCGCCTACCATACTCCCATCCTGTCCACCAGCACATAATTTTCCTAACATCTTGCTTAATATTTCAGAAAAAAAAAACTGGCCATAAAGAATCATATGGCCTTCATGACTTAAGGGTGTAAAATACACAATATGACAGAAAAGGGCAGTGAACCAAGACAGAAAGCTGACTCCTGATCTATCTTTAAGTATTATTTTGAGCAAATCATTTCATCTTCCAGGCCTCAGTTTCCTTACTGAGACTGAAGAGGTGACCTTGTGGTTCCAAATAACAAGAACAAAAAGACTATTTGTGAAAACCTTCTATGAGCTCTCCAAAAACCATCTTTATCATACCAAACTGTTTCAGTTTAAATCATGAGAATAGAAATGTATAACATATTAATCAAAAATTAAGTATGCACATCAATGAAAAATATAATCCTACACACACAAAAAGCAACTTTCCCCACTGACTAGCCTTCTTAATTTTCTGAAGAAATTTATTAACATTGGACTAAATTTTAAGCACCGACTCTTCTCTTTTTATCAACATCCTTCACAGTCTAAACTTTATTTTCATTTTATTTCTTGACATAATTAATTCTCATTTACAGTCTCTTTCCTTCTACAGAAGTATTTTATGTAAAATCCTTTCCCTCACAAGAAACAAGTCTGTTCTGGAACCATCAGTTCATAGTATATTCAAATATAAGTACATTAAATAAATGGCAATAACTATTTTACCTGGCTTTCAATGTCAGTTGTTACACCTATGTAACTGACCCCAACACTTCAGGTGCTTCACATTGGGATAAATTTGTTAACATGTACAGAACATTTCACAAAGCAATTGCTTAATTACAAGAATTGTTTTCCAGATATTTAGGCAGACTTACATTTTATTTCAAAATTAACCATTGTCCTTGCAACATCAGAAGAAATTTCAAACTCCTTTCCCCTTTATCCGCACCTAATTTTTCATATGAATAATCCCAAGGCTTGTTTTTCATTCAGAATATAGGGGAAGAAAAAAATAAAACTGAAAGGGTCCTCTTTAAAATCGGCCAATTAGAAAAAAGAAAGAAAGCCTGCTATAGTTCTTTCATTCCTTTCAGTTCTACTCCAATAATATATATATATGTTGATGATGTATCAGTTAATGTACATAATAATGATGTGTTGCCATGACCAGATGACCACAGCTATTAGTTTGAAATGGTTTTATATTGTTGAAGACAATATTGTATCTGAAACATTTTATAAGCAATTTTAAATACATACCCCAAACTTAAACAGAATAAAATTAGAATGCTATTGAATGTAAAGTTCATATTAATATGAAGAAGTATAGCCTCTCATACAAAACAACTCTAAAAGCAAAAAGTAGAGGATACAATAGAAAAAAGTCATTATGCGATGAGTGGTGCTATTTTCTTGCTATAGTTAACGGTGTATTAACACTTCAATTATAAATGTATACTCTGCAGGTTTATAGTCAACTCAGTTTTAAATGCATACCCTTGACTAAAACATAGATTAAGTAATAGCAGAAGCGCTAAATCAGAATTAGGTCCTAAAACAAACTGAATAGCATTAATTTCTTGTCAAAAGAGGTTTACTGGTTTTGGATGCTTTTTTGTATTTACAACAGATAGAAATGGCACTGTTTTTAAGAAGCATTGTTAGTCTGCTTTTGATAATTAAAGGCAATAAACGTAAACATGTACCTACAAGTAACTGATATTCCATGGTTCACAAGATCGCAAAGAAACAGCTTATTTTCAGGTATAGGCCCCAAGGCAACTGACTACTGAAGTATAAAGTATAGGAAATCAGTATGAAGAAACAACTCCCTGTACGAAGAAACAACACCCTAATATTTAGATCAATGTGCACTGCCTAATCCAAATCCAAAGGTTAGAAGAAAAGAAACAATTACTTGTCATAAAGAGACAATAAAAAATCTGCAACTGAACTTAAATTCTGAACTTAAAACTAACTTTGGAAGTCTCTAATATGTTCCCCCCCTTCCTAATTTCAGCAAGATTAAGTATTAGCACAAACTCAGAGTAAAAGCGGGGATAGGAGATACAATACAGGGATAGAAGAGGAAACTCTACAGAAAGGTGCTCAAGAGCAAACCCAAGAAGAGTTTGCCAAGAAAAATCACAGATTAAACCTAAAATTCACTAAATTTTAGCAGGGAGAAAACAGTTAAAACTTAGACTACCATATTAGCAGAAAGGTAACGGCAGCTTCTAACATTATTCCTTCAATGGAATACATTGTTTTAGAGACTTTAAAGAATTGTTTTTTTAAAAAATGGCACATAATCATTAACTAATATTCCTTACAAAAAATTTTAAATCTTCCTCCAGATTAATACAAGGTACAAAGGGAAATAAAAAAACCAAAATTGGAAAAATGTCTACATCAGTCACATCAGCTAGTAGCAATAATCCCTAAAGAGATATGCTTTTCTTCTTGAGAAAGTTAAAATCTTACTTAAAATCTTTGCAATCGGCATCCATTCCATTTGGCAAACCTCTGCCATTTATTTTAGAATCATCATCATCTCCTTGTTTAAGATCTCTGTTTTGGTCCTCCTCAAATGGAGAAGCCTTGCCTTTTTGATCTCCTTTCTCAGGTCCATCTGTTTCAGCATCTCTAGTGCCCTGAGGAAAAAGAGTCTGTTTGATTCTGAATATTTAATAGAACACAAAAAAAGGCACCATGAGGTGACCTAAAACTATACTATAGTGCATGTAAACAATAAAAACATTGAATCTTATTTTAATTTCGTAGTCAACTAATTTATAAAAGGCCAAAAAAATTGAGTACAAACCAGTGATTTATAACAGAAGGGCTAAGGCAACCTTAACTATAGCGGTGCTGGAAAAGCAGTAACACCACAAATCAGATAAAAATTCTACTTAATGCACAGATGATTTTGTTTTTTTACTTTCATATCAAGTACTACCATGAATATGCAATTTTAATCTTACAAATTTTGTTTTTTAATTAATATGGGTTTTTTTGGTAACATGGTTAAGATTAGAAATATTCCCAGTGGTTCTACCATTTCATGTATTTCAAGTGGCCAAGACAAGAAAACAAGAGCACCAATAGCTATGAAATTTCCTTTAGTTCTAGGAAGGGCCAGAAAAAGAAACTGGCTTAAGGACAACCAAATAACAATCAAGCAATTTAAAAACCTTTCTTTACTCAAAATACTTACAAAAGTTCCCTTCCTAAATCGAGAATCCAATTTATCAGCAGGAGAAGAACTTAATACATATTCTACCATGCTCACACCAAGGCCTCCACTTTCTGATCGCGGAGACAATATTGCATTTACTTCACTGTTTCCATGAAAACCCTGTCCAGATCTTCTCTGTACCATAATAGGCTGGGACATTGAATGGTCTGTTTGGAAGAAAGAACACAATTACAAATTCGTACTTTTAAGCTAACAAAATGTATTTACATGAATTAATATACTAAAGTAAGAAAAATCAGCATATTGTTTTATTTTGAATATTACTGTAATCCTTATAAAAAGATCTAGAGTCTGTTGAGACTCACTGGCCTGGGCACATTTCTTGAGAATACAGATTAAGAAAGCCATTTGCTAAAAAGCAGGTAAAAGCCTATGTGAAGAACAGTCAAACCCAAAGTTCAATGGAGATAGAAACTAACTTGACATCTCCACTGCCTGTAAGCATCTTATTAAAAAGTTCTAAACAATTCAAAACAAAAAACTTTAGAGATAAAACCCGAAATAAAAGTAACTTCTAAACTGGCAGAGGCACTTCTCAAGCTCACAGTTACGTACTGGACAGATTCAGAACACACGGCTGTACTGCTATAAACACAAATGACTAAGTTTAGAAAAACCAGTAATATCACAGAATTTTCTATTCTTGGTATAAAAAATTAAGTATCCCTTAAGATTTTTTAAAAAACACCTTCTAGTCTAAAAGTTTTCCATTTATTTTTAACAAAAAATTCATCCATATGGTACGAATACATTTTCTACATATTTTTGTGACAAAAAGAAAAAGCAATACTTAAGATCTGAAAGCAAAGAAGATACAAACATAATAAAACATTTGAGGAAGAGTCACATAGATTTGCAGAAAAAAATTTTAAAAAGGAACCAATAAGCCACAATTTATATCTGGCTCATATGTGAACACGTACCACACTAAATACTAGGCATCATCCTCAAAGGGTTGAACTATCATAGAGGTATACTCACTCATCATTTTATTAACTGCAGTAATTTTTAAATGACTGGTACTTTTGTTAAACCATATTAAAACACTTCCATGTCAGTACCTTTATCCATGAGATTAGTCATTATATTTTTTCATTCAGTCATTCACCCATTCATTCACAGTTTAAATGCTGATTTACTGTCTCTCCTATGCTGGGCACTGTGCTATGTATGGGGAATCCAAGAACAAACAGTCCCTGACTTCAAAAGAGACTATAGGTGTAACAAGAGGCAATCATAATAGAGTAAAAGCACTTCAATAAAAATAACCCAGGATACTATGGGGAAGAGAAAGAAAGGGCATCTATCAATTCTTCCCAGTCTTCGAGTGAATCCCAAAGAAGTGATATGAAGAGTAGAGAACAAAAAACAGGTGAAAATGGGGGTGGAAAGAGCATTTCGGTTTGAACATCCCGGTTTCTCTAAGGCCTAAAAGTGCAGGAGAACACAACAAAATTAACAATTACAAGTAACTCAGTTCAGCTGAGAAGGAAATATGTGTATGATAAAATCTCCTGTAGTCATGGAAAGAATCCTAGAATGACAATTCTTTTAGGACAAGGAATGTGTTATTCGTATTTGTACATGCTTGGCATTCAATAAATGTTTGTTCAGTAAACACAATAATCCATTCATTTCTATTTTTCTCATTTCTCCTGGTAAAGACTAATACTCATCTTCAAAATTTTATCCGTACAACTAAAAAAGTTAAGTTGGAAGAGGGAGTGGTACAAGGAATTAACTAAAATTATAAACTTGACACTAAAAAGATACATCAGGAATATATAAACAGTTGCTTAAATGTTTTATTGCTGGTACTAGTTGTCCTCCAAATATAACATACCAAAGATATTTCCCCACCATCCATCTTGAAAATATCTCTCATTACCATGTTGTGCTCAAGATGTTTTGCTTTGGAATGCTTTAAAAAATTTTGGTTCTGGTAAATAGAGCAATTAACCATTCAACTTTCAAAATAAAAAACCAAACACGTCTATCAACCAAGTTTTCAAGCACATTATTTTAGCAAAGAAAGTGCCTTTTGTGGGAAAAATGTATCCTAGTCCTTATGAGTGCAATCTATATAGGTTAATACAAATCCAGAAAAAAAAATTCCTTGAGGATGGGGATCATATATCTCACTTATCTTTGTATTCTCCAAACCTGGCATATTATATTACATATTGTTTGAAATCAAAGAAAATTCCCAGTATTTTAGTCTAATTTAGTAGTTAGCAAAGTTTTCAATCTTTTTCAGTTTTGACTATAAAACAGTATTAATCACTAAAATTTTCCAGCTTTTCCTAACTTAAAAAAATTATTTTACCTTTAAAAACAAAATTTAAGACTATATAGGAATTAAAAATCTTTTTAATAATTTGGAGAATAAAAAAGTACCTGGTAATTTACACCCAAAATATAAGGTTAAGTTGATAATTATCATCCAGAAATTTGTTTTTATATTACTTTGATCATTTTGTATAGCTTTAGTAAGCTGCATTAAACTTAGTTACAAAGGGAAACTTATTTGTAAAATACATGTTCAAAGTTCCATGTGTATATCTCAAATTTTACTAGTCAGAAACATTTAAAAATATAATCAGTACTATTTTAAGAATATAACTATGCTCTTTAATTTACCAATAAATACTGTCACCCCTGTGAGTTATACTCCTTACACCCCAGTTCCTTTTCTCTTAAGAGTTTCTTGGACCTATGTCTCTCTTCACTACTTACAGATATCAAAAACATTCAAAGTCTGCTCCCTTTCTGGGAATTCTACCTTACTAAGGGTGTTTACTTCCTTTGTGGGTGTGGCTGACGTCTAATAAAGCTTGACTGAGCTGCAATTAAATAAATCAGTCACTGTCCATTAATACAATTCAAGCTTAAAAATTCCTATGGTTAATGTGTCCTCTATTTTAATTGAAATTCAGAATTTTATAATCAGAGTTTAACCTCAAATAAAACTTCTTAATAAAATCTTATTGTGACAGACATTCCTAATCAATAAGTGGACCGTTAGATATGAGTTACTTTACATAAGAAAATGTGCATTATAAGGATATATGAAATCCTCACAGATACTGCAAAGTTTCTCCAAATACTGTCTGGGGGGCAGGGTTAAAAGAAAATTCAAGTATTCAACAAATTCAGAACTCTCACACATACACCAATAACTTACGAGAAGTTCCCCATGCAGTCTCTCTCCATTCATCATCTCCAAGAAATATGCCTTTTTGTCCATCTTTTGTTGAATCATCAGGTTCCCAAAATTTTTTGGTAGGCAAAAGCTATTTGGAAGGGAAAAAAATATTGTATTTAAATTTTATTCTAATTACAAAGAGCTAAAACATAGAGGAAAGTAAACTTACCACCAACAGGCACAAGTTAGTTTTCAATGCTAATGAAAATTCAGATGACCTATTTCTTAATTTGTCCAGTTAACAATAACTCCCCACTTATGCTTAGATACTGGCTCTAATAATTCTAGACCTGAAAAGTCGACTTCAGACTTTTCTACATTTTTCAAATGGTTTTACTGTCATGTGATATTTTTTATAATTTTTTTCAAAAGACTAAATTTCTTAATACAGTAATATAATAAAAATATCTAAACAAATGATTAAAATTTTTCCTTTACTTCCAAGTATTGCCCTTGGATCACCTCCTATCCTACAGCTTCAATGATAGAAAATTTTCATTCTTACTTCACAATGTAATGGAGGTGAACTACACAATTCTTCCTAGGTCCTCAATACTAACAATCTATTGATCCCAAATCAGGAAGCTATGGGATGGCAGAAGAGACACACAGAAAAGACCCTTAAATACTTTTTGAGGTAACAATGTCAAAGCCCTGTGCCCTATCCTATACTGTAACATACACAAGTGTATAAAAATTGTGTTGATGTAACCATTCAATGATGATTCAAAATGTACATTTGGCCAATTCCTAATGAGACTTTAACGTTCATCCAGGTCTCCCCTCTCTACCTTTCCTGACACTCAGAGGAGGCAAACTGAGGATATGTTTGTTTGAAAAGAACAGACTGGTTTCTAAAACATGCATTTGACATTTAAATAAGCATTTGTAAGACACCCATCCCTCTCAGCCCATAATTAGGTCCTCATAATCAAACCTGTATATACTTCTATTACTACACTTATCACACTAAATTACCTGTGTTTGCCTCCTTAAGGGCCTGGTGACCTTATCTCCAGAGAGCTCACAAATATAAACCAACCATAATAAAATGAACTTAGTGAAACCTGAATTGGGTCTGAGAGATAAGACTGTATGTGTGTTGGAGGTTTAAAGTGTGAATGGAAGGTGGGGAGGACACAAGAAATTATGAACAGAGGCACAACTTGAGAAAATGCACAGTTTGTAGAATAGGGTGTGAGATGGAGGAACAGATGTGGAAGCTGATGTTGTTAAAGCTATCTAGGCAGACTATGAGGAACCTCAAAGACATGCTAAAGAAATACCAATAGTATATTACATTGAAGCAACAGGGGCTCAAGAGAGGATGGCAAGAGTGACACTGTGTTTCAGAAAACAATTCAAGTTGTAAGTTCTAAGAATAATGGATATTCTAGACTAGAGGCAAAGAAATCATTAAGGAGAATTATAACAGAGCCAAGACGACAAGAACTGAAACAAGGTACTGGCAGAAAGAACTGAGAAAATAAAATGGATTTCAGAAACATTCAGGAGAGTCAACAGGATATGAATAAAAATAAGGGGAGGTCTGGGACTACCCTGGTGGTCCAGCAGCTACAGCTCCAAGATCCCAATGCAAGGGGCCTGGGTTCGATCCCTGGTCAGGGAACTAGATCCCACATGCTGCAACTAAGAGTTTGCATGCCGCAACTAAAAAGTCCCGCACGCTGCAACGTAGATCCTGCATGCTGCAACTAAGACCCGACACAGCCAAATAAACAAACAAACAAATAAATATTAAAAAAAAAATAAGGGGAGGTTGATAAAAAGAATAAAAGTTTAAAATGTGGGTAATGAGGTAAATGATACTACTGACCAAAACAGAAAAAAAACAGGATAAGCGGCTTTGGAGGGAGGAGGGAAAATTCAATTTGGGCATATATCCCTAGGATCTTTTGCTAAACTAAATATTGTTAATTTTACTGCTATTTTAAGAAAGAAAACTTTTTGCATGTTAGGACCTTCCTGAGCTGCAAACGATCTGTATTTAAAGTATAGACATTTTATTTACTTATTTTTATTATTTTCAAAGATTTTATTTATTTATTTTGGCCACGCTGCATGGTTTGAGGGATCCTAGTTCCATGACCAGGGATCGAACTTGGGCCCCTGCAGTGGAAGGGCGGAGCCTTAACCACTGGACCACCAGGGAATTCCCTAAAGTATAGACATTTAAAACAATAATCTGCTCTAATAAAGATCCCGGTAAAATACAACCTCTGTTGCTGCGATTTTTAAAAATCTCACTATAAAAGTTTCATGAAAATATTCAAACAAAATGTAAACCTGATAATACAGTACTAAAACACTGCACTTGATATATTTAAATAATTGAACATTTATTCATAGTAAAACCCAAGTTAATCCCTTTAAAGTACTGTATAAATAAGCCATTTCAGGCAGAAGGAAATGGCTCCTGAGCAAATAATGCTTTTATCCTATACTTCATAAAGAAAAATGTTTTAACAGCAAAATAAGGACAACAAATAAGAAATCAGAAATGAAGTTATAACAACTTAGTAGAAGCATTTATTACAGACATAGAAGCGGCTGAAACAAACTAATCTTCTGAGGTAAGAGAAATAATAGAATCTTTTTGAGGAGCCTATTCCAGTCTTTCGGGATAAGAGTCCATGTAGTACAGTAGTAGTTCATAGATCACTGCTTTGACACCCAAACTGTAAAACTGGGGGCGGGGGGGAGTCTATGTCAAGCACTTACCCAGTGTGCTTACTTTCTGCCAGGCACTGGGCTATGAATGTCTCTTCATTTTGCAAACACTTATAAGTTATCACGGACTGGCAAACAATTTAGTAGTTAATAAAATTAACACTTTTCCCTAACAAAGGCCCTTATCACCATTCTAGAAACAGCTGTGACAGTACAGACACTGATTTCAAATATTTTTAGAGAAACTACTGGCTTGTGACCAAGAATTAAGTTAAAATGGACTAAATATAGGGGAAGGCAACAATTCAGGATATCCAGGATAGAACAGTTAAAAAGAAAAGAAAAGAAAAGAAAAGAAAAGAAAAGAAAAGAAAAGAAAAGAAAAGAAAAGAAAAGATTAAGTGGTACAAAGGTTGGAATAGCAATAAAAGCAGTGTTTTGCCCCTGGAGACTCTTTTACTACAGTAGAAATGGGAGAGCACAAAAACAAGGGCTAAGAGATCTTGAAGATCTGTAAAACATATTATCCAATACTGTTTCATATTAGTTCCCTAATTCACAAAAGCTCTAAACCAAGGTCAAGCAACTCAGTATTTCTTGTCAGCCTACTCCTCCATCCTTCCAACTCAGAAATCACTGGATGGACATACAAATTCATCCCTCCACTATCCACCATTTTACTAGTTCTTTCCTTCAAGAGGCACTTATGGCTTGCCCTCTTCCATCTCCAAAGAAATCAGTCAACACCATAGTATACTACCACAAAATAAATAATTATTAAAATTCCTGCTAGAATTTATACTATGAGGTGCACTTACACTTCAGATTTTTCTAATACAAATTGTTATGTAAAATCACCAAGCCAAGCAAATTAATATAATCCTAAGAATTAAAAGAACTTGAAGGCTCTATGTCTACATTATAGTGTTCATATAACATCCAAACTGGGACACGTTTGAGAAAGGGAGTGCTATTAACAATTATGCCACGAAAACACGTATCTGGACAGTCTGGGCAAATTAGGATGTAAGGTGACTCTATTTACAATGGAAGTTCATAAAAGATAGGCAGGCATAGATGCTAATAACCAAGTGTGTAGAAAACAACAGCCACAAGGGAACTCCAGAATGGTGCTTTTCCAGACTTTCATCTTTTCCGTTAATGAAAGATATCAATACTTAATGTTTTCAAATCATACTACTTCCCCGAATCTTCTACATTCCCAATATCCCTTAATATCAGCAGCAAATATTATTAGATGTCATCACTTCCAATGGGAAGCAGTACTGTAAATAGTCAAGGCACTCAAGAGTTCAAACTGCTCTTCAAGCACTGTTTACTTGGTATTGGGCCAGTTAAGTAACTGTTCTGAGTCTCAGTTTCTTCATCTGTAAAGTAAGGATAATAATAAAGCTACTGTTATAGAGTTTTCTATGAGGCAATAATGAAATAATATAAGTAAACTACTTAGAACAGCATCTAGCACGTGACAAACATACATATGACGTATCTTCACTACGAAAAGTATGAATCCTTTAATATTCTAAAACATGAGTAACACGCTGGCCAGCAACATTTAACTGGCTGATTATTTTAAATGATTATAAGAGTATTCATTACAAAAATCTTGTCTATAGCTGTTTGCCTTCTTTTTTAGTTTGAGTATCCTAGGGGGATCATGAAACTACACTACTTACATCAATAAAAAACAGCTGCCTAATAAAGTCACATTTTGCATAAGGAAACAGAATCAGAGGTTAAATAAACTACCCAAGATTACATGTAAGATTACATATATAGCTAGTAAGTGGCAGCATTAGGAGCTGAAACCATAACTGTTTAATTCTAAAGCCCATTTTCTTTACACTTAACTACCACAGAAGATGGTTCTTTCCAATCATAGTCTAACTCATCAATATTTCTAAAAATATTCAGTTATTAGGCCACGACTAGCCATAATGAAAAAAATAAAACAGTTCAAGATGTTATCAGGATATTCAGACTATATAATGTGGGAATTCATTAGAGTGGATAAAGTTTATGATAGAATGTCTAAGATAGGGATTTACAGACATTAACGATAATCAGCTATTTAAAACAGCTGGTTTCCATTCCAGTTATCCCTAACAGCTCAGATCAGAGCTAGAGCATTTGGGAGATTATATGTGATTCATACAAAAGGCTATTCTTATTACTACCTTCAAAGAAGTCAGTCTTTCTCACTAGTGATACAGCACTAGTGATAGATCACTAGTGTTATATCACTAGTGATAGATCTGAGAGAAATATATAGCACTAGTGATAGATCTGAGAGAAAACAGAAGTCTCCTTACTCTTCTCTCCAGTACATTTTCCACTTCACCATACTACCTGGGATCTTAGTACATAAATTTTCTCTAATGTTTTCTTTAAATATTACTGTGTCAGAAAAGAAAGGAGGGAGCCTTTATCATACTAAGCTATGAAAATACTCCCCCAAAACACATTAACTCAGTGATTTAAAGTTAAATTCTGGGTTCCCTAAAGAATTTCAGCCAGGAGCCTCTTTTTCCATACACACACACACACACACACACACACACACACACACACAAAGTTCCTGTTTAATTTTTATATATAAAAATAAATAGGTATGTGTCTCTGCAGTACAGTTTTAAAAAACCATACTAATGAAGCTGAGTTCAACCGCCTATGGGTTAGCTTTGCTCTTTTTAAGCCATGTGACATAACACAAACTGTTAGGCCTTTTGACAAAAATGTGCTATGGAAAAAATTGGAAAGGATGAGTTTATGAATGGATGAATACAAATCTGTTCCTATTCTGGATGAACAACTAGAAGAAACCGCCCTTCTGATGATGAGTCAGTAAAAGCTATCATGATGTACATAACCCAGTACATTTGAAAATAACCCTGTATGTAATGCAGTGCTTTGTACATTATAGATTTACAGCAACTTAAGACATAATAAGTAAAGCTTTATTTTTAAAGAAAAAGTCAAGATAGGGCAATATATTAGAAAAGGATGTCACATTAAAAAAAATAAACAAGCAATTTTAGAAAACTCAAGAGCCAGAAACTCAAGGCTGCTTTTAGGTTATTAAAATGAATGAATTCTGGGATAAAACAAAAAACCTCACCTGTCAGGAAAGGAGGAGAAGACTGGTGAGAGAGAGACAGGCAAAGAAGGAAATCCCAGAAGGTTCCCTGCTGCCTGCGAGATGAGGAAAGATAGAAAGGCTTGTGGGAGAGAGAACCCAGAGACAGAAACCTCAATAGGTTTCTTAGCTATCTCTTAGAGGTAACAGAATTAGTTGGTAAACTGTTAGGAAAAAAACTTAATTAGTGAGTAACAGCTTATTTAAAAATACATTTTTAATAGATGAAGGTCACAGAAGCACTGACCTGCTGCTACCTGCCAACAACCAGACAGCCTAACCCTAGCCATTTTTACTCTGCATATCTGACATTTCCATTAAGAAAAGCCTAGATTTAAGCTCAGATCATTTAACATGCTATTAAAACCAGTGTCTCTTCTCCAGAAACCTCAAATACCCCTCCCTCCACCCCCCAAATACCTAAACTCTCTCAACTACTGTTTCTGATCATGACATTTATTTTTAAAACTGCCAACATGTCTTTGGGTTTGTCAAATACTACTTAAAAAGGGAGAAAAAAAGAGCCAATTTGTAAATACATACACAATGTAGATCTGCAAAGTAAAGTGTCGTGGGGTCTAAACAGAATCAAGGTAAGGGTGTGACTTTGTCTGGTCTTTAAGAAAATCAAGTTCAAGTTTGTCACAGACTAGGCTGAAGCACTGTTCAAACCTGCTTTTAAGATATGTTATTCTGCTTTCTAAAGACCAAAGAAAACAAGTAACAGGGAAAAAAACAAAAGCCCTTTTCAACTGCTGCTTCTTATTCACCCATAGTGTAAATAATACCTAAGCCGCCACTGCACCGCAGTGAAGCTGCAAGGTTCTTTTTTAGCTAAAAAATTATTCCCTCTCTCAAATTTTCTTAGGGCCCAGAGTTTTACCTTAAGCGCTGGACTAACAAGTTTACTTTGGCAATACTTATGCTTAAGCACCTTAACTCACCCTTAAATCAGTCCTCTGAAAATGACAAACTCTTTGGAAAACGCTGTTCTGAAGAAGGGGAGGGTTAGCTAGCTGCAGGGTGCCCTCTTGTGGCCCAGAAGAGTGACTGGACTCTTTTTCTGCATCTGAAGAGCACAGCATTGGATGGAGTGAGTCTCATGAAGGTCTACCAAAGTAAAATAATCTCCAGGAGCAAGCGGTTAATTACACATCTTAGGTCTGTTCATGGTTATTTTCTATTATCAAAGTCCACACTATGTTAGTACTACAGAACATGACAAAACAAAAATGTGACGGCAAGGGTTTTCATAATCAATTAAAGTTTTCTAAATATTCATTAAGTATATGGAAAACTAAGTATTTTTGATGTCTTAAATTATGTAATGGTGAGGTTAAATGGGATGCCCCAATGAAAATCATAGATTAACAGGACTGATAAAAGCCAAAATTTTAGAGTGCCCACTGTGCCCTAGTCATTCAAAGCTAACAATCTACAGAGGAGACTAATATAAAACAAATAAACTGTAACCAGTAATATAATAAAAGTATGTACAAAGATCCATGAGAAGTCAGATGAGGAAGTAATTAATTTTACTGCAGATATCAATGGGACAATTAAGAGTCTTTTTCAGTAGAGTCCTGCAGAGGATTAGAAGTTTATTAAGCAAACAATGAACAAGGAGAAATTTTTGTAAGAAAGAACAGTGAACAATTAAGTGTGGCTAAAGCAAACATAGCATACATATATAAAACAGCAGGACAAAGATCAAGGAAGGCTCTTTTCTGATCAAAGTGATTATGGTCCATTACCAAAATAGAAGACATTATCTAATCAGGTCAATCAAATCAACTAGACACAAATAACCTCACTAAAATTACTGCTAAAAGTTAAAAAAAAAGCTGAAAATCCCACAACTACAGATTTCAAAAGCCCACATCATTTGGAAGATATAACCACTATTTTCAAGGAGATTTATGGTTAAAAAACAAGTCTCAATGGCTCAAATAATCAAAGTGAGGTATACATTCTTAGTATTCGTAAATATTTACCTCTCCCATTCCCCGAGATTCTAATGCAAGAGCTTGAAAATCATGATTCATTTCATCCACAGATCAAACCTGTTGAATAACAAAAAGAAACATTAGTAGAAAGAAAAATTTGAACAACAGACTGCATCAACTATTCTTATATTATTACATTGCTGCTATTACTGATGTTATAGCATGAGCTGAGATGGACAAGAATCCGTTTCTCTATAAAGACAGGTTTTCCTAAATAGAGCACCATAGCAACCTACACTAAAATTAGTGGGAAACCTGGGGTCAACAGTTCTTGGATTATTCTGTGTGCCAAAAGAAACCCCTACTAGTTTCCTGCGCAAAAGAAAAGATGGAAAGTAAAGAACAGAAAAAGTGAGCTCACGTACTAAAATACAGTTACCTTTTTTTTTTTTTTTTTTTTGGCCATGCTGCGCCGCATGTGGGATCTTAGTTCCTGGACTAGGGATTGGATGCCTGCCCCCTGCGGTGGAAGCGTGGAGTCTTAACCACTGGACCTCCAGGGAAATCTCCAGTTATCTTCTTTTTAAAAAAAATGCTGTAATTCCTATTGCAAAATTATTACTTTGCACTACTTCTTTAAGATTTCTCAAAATTTCTCAGAATTTCATTATTTGTACATCTTATACCAATGATAAAAAAAATTTTTAAAGTGGTGATCCAGTTCTACCTCAAAGCAACATATAATCTGCTGTGAGAGTAATTATAATATTCAGAGGTTTCCTTAAGAATAATTCCTTTCCCTGCAATAATCAAAACAGCATGGAAATGGCACAAACACATAGATCAATGGAACAGAAGAGAGCCCAGAAATAAACCCATGCACTTATGGTCAATTAATCTATATAACAAAGGAGGCAAGAGTATACATGGAAAGAAGACAGTCTCTTCAACAAGTGGTGCTGGGAAAACTGGACAGCTACATGTATTAAAAAACAATGAGAACATTATCTCATACCATATAAAAAAAAAAGCTCAAAATGGATTAAAGACCTAAATGTAAGACTTGAAATCATAAAACTCTTGGAAAAGAACATAGGCAGAACACTTCTGACATAAATCGCAGCATGATTTTTTGGATCTGTCTCCTAAGACAAAGTAAAAGCAAAAATAAAGAAATGGGACCTAATTAAACTTAAAAGCTTTTGCATAGCAAAAGAAATCATCAATAAACTAAAAAGACAACCAACAGAATGGGAGAAAATAATTGCAAATGATATGACTGACAAGGGGTTAATATCCAAAATAAACAGCAGATACAACTCAATTAAAAAAAAAACAAAAAAACCCACCCCCAGCCAAAAAAAACACACATCCCAATAAAAAAATGGGCAGAAGACCGGAATAGACATTTTTCCAGAGAAGAAATACAGATGTCTAACAGGCACATGAAAAGATGCTCAACATCACTAATTATTAGAAAAATGCAAATCAAAACAACAGAGATATCACCTCACAACTATCAGAATGGCTGTCATCAAAAAAATCTACAAATAACACAGGACTTCCATGGTGGTGCAGTGGTTGGGAATCTGCCTGCCAATGCAAGAGACAAGGGTTCGATCCCTGGTCCGGGAAGATCCCAAACGCCGCGGAGCAGCTAAGCCCGTGCACCACAGCTCCTGACCCTGCGCTCTAGAGTCTGCGAGCCACAACTACCAAAGCCCGCGTGCCTAGAGCCCGTGCTCCGCAACGAGAGAAGCCACCGCAGTGAGAAGCCTGCACACCACAACAAAGAGTAGCCCCCGCTTGCTGCAACTAGAGAAAGCCAGCGCGCAGCAACGAAGACCCAACGCCACAATCAATTAATAAAAACATGGGCCAGAAATTCCCCTAAACTTGATGAAAGCAATATTTACGATTCAAGATGCTCAGTGAACCCCAGGCAAGATAAATAGGAAAAACAAAAACGAGACCACACATCCACACACATCATAATAAAAGTGCTGAAAATCAAAGAGAAAATCCTGAAAGCAGCTAGAGGAAAAACATTACAAAAAGGGGAAAAATGATGAGTGACCACTGACTTCGCACTAGAAACAATGGGGACCAGAATAAAAAGGACAGACTTTAGAGGGCTGAAAGAAGAAAAATGCTAACCTAGAATTTTTATCTGATGGAAATATCCTTCAAGAATAAAGGCTAAAAGACATTTTTAGATAAAAGGAAAATAAAATTTGTTAAATAGACTTCCACCTCAGAAACTCCCTTAAAAAAATTCTTAGGCTAAAGGAAAAGGGTACCAGATGGAAACTCAAATCAGGAAGGAATTAAGAGCACCAGAAATGCTAAGTATGTGCATAAGTACAAAGGACTAGTTTTTCCTCTCAATTTCTTTAAAACACATATGCCCATGTAAAGAAAAAATTTCATTATGGGTTTGATAACATATGCAGATGAACCAATTTACATGTACAACCAATATCTACTATAAAAAATATCTCTAGCCATACCATCATGACACCTAGTGATTTAAAGCAAAACCCAGTTTGAGATCAAAATACTCTTTTATCACACAACATTATACAGTTGGCCCTCTATCTCCATGAGTTCCACATCTGCAGGTTTCACCAATCAGGGATCAAAAGTATTAAAAAAAAAATTCCAGAAAGTTCCAAAAAGCCGGGAATTAAATTCCCTGAGGGCTGACAGTTATTTATCAATACATAGCACTGACATTGTATTTACAACTATTTACAAAACATTTACATTGTATTAGGTATTATAAGTAACCTAGAAATGATTTAAAGTATACCCTAGTATGCACACAGGTTATATGCAAATACTACACCATTTTATACAAAGAACGTGAACATCCTCAGATTTTGGTATTGGGCTGGGGAGGCACCTGGAACCAATGCCCTGCAGATACCGAGGAACAACTGTACATCCATAAATACATATATAGTTTGGAGGGGCCCCCAATTATCTGATAAGTAAAGGAATCTTAGTCCAAATGTGTCCTACACTTCTCAGTCACGCAATCAAAGTTCTACATCTCACATGACGCAATTCACTCTAATGTCTAGTATGGTCTGCTCAAACCATCTTTGATTTCCCTTGTTTCTTTAAAATTTCCTAAATTTGGGCAAGGTCCATTTTATTTTTCTATTTAAGTACTTCCTAGGGTCTCCATATTGCCCTAGACTCGATGTCCTTTATATTTTTTCTTAAGATGATTTACATTTGTGATTTCACTTTCTTTAAAATTTACATTTTATAGACCTTGTATTTTCTAGATTTCCCATCCCATTACAGCCTCAACTTCTTCCAAGCCATCAACTGTTTCCCAAACCTAATGGCCAATCATTTGAAAGCTTTGAGATACTGCTGACATGTTATCAGGAATCATGTATTGATATTTTCAATCACCTAAAGAGGTGTTCTAATTTCTTAAGAACGCTTCAAATTTAAATCCTACCAACTTGACAACGCAGCCATATAATTCTGAGTTCATAATTCAATTTATGAACATACACTAAATGATATTAAGCCCTGAAATCTGGGCTCAACATACAAAGATCACACCAATTAGTCATTAAAAAAAAATCTCGGGCTTCCCTGGTGGCGCAGTGGTTGGAAATCCGCCTGCCAGTGCAGGGGACACGGGTTCGTGCCCCGGTCCGGGAGGATCCCACATGCCGCGGAACGGCTGGGCCCGTGAGCCACAACTACTGAGCCTGCGCGTCTGGAGCCTGTGCTCCGCAACGGGAGAGGCCGCGACGGTGAGAGGCCCGCGCACCACGATGAAGAGTGGCCCCAGCTCGCCGCAACTGGAGGAAGCCCTTGCACAGAAACTACGACCCAACACATCCAAAAATAAATAAATAAATAAATTTATTTTAAAAAAAAAAAAAACCTCCCATGTGACATCTTATTTATCTGTATCCTCTGAGGACAGACTGTCCTTATTAAGATAATTATTCCACTAGGGCCAAAAACATAAGATTCTTATTATTTAGGATGGAAATAGTTCTAAAATGGATTCATTATTCTGCAATCCTGAAGAAATAATGGACAAATTTTATATTTAAGATAATGTGGTAGAGTACAAATAGTATGTGATTTTGATTCAGAATATAAGAGTTTGAGTTTTAACTTTTGCCCGTTGTCTAACCTCTAAATCTTACTTATCTGCTGTGAAGATCAAACTAGATAATGTATCCAAAAGTGTTTTGTGAGCAATAAAAAGTGTTCAACAAATAACTAGTTATTATTAAGACCATCATTACATACTACTCAAGAAAGAACTGATACTTCCTTAGACTCTTGGGGTGCTCAATGTTTTGTGTTTCTTGTATGCTTCTGTTAGTATTTCAGCCTCCTGCCTTCTTGTCAGGTTAAACATCACTTGACTTGAACATACAGTATCCCTTCTGACCTTTCTAATTAGGTTGCTTTTAATTTGTAGTAATCTGTAGCCTCAGATGAGTGTGGTAGACTTGTAAGAGTAAATAAGCTCTAAGAAGGAAACTACCTCCAACAAACAAAAAAACACATTCTAAAGTTACAATCCTTTCTTAGGAAAGCAATTTGGCATCATATATACAGGTTCGTATATCTTGAGCCAGTCTCCCCAACTTTGAAAATCAATCCTAAAAAGAAAACCTAAATACAAAAAAGTTTTATGTAGAAAGATGTTTGTAGCAGTGTTGCTTGCAGATCCTGAAATTATAAGCTGCATAACTGTCTCACAATAGTTAAGTGATATAACACATCTATAAAGTATCGTGTAACTATTAAAAATATTAAAAATCACAATTTTTATTTTATTACAATAAATCTGTATAATCTATGAATGAGAGAAAGAAGATTTTTATTAGTAAAAAAGGAGTAGACTTAAGAAATCTTCTCAGGAGTAAAAGCATCAGAGCTTTACCAAAGCCCCTTCTTTGCTTACTTCTACATTTTCATCTGTGGTCCAAATAGATAAGGTAATAAGTTAAAGAAACTCTGGATAAATGCCAGAGGTCTCTTAGCTATATGGATCCACATACTTTTGTGGTGAATCATGCCCTAGTGCAGGGGTCAACAAACTTTTTCTGTAAAGACCCGGACAGTATACACTTCAGGCTTTACAGGCCATATGGTCCCTCAACTTCTCAACTATGCATCTGTAGCACAAAAGCAGCCATAGACAATAAGAAAATGAATGAGCACGAATGTGTCCTAATAAAGCTTTATTGATGAACAGTGAAGTCTGAATTCCATATTTTTCATGTGTCACAAAATATTATTTTTCTTTTGATTTTTTTCCCCAACCATTAAAAATTCTAGAAGTCAATTCTAGAGAGCAGTTCAAACAAAAACAGGTGGTGGGCCAGATGTGGCCTGTAGGCCAAAGTTTGCTGACCTCTGCTCTAGTGCATTTACTCTCAACTGTTCCACAAAAAATCAAATGCAGATAATTCACTCTGAAACTCGAGCAAACCCAAAGTTAAGCATCAGGGCTTTGCTTTCAACCTTTTCATTTATACTCTCACCATGTACATTTTTTATTTTAATAATGAACGGGAATTTCAGATTACGTTTAAATGGAGGTTATTATTTTCTTTCAATGAACAGGGTGGGTTATGGGGAAAAGACTTTAAAAACAAGACAAAACAAAACTCACAAAGCAAGACTCAAGCTCAGCTTTTCAGTTTAAGGTGTTATCATTTATTTCAACTATGAGAACGCAAATGGAGGAGAAAGTGGGCAAAACAATGAGATACAAAGAAAATAAACACTTTCGATTCTTCTGCAATGACCTTCATATTAACCATAATGAAACTGCAGGGGTAGGGGTCACACATATGCCACTAAGGACTCTTAAAATTTCTGCGCTGGTGTCACCTGATGGCAAGGGAAAAGAATCTGGACATAATTTAACAACTCTCCCCTGCATGGTTAGACCTAAGGGAGAAAGGGAACAATCTCTTCTTTCAACAAGCAATGGAGTATCTAGCTATCAGTTATATAATACTGAACTAACTAGTTCCCTTGAAGAAAATGTATCCCAGAATTATATAGTACACACTATACTGCTTGGGGGTGTAAAGTCTGTCTTCATTGTTTTTTTTTTTTTTTTTTGGTCTGCATTATTATTATTATTTTTTTTAAAGAAGATCCTTGCAATCTAAGTTTTTTTTTTTTTTTAAAGCTTCTTTATTTATTTATTTTTGGCTGTGTTGGGTCTTCATTTCTGTGCGAGGGCTTTCTCTAGCTGCGGAAAGCGGGGGCCACTCTTCATCGCGGTGCGCAGCCCTCTCACCATCGCGGCCTCTCTTGTTGTGGAGCACAAGCTCCAGATGCACAGGCTCAGTAGTTGTGGCTCACGGGCCTAGTTGCTCCGCGGCATGTGGGATCTTCCCAGACCAGGGCTCGAACCCGTGTCTCCTGCATTGGTAGGCAGATTCTCAACCACTGAGCCACCAGGGAAGCCCTGGTCTGCATTATTAAGCCATGAAGTTTTCCAATATTATTTCCTTAAACAATTAGAATTTGCTAACATAGAAAATACATAATAGAAACTTTTCTATGGACAAGACCATGTGTAATCTTGAGGTAAATTTAAATTAAAAAGTTAATAGTTTTTGAGGTTATGTTTCCTAGCAAAAGAAGGGTGTCTTATTAAGTTCTAAAATTTAACAGTATTAGCTAATTTTTCTGTAGACAACATTTTTACTAATTATGTGAGAAAAACAGATAAAGTACTTCAAATAACAACTTGGTTAGGTTTTGTAGGTTTTCATATTAACTAATGCATAAGCCAAAAGGTTTACAAATAGTTGGTGTAATGAACCAAGAATATGCATTATTTTCTCAGGTAACATCTGATCCAATTCCTTACCATATGCCTACCATAAAAAATAGGTTGGGGGGCAAAAACCATTTAAAGCTACAATAAATGGTATTAAAGCACCAGCATATAACACCAATTACATTTTCATAGTATTATAATTAGTTCTATTTTAAAGCCATAGTAGTAATTAAACTCTGGAGTTAAAGGGGCTAGGAACTGTGTCTTAGCCACCAAAATGCTCAATATATACTGAATGAAAAAAAATCATTCTATATTTTATGAAATGTAAATTCAGATCATGAAATCATCTAACATCTGGATAGTGACTGTTTATAAATGCCTTCATATATATTATTACACAATGCTCATTTTAATAGAGACGTAAACAAGACTTTTCCTCAGACTTTTTGTAGAACTGAAAACATTTACCGAACATAAAATGAGTGCAACTTCCCATTGGCACTACTTCTCCAAACTGGTCCTCTAACACCTGGAGGCTGTTGCTACCTCATGCATCCATTACAAAAATAACAAAATTACATGAAAACCGGGACTCCCCTGGTGGTCCACTGGGTAAGACTCCGTGCTCGCAATGCAGAGGGCCCGGGTTCAATCCCTGGTCCGGGAACTAGATCCCTCAAGCGTGCCACAACTGAAGAGTCTGCATGCTGCAACTAAGAAGCCTGCATGCCCCAACTAAAAGATCCCACGTGCAGCAACAAAGTCCTGTGGCACCCTAATAAATAAATTTTTTAAAAATTACATGAAAACTTAATTGATTCACATAAGTCAATACACACAAAGAGTAACTTAAGCTGCTTACAAAATATTCTTAGTCATACTCCTTGGACTGTTTTTAGTGAACATAATCATTGAGCATTAGTGGTATCCATTGAAAACAGGTACTAAAGTCCTTAAGAATACCTTAGTCTCTTCAGCATAGTAAATCACGCAAATTTTCCAACAAAATTCATTTGTTTAGCAATGTCTTTTCTTATCCATATGACAAAGGTAAACGTAAATCCAGGTTTAAGTATTTCTGGTAGACCATTAGCCTTCACAGACTTAATATTAAAAATCTCTAGGAACCACCATCAACACCTAGTAATCCGTTATTTATCTGGGGGTACAAATTGAATCACACACTTTTCTAGTGGTGTTGGACAAGTCACTCAGGTGGTAGCTAAGCCAGTAGCCATAAATATTTTTTTGATATTTGCTACTCATTTGTCCATGTACTTTCATGGGGGAATTACATACTTGTTTTACCAGCATTAAGAACAGTACTGTATAACTGACTTGACTATATTAAGGAAAAGTCAGATTTTACATTTTGAATAAAACTTGGCAAAAAAAATGTGTTATCAATATACAGACTCCCAGAAACTAGAAATCTTCAGAGACCCTAGCTCAAATCTTCTGACTAAGATTAGAAATTAAGATTGTTTCAGCACCGGCATTAAGACATTAAATAAATGCTTACCAAATATTTATGTGCAAGAATACTTTAGCTCTTTGAGGATCAATCTCAGATATCATATTTCTCAAGGAGACTAAATAGGGTAAATATATACTTATG